>NC_081368.1:64256801-64566768 GCF_030684315.1 Stegostoma tigrinum
CCTTCATCAGAAAAGCGGGAGGTGGAAGAGGGTTCTGAAATAAATAGGGAGAGAGGGGGAGGCAGATCGAAGATGGATAGAGGAGAAGATAGGTGGAGAGGAGACAGACAAGTTAAAGAGGCAGGGACGAAGCCAGTAAAAGCGAGTGAAGATGGGGAGGGTATAGGTCAGTCTGGTGAGGACGGACATGTCAAGGGGGCAGGATAAAGTTAATAGGTAGGAAATGGGGGTGTGACTTGTGGGACATGCCCCCATACTTCCTCCTTCAGCCCCATCCCAGGCCCCAAGAAGACTTTCCATATCAAGCAGATATTCACCTGCACATCTGCCAATATGGTATACTGCATCCGCTGTACCTGGTGTGGCCTCCACTACATTGGGGAAACCTAGCGAAGGCTTGGGGACCGCTTTGCGGAACATCTACGCTCGGTTCGCAATAAACAACTGCACCTCCCAGTCGCGAACCATTTCAACTCTCCCTCGCATTCCTTAGACGACATGTCCATCCTGGGCCTCCCAGCAGTGCCATACCGATGCCACCCAAAGGTTGCAGGAACAGCAACTCATATTTCACTTGGAAACTCTGCAGCCCAATGGTATCAATGTGGATTTCACAAGCTTCAAAATCTCCACTCGCCCTACTGCATCCCACAGCCAACCCAGCTCGTCCCCGCCTCCCTAACCTGTTCTTCCTCTCACCTATCCCCTCCTCCCACGTCAAGCTGCACCTCTATTTCCTCCCTATTAACCTCATCCTGCCCCCTTGACTTGTCCGTCCTCCCCGGACTGGCCTATCCCCTCCCTACCTCCCCACTTTCACTCACCTATACCGGCTCCATCCCCGACTCTTAAACTTGTCTGTCTCCTCTCCATCTATCTTCTCCTCTATCCGCCTTCGATCTGCCTACCCCTCTCTCCCTATTTATTTCAGAATCGTCTCCCCCTCCCCCATTTCTGGTGAAGGGTCTAGGCCCGAAACGTCAGTTTTGTGCTCCTAAGATGCTGCTTGGCCTGCTGTGTTCATCCAGCTTCACACTTTGTTAGTCTACAAATTGTGTACTTTTTGAACAAAATAAAATGTACCTACAAATATAAATTGACCCCCTAGATTCACATGTGTGTGTGTATGTGTGTATGAGAGAGGGAGAATGCGTGTGTCTGCGTGTGTGTATGTGTGTGTGTTTGTGTGTGTATGTGTGTATTTGTGTGTGTGTGTGTGTGTGTGTGTGTGTGTGTGTGTGTGTGTGTGTGTGTGTGTGTGTGTGTGTGCACGCGCACGTGCATGGGTGAGTGAGAGTGAGAGAGTCTGTGTGAGTGAGAGAAGGGGAGAGAGGAAGAGACAGCGTGTATATGTGTGTGTGTGAAAGAGAGTGCATGTGTGTGTATGAGAGAGAGACAGGGCGAGTCTGTGCGTGTATGTGTATGCGGGTATGGTTGAGTGAGAGTGTGTGGGTGGGTGGGAGAGTGAGAGTGTTTGTGTGTGAGAGAGAGAGGAGCGGCGGGGAGAGAGAGAGAAGCGGGGTGGGAGAGAGAGAGAGGGAGAGGGAGAGAGAGAGAGAGTGAGAGAGAGAGAGTGTGTGTGTGTGTGTGTGTGTGTGTGTGTGTGTGTGTGTGTGTGTGTGTGTGTGTGTGTGTGTGTGTGTGTGTGTGTGTGTGTGTGTGTGGCGAGTTGGAGAGACACAGAGAGAGAGTGTGTGTGTGAGAGAGAGTGTGTGTGTTATGGACATTGGAAATCAGAAATAAACGGAAAAAGTGCTACAAATACATAGCAGGACCTACAGATGTTCAGCCTGAAAAATTAATTGTTTCTCGCTTTGGAGTTTCTGTCAGCCCTTCTGAGCACTTCTAGTATTTGCTGCTTCTATTATAAATAATTAATTAACTGATTCATAGACTGCATTTACCAAGAAACTAGGAGAAACCCCTGCCGTTCTTTGAATAATGCTATGCTTTTCTTTACTTGAGATGGCAGAGAAGGCCTCAGTATAGTGTTCAATCGGAAAGACAAGTTATTATTCCAGAGATAGCAGGAACTGCAGATGTTGGAGAATCCGAGATAACAAGGTGTGGAGCTGGATGAACACATCAGGCCAAGCAGCATCTTAGGAGCAGGAAAACTGACATTTCGGGCCTAGATGCTTCATCAGATTTTATTATTATTTATTCTATTATTATTATTCTAGAATGTGTTGTAAAGTGGGCTGAAGCTTATCCTATTTTGACCAAGTGTTGATTTCATTGAGGTTCATGGACGGTTTCAATCAATTGTTAGTGAGATTTCTTGCCATTACTTTTCAAACATGCCTCATGAGCTACCTTCCCCTACAGAGACAATCTGACACCAGCCTGATTCAAACATCACCATTCCTGGAAGGTCTTGCTATTGCTGGAATATCCTGGAATAGACCATCATAGGCGGTGCTGGTGCTATCCTTAGACAAAAATGTTGCATACTTGGACAAGCACTGTCAATCCGGAGCCTCCCTATACAGTTACTGCTATTTTCCCCAGAAATGGCATTGTGGGCAGGGGCCTGGGGCACTTGGTAGAAACGCCAAAGCAAAGGAGTGTTGTCTCCTTCTCGCCTGATTGGCAGTGAATGCCTCAACAGCAGACCCTGCCAACTTGGACCAAGTTTGCCATGTGGGCCAGTGAAGTCTCATCCATAGCCATAGAGAGTCATAGTCACACAGCACAGATACAGACCTGAGATAATGGGAACTGTAGATGCTGGAGAATCTGAGATAACAAAGTGTGAAGCTAGATGAGCACAGCAGGCCAAGCAGCATCTCAGGAGCACAAAAGCTGACGTTTTGGGTCTAGACCCTTCTCTAGGCCCGAAACGTCGACTTTTGTGCTCCTAAGATGCTGCTTGGCCTGCTGTGTTCATCCAGCTTCACACTTTGTTATCACAGATATAGACCTTTTGGTCCAAGTAGTCCATTCCAAAACTAATCTCAAACTAAACTAGCCCTGCCTGCCTTCTCATGGCCCATATCCCCCTCCAAACATTTTCTATTCATGTACTTACCCAAATGTCCTTCAAACATCATAGTTGTACCCACATGAACCACTTCCTCAAGAAGTCCACTTCACATGCAAAACAACCTCATGTCTTTTCTCAATCTCTCTCCTCTCATTTTACATATGTTTGGAAGGAAAACCCCAGCAGTGTACAAAGGAGGTCGATGGCCTTCTCCATTCTGCCAGGGTAGGAACCACGACATTGTTTCACATACTTTACACTCACTCAATCTTTGCTGCTGCACACACTTCACACCAATGCTCACGCTCTATCACTCTCACGATTGCCTGCAATATCTTCCCTCACTTGATCCCCCCAACCCTGCTGCTGCTAATCTTGCCTTCACTCTGCTTTGCCCATTCACTCACTCGGGACACTTTTCCTCCACCTGACCGGCACAAACTCCTATGCCACCCACTTTCATCCCACTCAAGCCTCCCTTTTGCTTGCTCCAGAAGAAAAGAGCCCACAATAGAGCAGAAAGAGCCAATATGTGTAGTGCCCTGCCTGACATTCACCTTCCCATTCCTAAGAAGAGAGGACCCTGATTCTGGCTGACAGTGTCTGAGCCCCTGCACTGATATCTGAAGCTGCCCTTGACTTACCATTCTGGGAGACCCTTGACTGTAGAGTCCTCCCTTGACACCACTGAGGACTGTTGGCTATCCTGACTGTCTTCCAAGCTTAGTGTCTGCATTAACTGGCAAGGCAAAATTGAAGTTATATCACTGTGGTAACTCTAGGTTAGGAAAGAATATATCAGATATCCAGATAGCTTGTAGATGGCTGACCGCTCAGAGAGTGCTGAGATGCAGCTTGATCCAGTCTGTCAGCTGGGTGTTGTTCTCTGTGCACCAAGTGTCCTTGCAGAAGCATTGCAATGCTAGTTGCCAATAAAGAGCAGCTTTAAAGTACAGAAAAGTCCTGTAAGTCAATTGCCATGACAGCCTGGCAGGTATTGGGTGCCAATGTGCCTGGATGTGGGGTGTATGTAGCTGGTACCCTCGAACGTGACCTGGGATGTTATTGCCGATGGCCCAAGATGGCAGCCATGAGGGGCAAACAGTAAGATTGCACAGATGCTAATAAAAATTTTAATTTTTCTTGCTGTAATTACTTCTGGATTAAAGGTTACCATGTACTTTGAAATGCCATCCCGTAAATTCTTCTACCTGTTCACCTAATTTAAGCTCTCTTTTAGCTTC
The DNA here is from genome assembly GCF_030684315.1 of Stegostoma tigrinum. Lineage (NCBI taxonomy): Eukaryota > Metazoa > Chordata > Chondrichthyes > Orectolobiformes > Stegostomatidae > Stegostoma > Stegostoma tigrinum. The sequence goes on from NC_081368.1 coordinate 64,261,032, forward strand.
GTCTTTCAAGCACACCTCTTTAACCAAGGTTTAGTCACTACTTCTTCTACTATCTTCTTGGTCCAGTGTCCAATCAAGTTTCTGCTAGATCTTGGAATTTTTTTCTACATTAGAAACATTGGGTGGAATCTTATGGGACTCTGAACAACATAAGCTATGGCAAGAAATCTTGTGGAATCATGTGAGAAGCCAGGCAAGGCCTTTCTCAATGATGGGAGTAATTTGTTGCATTGCCAAACAGTCTTGCAGATGTTGAGATCTGATTTTCATGTTGGGAGCTGTCAACATCCAATTTCATTGTGGTGGATGGCAGGATAGAAAACTGCACATCAACAAGGCGAGATTTTCAGCTAGTGAGGCCGATAACAAGCAATAAATCCCATTGATAGGCATCCAGCTGCTGCCTAGTGAGATAAAAATATCTTTTCTTCAGGGAAGTGTCCAAATTATGTTATAAAGTAAATTGCGTGTTTAATTTCAAGATCAATCTATTCCACATTCCAGGTATTAATTTGGTAAAGAGCTTACTTTCTTACCACAAATTGTGTCTTAAATATATGCCCTCTCAGAATTATTGTGACATAAATTGGATCACTTCAGACTTACCACAATCCTTCACAATCTTTAAGATTGCCATTTGGTTACAGTTTAACCTCTTTAGTCCGATTGGGAGGAAGCCTCTGAAGTTTCCCTTCATAACAGTTTGGTCTCAGCTGTAGCAAAATACTTCACTGGACCTTTTCCCCTTACTTCACTATCCCAACAACTGTTGGCATTTAAAACTATGTATAATTCTCTGACTACGTCCTAATAATTCCTTGTGCAAGCTCAGTATCACATTCTCAGAAGAAAGAAGTAAGTGTTTAATGGTGCTATGCAATCATTTTTTCACTTTTAGCCATACGCCAACATTTTTGTCCTCTTCCCTGTTTATAATCTTAGAGTTTATGGTGCATTTGAAGCGCTATTTGGATCTGTAACACCCCTGAAGGCATTGATTCAAAAACCGATCACCCTCGTGAGGGGGTGTACGCTTTGGATCTGCCATGGATCTCTGACACAGGATACATGGCGTGCCACTTTGAACTGTGCATTCCCTACAAGTATGGGAAGCACCTGAGTATGTGCATTTATACATGGCACGCAGCTCTACTGGCGTCGTGGCTGGTACTTTCCAGATTTGCAGCAGGCAGCTCTATTCAATATGTTAGCACAAGGAAAGCTCTGCATTAGCTTTAGTTAAAAAAAAAGGAACACAACCTGTGGAATGTCAATTTTGACAAACCGTTACTTTTGCAAACCTTTTAAAAGTAATCTTAAAATTGTATTTTTTTGGGGGAGGCGTTCAGGTGAATTTCTGGATTTGACATCGATGGCAGAAGAGTAGGTGACCATACAAAGGCTAGGACAGTTATGAGGGTGGCATTGGCATGGCCTTTGGATCTGCAGCCAGACACTCAGATACTGGTGGTTTGTGTTCATTATAGACTGGGCACCATGAAGATTAGCATGTGGTGAGTCGCCAGGCACAGGTGGGCTGCAGCTAGGGCAGAGGTAAAGGTAATTCATGTGCTAACACCCCAGAGGGCAAGATCGCAAAATAGACCTGCTGCAGGAAACAGAGAGGAAGATGTCAATGGGTAGCCTGTGGGTCATGAGCACTAGATTGCGTGATTCATTGGCTAGTCTGTCAAACAGCCTCTTGGAATTGTTGTCATGTCTAGTAAAGTTGTGTCATAATTGTAACTTTAATTATCGACAACATTTGTCCAGAATTTTCTGACAGGCCACCTAATTTTAAAAATTGCCTTTACAAGGATATAAGATGACTGTCATGGGTGACATGATTTCTGCAATTTCTGCACAGCCTCAGAAATATCGCAAGCCTTTGGGAAGTTACTAATTGAATGACCATGGGCAGTTCATCCTTTGAATTTACATACCATGTCAAAATTATTTGTGCAATTCGCGTTTTCTATTATCAATGTAATTGCCCTAAATTCTAAACCTATAGACTTTTAGGCTTACTGTCCCTGAATTCAATATTGTACAAAAGAGCTGTAAACATCTAATTAAGCCGTATCTAGGTGTATGCCACTATCTAGAAATATTCCTGTTCACAGGGGATCCCGGAACCACGCGTTACAGGCTACGGATAGGGGGTAGGCCATTTAGGACTGAGATAAGGAGAAATTTCTTCATCCAGAGAGTGGTGAGCCTGTTGAATTCTCTGCCGTTGAAGCCAAAGTATTTTTCAAGAAAGGTATGGAAATAGTTCTTAGGGCTAAAGGAATCAAAAGATAGTGTTTAAACGCAGAAACAAGGTTCTGAGTTGGATGATCAGCCAATATTGAGTAGCAGAGCAGGCTTGAAGGGCAGAATGGCCTACTCTAGTTCCTAATTTCTATGTAAAAACATTCTGCTGATTAGTTAAAATGAATGTGCACCAATACAATCACCTACCAGCCTCAATCTTTTATAAAGTAAACACTGATTATGGGCAGTAAGGAAAGAAGAGTTACAGTTCTGAACATCCCTATCCATAGCACTGGCAAGGAATTTGATAGTTTGCAGCTTAATGAGACATAAATGCATAACCTAGAATCCAGCCTTCCCATCCTGGAAGCGGTGCCACATCAACATGAGCAGATCCAATGGCAATGCAGCATGTGCGGATTCTTGTTTCAGCTTCAGTTGCAACATAGGCAGAAGCAAGACTGAAGGTTGGAGCAATCAGGTCTCTGCTGTTTGGAGACACGCTTAACTCAAAGGAAGATGGTCTTATTTGTTGGATATTAGACTCGGAATTTCATTGCAGGAGATCTACAGACCAGTGCCCTCAACACAACTATATTCAGTTGCTTCGATGGTCTTCCCATATCGCTATATTAAATGTGAGGATATTCGCTGAAGCTTGGACAATGTCGAGCACCATTTACAACTTCCTGAAGCAAGTTATACACACATACAGGAGGACCTGTATGACATTCAGGCTTCAGCCCTAGCAATGTAACAAGTAAAATTCACAACTCACATGTGACCATCTCCAAAAAGAGAGAAAATAAAGGGTGGCACGGTGGCTCAGTGTTTAGTCCTGATGCCTCACAGTGCTAGGGACCTGGGTTCAATTCCACCTTTGGTTGATTGTCTGTGAGGAGTTGCACATTCTCCCCATGTCTGCATGGGTTTCCTCCAGATGCTCTGGCTTCCTCCCACAGTCCAAATAAAAGTAGGTTAGATGGATTGGCTACGCTAAATTATACATAGCATCCAGGGATGTGCAGATTAGGTGGATTAGCCATGGGAAAGGCAGGGTTGGGTCTGCATGGGATTCTCTTCAGAGGGTAGGTAAGGAATCAATGGAGTGATTGGCCTCCTTCCACAGTGAAGAGATTCCTTGATTCCATAAACACTTCCCCTTAAATTTTGATGACGTTGGTATCATCAGGTCCTTCACTAACGACAACCTGGAGGTCAGTATTGTCCAGAACATGAAGTAAACCAGCCACAAACATGCTCGTAATTATGCAGCAAGCAATAAACCTTTCAACTATCTAAAGCCTGCCCACCATTTGCAAGATACAATTTAAAGGATATCATGGAATGCTGTCCACTTGTAGCTTCAAAATGCTCAAGAGGTTCAACATCATCCGTTTCAAACTACATGGTTGATTGAAACCCCATCCAAGTACTTTAAACATGCACTGCCCCCATCACAGGGAAAGCAACACTACCTACAAGATAATAAAATGTGAGGCTGGATGAACACAGCAGGCCAAGCAGCATCCCAGGAGCACAAAAGCTGACGTTTCGGGCCTAGACCGTTCATCAGAGAGCCCGAAACATCAGCTTTTGTGCTCCTGAGATGCTGCTTGGCCTGCTGTGTTCATCCAGCCTCACATTTTATTATCTTGGAATTCTCCAGCATCTGCAGTTCCCATTATCTCTGATACTACCTACAAGATACCTGCAGCAACTTGCCAAACATTTCAACGGCTCCTTCCAAACACATGCCTTCTATATCTGGAGCTTCAAGGGCAACAGATGTGTGAGGACACCACAAACTGAAAGCTCCCCTCCAATGATCAACCATTCTGACTCAGAACTAGGGCAGCATTCCTTCACTGCCATTTATTCAACACCCCAGAACTTCTGCCCTTAACAATACTGTGGGTTCACTACTCCACTCTCATCACCAACTTCTCAAGGCTTATTGGGATTGGACAATAAATACTGACCTTTCACAATGCTGCCTTGGAAAGGACCTTGAAACATATTGTCTCAGCATGGATAAGATAATCAGAAAGACGCAAGGTTAGAGTTGTGGTGAGTGAAGGTGGGTAAAGTAAGAAGTAGAAATTTACACTTCCTCCTGCTGAGGAGCACAATGAAAGATGAGGGGAAGTAGAAAGCTAGAAGAAGGATTAGTGATTTGGATACCATCAACTATGATGGTTTCAGATCTATCGCTGCTCATAGCTTCCAACATGACCACTTCTGTGTTTGTAATCATTGTCTCTTTCATAGGATTTGTGCACGCAACCAATCCTGACTTCCGTTGGCTAGTTACTGCTGCCTCTTGTTATGTGGCTTCTTATCTTGTGAACGAGTGGGAAATGCATCATTGAGCATTTGCGTGATGTATCTGTCACAGCTGAATCGCTCACAGTGTGTACAAACTGTGAAATGCGATTAAATGGCTAAGTGTGTGAGAGCAGGGTGAAACAATAAGTGTTAGGCATGAGTCTTGATTCACAAGGATTGCTGGTCAATAACTGATGAGGGTATGGTACATTGAGCATTGTGTGAGGCTATAAGGATATTTGGTGGGATCTGGTGTTTGAAGATCCAGTCACTGGCTTTGACTATCCTTGTGAGGTCATTGAATCATTTGCAGCACTGCGGAGAACACAGAATAAGAATCTGGACATTGACCATCACAGGTATGTGTTACTACTGCCTTCACAATGTTCGTCTCATATCAAGAAGTCATACGCAGTGCCAGAGAATCTTCAAGCACATCCTCTCACGTTAGGCCATAAATTACTCACATTCCTGTTTAGGTCTGCTTTCAAGAGCAGTAACAGCACTTGGACCAAGCAAAAGTCCTTGAAGAGGTGCAGGTGGGTTTAAAGTTTGTTAACTGTGCTTGAACATGGGTCTCTTGCTGAGGCATGCAGCTATTCACCAGTACACATACAGCACAAATTAGTAAGTTCTTCTCCATTGGACACTGAGTGTAAGATAATTGTGTATCAGGATCCCAGCTCGCGTCCATCTGTTGACTCCATCTACACTTATCGCTACCTCAGAAAGGCGGCCAACATCATCAAAGACCCCTCCCACCATGATTATAATCTCTTCCGACCTCTTCCATCAGGCAGAAGATACAAAAGCTTAAACACACATGCCAACACTCACGAACAGCTTCTTCCCTGCTGTTATTAGACTTCTGAATCAACCTCTCAAATTTCAAATCTAATGTTGATCTTGCTTTTTGTGCACCTTCTTTGCAGTCATAACTTTGTATTCCTCGTTCTGTTCTTTTATATTATGAGCTGCTTGCACTGCACGCAAAACCAAACTTTTCACTGTACTTAGGTATAAGCGACAATAATAAATCAAATCAAATCGCATTTCTGGGGGACTGTTATACCTCACTAACTGTGCTAAAATGAACTTCATACCTTTCCTTCTTTTGTGGCTGAGATGAGCTCCAGAAATCCCTACATTTGCATTGCATTTACATTTGTTACCACAGCGAGCGTTTTCTCTGCTAACTGAGCATGTTCACTGTGATTTGTTGGTGTTTGGCAATCACTTTCCACAGCAAATGGCAGAAGACCCCAGCAAGCAATTCATACGAGGGAAGATATGAAGGCATGAGGTACAAATTTTCGGAGGTGTATCTAGAAATTATATTAGAAAACACGATTGTGCATAGACAATTGATTTACTCATTTAATCTTCCCCCTCCTACATCCCTCCTTCTGCTGTCTGCTGAGATAATATTTAACAGGATGTATGGGAGAAGAGTAAATTGACTCAACTCTCTCTGGAGAGGAATTTCACCTCTGTGTGGCTTACACTCAAAGGGTGAAATAAATCATGCATATGATATTTGGTATGGTTCATGAATAATCTTGTCATACAGTTAATTCTTGCGCTGAATGTTTCCCCTTGGCAAGGGAATGCATAAGAATTTGAAAATTAAATGCAAAGCAAAGCTTTTGATAATGCTCAGTGCAGCAAGAAGATCAGATGAACTCCAGGATGAAAGAATGAATTTGCATTTATATTGCATTGTTCATGACCTTGCAATGTCCCAAATTGCTTTGCTGCTAATTAAATATTTTAAAATTGTAATCAATGTTATAACGTAGAAAAACACTGCGGCTAATTTGTGCACAACCTTCTGTAAAGCGTTATGAGATAATGAATAGCTAATCTGGTCTTTGGTGGTAATTTTAATGGATAATTGGTCAATTCACCAAGAGAACACCCCTTCTCATTGAAAAGCACCATGGGAAAGCATACCCAGCTACAGTTTAGCATTCCAAATGAAGGGAAACCCACACCATCAGCAACTATAACAAAAACTTTCATTTCTGTAGTGTGCCTAATGCAGCAATAACATTCCAAGGTACAAAGTAGAAGTTTGATCTCATTAAACTCAACTCTAAGTTGAGACAGAGAGATTAATAAGGGTGACCAAAAGCTAAATTAAACAGATGAGTGTTAAGACAAGCCATAGAGAAGTAGGAGAAACAAAAAGCCAAAAAGTGTCGTGGGATGGGGAATTTCAGAATATGATTCTTACGTGATTGATGTCATGTCTGGCAATGGTGGGCCGAAGGAAAATGCATAAGACAGAGGAATGGGGAGTGATAGAGATATAGTGTTATTATCCTTATTTGTGAGGCATTCATTTTCACTAAGATGAGTAATATCATTTGCTATTTCATATGATACACTGTAAATTTACTGTTTACTGCATTGTGAACCACATTAAACAAAGGAAATCAAACTCCAGAGCCTGGATGTTGATCAATGTCACTGAAGCACAATTTGTCCATTACATTTTGTGAAATATTAAGGAATATAACATTCTTTCACTCAATGAATACAGCGAAACCACATGTGTGAGTAAAGAGATTTGTTAGTGCTGCTAGAGTGAGCTTAAATTAGCTTGAGTGGAGGAACGGAAATCTGAGAGGTAACATAAAATTGAAAAATGTAAAATTTATAACAGGAGGTGGAAGAACTGCTAAGGACACTAGTAGTCAGAAGAAATGTTGAGTATGCATTGAAAGCAGAATGATGTCAAAGATAAATATAAGGCTATTCAACCTGAATGTATGCAGTATTCACAACAAGGTAAATTCACAACAAGCTAAAGGCACAAATAGAGGTAAATAGGTATGATCTAATTACCATTATAGAAACATGGCTGCATGGTGGCCAAGGCCAGGACCAAGAACTGGCTATTCAAGAATGTTAGATGTTTAGGGAGAACTGAAAAGAAGGAACAGGAGTTGAGATGTGCTGATATTAAGGGATGGGATCAATACATCAGTTAGGAGAATCTCCAATTGAGAGAACAAAGTGTGGAATCTGTTTGGGTGCAATGAGGAACAAAAGGGGCAACAGCAGGCCTTGCTTCGAGTTACTTTTAGGCCACCAAATAGAAGTGGGGCTGTGGGGCTGTGGGGCATGATACTTATCAGGCGATGAGAGAAGCAAGTAGCATGATTTATTAGTTATCGTGGGTAACTTCAATCTGCATAGAAACTGGGTAAGCCAAGTGAACACTAAAGCTGCGGAGGTTGGCTTTCCAGATTGTGTTAGGGATGGTTCTCTAGAGTAGTGTTTTGAGGAACTGACTAAAAGATGTGCTATTTAACATCTAGCATCGTGTAATGAAAAAGAGCTGGCTATACAAGAAAATTTAGAGATAAGTGAGCACAATATGCTGGAGTTTGAAAGTGCATTTTGATGCCAGGTAGTTTAATCCGAAGCAAGCAATTCATACGAGGGAAGATATGAAGGCATGAGGTACAAATTTTCGGAGGTGTATCTAGAAATTATATTAGAAAACACGATTGTGCATAGACAATCGATTGTCTTTAAAGAACTGTTACACAGCTCATAGCAACGATACATTCCTGCAAAATCTCAGGAAAGCACCACGGTTGATGAAAGGAAGGAAGCTGCGGAGTTTGTAAGATTAGAATAAATTGCTTATAAGGTTGCCAGTAACAGTAGTAATTCTGAGGACTTGGAGTTTTTTCTAAACCAGAAGTAAAGGAAGACCAAGAAACTGATAAGTAAAGGGAAAACCGAATATGAATGCAACCTAGCAAAAAACAACCTGTGAAAATTTCTATAGGTATGTGAAAGATGCATTTGCTAAGGCAAATGTGGGTCTGCTGCACACAGAATCAGGACAATATACTTTGGGGATAGAGAAATGGTAGAGAAGCTAAATAATTACTTTGTGTCTATTTTCACTGAGGACAATACCAGAAATCTCCTAGAATTAGAGATTCAAGCAACAAGGGAAAATGTGAACTTGGAAGGAATTGCTATTGGTAACAATTCCTCACAGGAGAAGTGGGGCTGAAGATTGTTCCATCCTCAGGACTTTACATATCACATCCTAGAGTGTTCTAGGATGTGGTCATTGCAGTAGTCCATGCATTGGTGATCACTGATCACTTTTAAAATTCTTTAGATTCCAGAATAATTCCTGTGGATTGAAAGCTAGAAAATGTCAACCCACTATTTAAGAAGGGAACAAGAGGGAAAACAGGAACAGACTGTAACCCCTGATGGATTTGCAACTTTCACCAAAGGTAAGTCTCGCCAAAGAGAAAACAGGAAACTACAGGCTTGATAGTCTTTCATCAATAGCAGAAAAAAAATGCTAGAATCTATTATCAAAGATGTGATAAATTGTCACTACGTCATAATGATTTGATTTGGTAAAATCAGCAAGGATTTACAAATGGAAAATTATGTTGATAAACTTGTTGGAGTAGTTGTGAAGATGGTGCTGACAAAATTGATGAAGGGAGTTGATGGGCATAGTATACATGGATTTTCAGAAAGCTTTTGATAAAGTCCCCCAAAGGAGATTGGTTAGTAAAATTAAAGTACATGGATGGGACTAAGGTACTGGCACAGATTAAGGATTGGCTAACAGGTAGAGACAGAGGGTGGGGTTAAATAGCTCTTTTGCAAGGTGGCAGGCTGAGACTAGCACCTCGAAGGTTATTCCATTCGCATCAAAGGTTCACAAAAAGAATCAATGGTTTGAATGCGAGGACCAAATTTAGTGTTTCCGTATGCAGATGATAAAAAGCTAAATGAGAACGTGTGATGTGAGGAAGATTGATTCTGTCTACAAGACAAGTGAGACGGGTTTAATGACTGGGCTAGTACCTGGCAGATAGAATATAACATAAAAAAAGTAAGGCTATCCATTTGGATAAATGTAACAAATGTGAAAAGTAACTCTTAACTCCTAAGAAGCTAGAAAGAATAGATGCACAAAGGGATCTTCGTGCTCTTTCTGATGTCACTGAAGTTAACATGCAGGTGCAAAAAGCTCTTAGGAAGCCTAATGGAAAGTTAGCCTTTATGACAGGAGGATTTGCATACATGAGTAGTGAAGGCTTGTTTTAATTGATTATCTGGAGCACTATGTGCAGTTTTGCTCTCCAAGCCTCAGGAAGGGTATGATTGCCATAGAGGACTGCAGCAAATCTTCACCAGACTTGTCCTTGGGATAGCATATCGTCCTATGAAATGATAACAGGCAGACCTTTTGACTTTATTTATTATTGCCACATGTACCTAGGGACAGTGAAAAGTTTTGTTCTGCATGCAGTACAGGTCGATCATAACAAAGTGCATTAGGGTAATAAAACAGGGCGAAGAATACAATGTTATGGCTGCAGAGAAGGTGCACAAAGAGTGAAACTATGGCTGTTTCCCTGGAGTTTCAATGAATGAGAGGCGATTGCATTGAAACCTGCAAAGTCCTTAAAGGGAGAGAGACAGCGGATGTAGTTAAGGTGGTTCCCCCTGGCTGGTCACTATTTAATAATGGCGGTGGGGGGGGGGGGGGCTGCCATTTACAATTGTGATGAGGAGAATTGCTTTTAATCAGGGGATTATGAATCTTTGGAATTTTGTTGCTCAGGACTGTGGAGGCTTAACTTTTGAGTATGTTTCAAATGCTGATTGACAGATTTTTAATCAGGAGCAGGTTTATGGAAGTAGAGCCACTATGGGTACAAAGCAATGAACTGTTCAATCAGCCTTAAATGGCAGAGCAGGCTTGATGGGCTGAATGGTTACATTCCTATGTTCCCACAATCCTATATTTCTAAGAGGCCTGCAAAAAGTACAAAGAGAAGCTTCACTATCTATGGTGAATTTATATAAGGTTGCACAGGAAATTCTGCCTTGTGTGTCAATACTGTGGTTTGTGACAGATGTTTAAAACAATGAAGCAGCGCAGCATCAACAAAAGGTGGTTCAAAGAGGTTAGAAACCAATGACTCATAATTGATAATGATACCAAGCAGATGGAATTTAACATAGTGAATTACAAATGGATGGCAGAACAATGGTGCACCCAAACACTCAGACTAAACTGGGAATCCTTGACGGAGACATGTTATCCGAACAAAGAAGACTTGAATGTATCTCTGCAAAGTAGTTACGGTGAACACCACCACAGGAGTCATAGAGATGTACAGCATGGAAACAGGCACCTTGGCCCAACCCGTCCAGATGGACGCGACAATTTAGTCAAGTCCCATTTGCCAGCATTTGGTCCATATCCCTCCAAACACTTCCTATTCATTAACCTTCCAGGTGCCTTTTAAATGTGATTGTACCAGCCTCCACCACCTCCTGTGGCAGCTCATTCCATACACGCACCATCCGGTGCATGAAAAAGTTGCCCCTCAGGTCCCTTTTAAATCTATTCCCTCTCACTTTAACCCCATGCCTTCTAGTTTTGGAATCCCTTATCAGAAGGAAAATGCCTTGGCTTTTCATCCTACCCATGCTCCAAATGACTCTATAAGGTCACTCTCAACCTCCAATGCTCCAGCGAAAATAGCCCCAGCCTATTCAGCCTCTTACTATAGCTCAAACCCTCCAGACCTGGCAACATCCTTGTCCTTTGGAAAAAAGAATACGGGCATGGAGTATTTTCTAAACAGTGAGAAAATTCATAAAGCTGAAGTACAACGGGATCTGGGAGTGCTAGTCCAGGATTCTCTAAAGTTTAACTTGCAGGTTGAGTCTGTGAATAAGAAAGCGAATGTAATGTTGTCACTTATCTCAAGAGGGTTGGAATATAAAAACAGCGATGTGCTTTTGAGACTTTATAAAGCACTAGTTAGGCCCCATTTAGTATACTGTATCTATTTTTGGGCTCCACACCTCAGGATGGACATACTGACACTGGAGTGTGTCCAGCAGAGATTCACATGGATGATCCCTGGAATGGTAGACCTAACATATGATGAATGGCTGAAGATCCTGGAATTGTATTCATTAGAGTTAAGAAGGTTGAGGGGAGATCTAATAGAAACTTACAAGATAATGTACGGCTTAGAAAGGGTAGACGCCGGGAGGTTGTTTCCATTAGGCGGGGAGACTATGACCCGTGGGCACAGCCTTGGAATTAGAGGGGCTAAATTTCGAACGGAAATGAGGAATCATTTCTTCAACCAGAGAGTGGAATTCATTGCCACGGAGTGCAGTGGAGGCCGGGACGTTAAATGTCTTCAAGGCAGAGATTGATAATTTCTTGATCTCACAAGGAATTAAGGGCTATGGAGAGGGTGCGGGTAAGTGGAGTTGAAATGCCCATCAGCCATGATTAAATGGTGGAGTGGAATCGATGGGCCGAATGGCCTTACTTTCACTGCTATGTCTTACGATCTCATGGTTTTAAATCTATTTCTGAATCCTTTTAAGTTTCACAACATCTTCCCATTACCAGAATTGAATGAAGTATTCCAAAAGTGGCCTAACCAAAGACTTCCCAAATCCTATACTCAATGCATTGACCAATAAAGCCAAGTGTACCAAACACCGTCTTGGATTTTCTGTGCTACTATGTGCCTTTCTAATTGGGGTAGCAGCAGTACATTCTATAGTACAAGGAATTGACACTGACTCTGCAGTATGCTAATACAATCATGCGCATCATTACAGGAAGTGGTGACATTATGTGATCTTGTGCTCTCTTGTGCAATCTTGTTTTGAAGTTTAGCTGTAGTAACTTGTGATCTAATATAGTCCCCTGTAGTCTTTATAAATATTTGAATTAGTCCAGCATTATAAAGGTAAAATAGCCATGGTCCATCCAGACAATAGGGCTGCTCTCTCATAAGTGACTCAGTTGACTGGTCATGGTTTAACCTAAGGGCCACCAAGCCTCAGGTAAGGGAAGAGTTTGAGAAGGACAGACAGTCATGGTAACCTCAGCTGATATGAGAATTGAATCCATGCTGTTGGCATCACTCTGCAGTACAACAAGCCATCCAGCCGACTGAGATACCCAACCTGCGCAGCAATGGTAGGTACTGATGCTGTTGTTATAATGCAATCCATTATGGTATGTAACCTATACAACAAGGCTCTGTCTTGGGCATCATTCCCATTCTGTGAATGTGACCACAAACCTCTCCCCAACTGCAAATAAAACCATCCATTTAAAATCTTAGGGAAAAAAAGTTAGTTGATTATGCACAATGCCTGCTTTGTTTTAGAACGCGAGAACTGGAAATTGCAGAGATGTGCATGCGATATTGGAGCTAGCAATGGAGAAATGAAACTTGAGTACCTATGAAATAACACAGTCTGACCTATAATAAATCTCGAGACAAGACCCTTATGGGCAACATAATGGTGGGCTCCCATCCTGAACATTCATTAATTACTTTGGCCTCCAAAAACAAGTCAAATCAAAGCTCTAAAACATAACTAATATTTCCCATCACTTATACATTTAAATTTCCAATTTCTTACCAAACGTTGTCCTTTGTAAATTATTCTTTGAATATTATTGTGAGAAGGATTTGTTTTATCTATGTGGATAAATGCCAGTTTCATACTGGAACATGTCACATTCAACTAAATAGGATTTTTCTGGGCTTTTGTATAATCTCTGCTCAGCATTTCTTCAATTTCCACGTATCAAAGTTTTACACAGCAGCTAGTGACTATAAGTTTCCATGCCTGGTTATAAGTTGCAATACATGTATCACCAAAAGCTCCAAAATCGCTAACAATTAAGTCAAGACATCAATCCAGTTTTAAATAGTCATCTAAATTGTGTTTGAGTTTGGCAGACTCCAAATATTTGCAGATGACATCACCCAAAATTCAGATGTTTGCAGTCTTACTGACGTGCATCTCTGTATGACAGTAGGAGCTATATGCAAAGCATACATCAATACACAGAAAGATAATGTCACTTCTCTGCCAACACCTGACGTGGAAAGCTTCAGTAAAAAGTAAGCATTGTCACTACATTTCCGCTGTTATATACTCAATTCATTAGAGTCTTTCATAAACCGCAAAATCTGAAATGCTGCCCAACCTCAGAGCTTCATTCCAGTTCTATGATGGTAATTCCCAGAAGAAAATTACATTGCTAAATCAGTTATTGTGTTCATTGGAATAGTGGTTTCTTTTTTCTGAGTGAATCAAAATAGACCAAGTAAGTTATTAAGTAAAGTGAGCAGGCAAGTTAATTCAAGAAGGAAAGATTTGCATTTATACAGCACTTTTCCATTCTGACAGATGTCTCAAAGCACTTTACAGCTGGTGAAGTACTTTTGAAGTCTGGATACTGCTATAATGTACGAAATGCAATAACCAATTTCGACAATCCAATTTCTACAACAGCAAAACGATGGTGACCAATTATTAGGCACGTGAAAGAAGAATGAGAATTTAATAATTGAGATAGTTCCAGATCTGGAACCAGCACAGTTAAGTCAGCAATGGCCTGATGGGTAGAGTGGCAAGTTGCCCTGTTTTTCGATCATGCGGCTGCAGCCTGCTACCAATTAGCTCCATATCTGCTACTGCAGGGAAGATGGTAGCACAATAGTGGTATCACTGGACAAGTAAAGTTGACCCCCAAGCTGATAAACTGGGGACATGTATTTGCATCCCACCAAGGACAGATGATGAAATTTAAATTCAGTACAAATCTGAAAGAGAAAATCTAACTTACAGTCAACCATGCAACCACTATCAATTGTCATTTTAAAAAAACATATTATTCACTAGTGTCCTTTAGAGAAGGAATTCCACCGGCCTGAAGTGGTCTGCCCTATTTGTGAACACAGACACACAGCAAGGTGGTTGACTGTTAACTGCCCTCTAGGTATTAGGGATGGGCACTAAATGCTGGCCTAGCCAGTGATGCCACATTCAGGGAATGAATTATGAACAACTTTGTACGCACTTCCCTAAGTCAAGCATCAGCAGGGATCTGTTCTTGCTCCTTTCCCCATCTACAGCAACCTCAAAGTCCACTTTGCTTTGATACTTTTTCACACCTCACTCCACTCCTCATACACTCTTAAATGGTGTCAGATCTCCAAACAGAATGATGTCAATGTGGCATTCATCAGGAAGCTATTCAATTGGATAGCAGCAAAAAGGTAGAAACAAGTGCCATGTCAATGTATGTGTTTATTCAAATAGAACAAGTGGATCTAATAAAATGCAGACCTACCGACAATATTGATAAGCGTTTTCCCTAGGATACAAGATTTATCATAAAGAAAACAATTCATATTATACTATTATCAATTTTTCTGTAACACTACTATTTGCCTGTAACATTTATTCAATTAATCATATTTTGTGCAGACTGTAATCACTGGTGGAGTTGCAATGTTTAATGGTACCAACAGTATCTGCAAGCCTCGCCACATCAGCTCATAGGAAACACCAACAACAAACAGTGGCTAATTGTAAAAGTTTAATCCTTGTTTTTCAAATCCATCCCTCATCCTTATCTGCGTATTCACCTTCAGCCTTACAACCCTCCAAAATATCCACATTCATCCAATTCAGACCTCTTTCATGTCCTTTATTTTCGTGACCCCAACATTGATGGACTTAGTCTGAATTGCCAAAGCCATAAACTATCAATTTCTCAAATGTGTCAAATTACCCAACCTAATCCTCACAACTCCTTTCTCTACCTCAAAGGGGCTCTTAAAATCTAACTCTTTGATTAAGCTTTTGGTCCTGATGTCTATTTTTGTGACTTGGTGTTAATATTTTTTATTTGATAATGTTCCCTTGGAATGCTTCATTCCAGGCAAGGTATTACACAAGTTCTTGCTGTGCTATAACAAAAGTGAATAAATGCTAATTGTGATTATAATCATGCATAAATTCAAAATCAAGTTGTCAATATAACTAAGATCTAAAATACATAACCAATCCAAAAGACTCTGCTTCACCATTCTACACAATCTGAATCTCTGAATTCTGTTCACCTCAAGAATTGGCCCTTCTCACCCAATGGCTTCACCATATACAGTTAGTGATGACCAGTCTCCCAACTATCTCTGCTGCAGTTTATAGACATTGCCAAGGATCCCACAACAATCAAGGATACTATCAAAAGAATGGAATATATTGAGCAGACAAGCAGAGAAATCTTCACCAGAGTGAAAAAAGGCAGATTGTGCTAGACATGAAACACACTCAGAGGCAAGGGAAGCATTCAGCATTAAATCCTACACAGCAATTGCGGTTTCCAGTGAAAGAAAACTGATTCCTGTGTTTAGAAAGTATTGGTACATGCCCACAAAGCAGATGCCAAGCTGGCCTAAAGCACCTTGATAATATGAGCACACCATGCGCCAGGTGAGCAAGGTCATAATGCCAATTTTTGGACTTATTCTTTGAGTTGTTGACAGAGACTTGGGAACTCAATACTTTTATCCTACCAGAAAACAATTGACATTGCCCATCTCATGGACAAAACCATTTTATAACAACATTTGGCAAAGTTATGTATCCGATGCAAATTGGTTCCACATGCAAAAGTCAGTCAAAGTTCCTCTGCATAATAAGTGTCAAGATGCCTGGACTGAGACTGTTATCATTCCTTCTTGCTTTCTCTTCAAAACAAAGCATTGATATGCAGGAAATCTAATTTTAATATCTCAGCCCAAACTAAATGTTTAAACGTTTTAGTTAGAGCTAAAGCCAGAAGGAGGGAGCCCTAATAAATTGGGCTTTTGATATGCAAATTGCAGGAGAGCAACAAGAATTATGTCTTGTTTCATAAAATTCATAGTGTTCATAAAATCTTCGACAGCAGGTACAGTAGTGAGAATTCTCAATGAAAATGATTCAAAGCTAAGTAAAAAGCAGATTACAATTCAGCTAATTCAGCATTTCTGTAACGAAGGAATTTAACCAATTAATTATATGGATCATTTGGCACTATTTTGCCTTTTGTGAATAAATTGTGAAATACCAAATAGAATGCAAGAATTGTAAGGTGCCTGGTATTTGTACACTTAAAGTAGAGTTTTGTTGTGAATCCTGGACCTCTGACCTCCAATATCCATTTCAATACAATAGATTAAGTACTTAAAGATTGTTGTAAAACTTGGCATCAAGTATTAACAATTCACTTTCAGACTTATTTTTAATGTTACAAATTAAGAAATAGTATGCAGACTGTTAGGGAATTGACAAGAGGAACAAAGGAGAAATTATCTTACTAATATTTCAGCAGAAAGCATATGTAAGGTGACTGAACAGTTTTACATGTCATTGCCACCAATCAGCATCAACTATTATGCGTCAATTACAACACAAATGTGCAAAAACACTTTGCAAATAACATACGTTAATTTCCTGGCACCTGAAAACGTTATTAATATTTCAAAAATCTATTCCCAAGATGTGGTCATCTTAGGCATTGCTACTGCAATATCCCTGGTTGTTGGGAATACATTTGGTTCTGCTAATAATGCGTGTTCCGGCAATACAAATTGGCTGTAATGCGACGGACGAATAGGGGAACGCTATTTCTAAAACACGAACTTGTGTTGGCTTTAACACAATTTAGATTTCAAGATTCTCCTCATTCTCGATAATGCACTGAGCCATCCTTCCACTATTGGCGAATTTTCTGACAACATCAAATTGTTATTTCTACCCCCAAACACAACCTCTCTCCTTCAACCTATGGGCCAGTGTGCGATAGCAACTTTTAAAGCTTATTATTTAAGGCTCACATTTAAGAGCCTGATTGCAGCCACTGAGGCTGATAAGGAGAGTATTCATCAATTTTGGAAGAGCTTTAACATCAAGAATGCAATTGACATTATTGTGGATGCCTGGGGTGATGTCAAGTAAGGACTGCTTGCATGCAGTTTGTCAGAATCTTCTCCTACATATTTTTCAAGATTTTAAAGGCTTCGATCCATCAAAGGAGCTCCCAAGAATCGAAAAGCAATGTGTTGATCTTGCAAAGCAAGTTGGATTTGAAGAAGTAGAGAGTGAGGATGTTGGAGAGCTGCTTGAGTCTCTTTGTGAAGGCCTCTCGAAACTGATCTGCAACAACTTGTCACTGAGGGGCACATGGAAGCAGGAGATGAAGATGATGAACTCCAGAATGCAGCATCATTACAGCATTCCACTTCTCTTCTGTTTTCTATTATGAGGGAAATTGAGAAGCAGTTGCAGATCTTAGAGGACAATGATTACAATGCAGAATGCAGCAGAGGAGCAGTGCATGGAATAAGATCTTATTTGGTACCCTATGAATAGCTTCTTCACGACATAAGAAAAATGGCAAAGCAGCAAAAACTGGGTGTCTTATGTCCCAGTTGACTGGAACAACACATCCATAATAGCATGAGCCAAACAGAGACTTGCCAGGGAATTCCTGGAGGCCTGGCATTCCAACCCAGAACTCCATCAACAAACAAATTGAACTGGACCCACATACAAACCACTGAGAAACAGACCCAGAAGTAATACCCCAGCAAACTGAGGCATAGAAATAACAAGCAGGATAGAACACCAATGCTTCACTGGAGGTGCACTGATGATATTACCTAGCCAGGAGATGAAACATCTGCAATCAAACATACAGTCTTGGCAAGCAAGTCTACAACCTCATTTCATTTAACTTCAACATAACCATCCAAATTATTCAATTTAATGGAAATTTTGATAGGATTCCAGGTCTACACAAATTGCCCAGTGGAAAAGGGTAAGGAGCCCAAAACTAGAGGGCATAGGCTTAAGGTGAGAGGGAAATGATTTAAAAGGAACCTAAGAGGCAACTTTTTTCACGCTGAGGGTGGTTTATGTATGGAATGAGCTGCCAGAGGAAGTGATGGAGGCTAGTATTCTTAAACATTTAACAGATATGGGTATATAAATGGGAAGAGTTTAGAGACATTGGGCCAAATGCTAGCAAATGAAACTAAATTAATTTAGGATATCTGGTCAGCATGGACAAGTTGGGCTGAAGGATCTGTTTCCATGCTGTACATCTCTATGACTCTATTACTGAAAGTGAAATCAAAATCCTTCTAGATCTGTCTGAACCTGACTCTGCCCACTCATGATTCTTTATTTTTACTTTAAGAAAGAACAGGGAGAACTCAAGGCTCTTTACCAACTGCCCATCTGAAGGAGTCATTTCAGCACCAATGTGACAATAAAGAGAAACAGTGCAGAACACATCTCTTAAAGGCACATTATTGTAGCATTTCACAGACACAGGAGAGGGCTTCTTGGTCACTTTCCTGGAAACATCAATCAGGGTCACCTTTACCATTTGTTCAGGTACAGGAAAAAATACTCCTATCTCAGCTTGTTACTCTTTAAGCTTCTACAAACTGTTGTGGAAGATTGGGCAATAAGCTTTCAAATCTTCATGCTCTGCCACCTACAGGCAAACTCATCTCCACAGAAAACATAACTTCCTACCCTGATACACTTGCGTTCTTTGTCTGGGGCTTAAAATACCATTCAACATCTGACATCTGCTTGCAAATAGAGTCTCTTCCAATTGTGCTGGAACCAATCCCCAGGCACAAACCTCGCTAATGGCTAACTTCTGCTTTTTGTTTAAACACTGTCCTCTTCCTAGATTTGCTGTGTCCACAGGACCTCTTTTGACTAAGATTCAGCAAGCAATTAACCTCCAGGCCTGGCCTCACAAACAAACAAAAGCTTGTTTGGCTTCTTCTTTGCATCTTACCACAAACTGTTGCACAAAGTTCTATACATCATTTTCAAGTCACAGTTCCCAGTTCACAGCTCCAAACCAACATTCATAAAAGAGTTAAAAATAAAAATAATGAAAAATCAGCAAGAGTTCTAATTGATTTTTCCAGTTGAGCCAGTGTTATGCTTCAATTTTTTTTTGTGCAAGGCAGTGATTGACACATCTGAGGGCATTTATTCAACTACATATTCAACCATATGTTAAGTAGCATAAGAACATAACTACATAGTTGTGGTTCCTGGCCAAAAAACTGTTGCTCTTCTGCAAAAGATGGTGGTTTAATTTATCCAGGCCCAAAGTTCTGATTGACCTCCCTCATCTCTTTACTTCTCTACTTCTCGTTTCCTTATGATGTTTCTCTAAACTTTGGCCAGACATTTGATCATCTGCCCTAATATTGCATATGATACTTGATGTCTATTTTATCTTTATAATGTTCCTCTGAAGTGCCTTGAAAATCTTATATTAAAGGTGTGATATAAATAGAAATTGTAGTAATTGCTTTATTACATAAGTAAGGGTTGCTATTTGGAAGACAATGGATAACTTGGTGCAGGCAACACAATAAAAATGTGATGACAACATATTTTGTCCTTGTATACTGTATCTTGCAGATCTTACCGTGAAGGCAATTGCGGTGCTTCACACAAGAGACACCAGGTATTGATCATGACTCTACCAAATTTGGATTGGCTTCAGTTATTGGCATTCCATTAAAAATAACACTTTATTTAACAGGAAATTATATTGTGCTTAAAAAATATCACTGATAACACAATTATTGAGCTACTGAAATAATTAACGCTGGGGATAATCCCGGCATTAGTTCTTTTAGCAAAACCCAGTTTGATTGTGAGCACAGCAATCACTGCCTATTTACTTCTCCCATCCCTATACCCCATGCAATTGCTGAGTAGTTTTCTCTACATATTTTGTCAATAAACCCAAAGCTGTCACAGCTTTTAAGAAATCAATTTTCATTACATCCATTTCAGGCTGTTAGTGGGACAAGATTAACAGTAGTAACATAGGAACAGTCTATTGTTATTTTCCATGATTTGCACTCATCTCTATTATCATGGTACTAATTTGAAAACAAGAGTAAACAAGAAAAGAAATGCAATTGAGGATTTAGCAAGGTAAAGTTCACAATATTAAATGATAGACAGTAGAAAGGCTGCTGCTTAGCAGAGAGACTGAAGTATATTTGAATTACTTCAATACTAAACTATAGGATTAACCAAGATCTTGAACAGATATTGCAAAAAGCCAGGTCATGCACATAATGAAATAGTAGTGTGCCTTGTTGTTAAAACAATTCTGTTACGTTGTGGTGACTTGGTAATTGATTTGTACAATCTAGTTTTTAAGAAGGTTGAGGGTGGGTGGGGGAATGGTGGGGCCTACTGTGCAGTGGGTAGTGTCCCTGCCTTTCAGCCTGAAACTGCTTGTACAGGACAATATGACATGGAGGATACATTGAGTATCAGCCTGTAAATCTTTCCCATATACCTGTGATTGGCATGGGGGAGTCTCCTGCTCAGCCAAACTTGATGCCTCATATGGCTCAAGCAACAGCCTCAGATAATAACCTAGGAATGAGTTCCAGGTAAAACCTATTTATGGAAACAGAAGTAAACATTTGCTTTAAGAGACAACAAAGTGTGGAGCTGGATGAACACAGCAGGCCAAGCAGCATCTCAGGAGCACAAAAGCTGACGTTTCAGGCCTAGACCCTTCATCAGAGATGTGTTCATTCATCTCTACACTTTGTTATCTCGGATGCTCCAGCATCTGCAGTTCCCATTATCACTAAACATTTGCTTTGTCTACCTCCAGTGGAGCCAGACAAATGAAGAGGAGATCAGCTAATATCTAAACATAGGAAAACAGGAACAGGAGTAGGCCATTCAGTCCCTCAGGACTGTTTTACCATTCAGACAGCTCATGACTGATCTGTGGCTTAACTCCATGTTGCTTTGGTCCATACCACTTAATACCTTCACTTAGTGAAAAATCATTTGTCTCAGATTTAAAATTAACAACAGATCCAAGATCCACCGCCATTTGTGGAAGGTCGTACCAAACATCTATCACTCTTTGTGTATAGAGTGCTTCTTAACACCTCTCCTGAATAGCCTGGCCCTAATTTTCAGGCTATGCCTCTTAGTTCTAGAACCCCCAACCAATGGAAATATTTGTATCTACCCTGTCTTGTTAATATCTTGAAAACTTTGATGAGTAAATTTCAAAATATGGCTCTCTGTGCCATTATCTAAGTCATTAATAAATAACGTGAGTAATGGAGACCCTAACACAGATCCTTGTGAGCCACCACTAGTCACATCCTACCAATGTGAGTGGCTATCCATTACTCTCTGTCACCGTTCACTCAACCAATTTCCCAGTCACATCAGTAATTTGCCTTCAGTTCCGTGGGCTTCTAATTTAGCGAACATTCTCTTTTGTGCGACTTTTTCAAACGCCTTCAAGTCCATATAGACATTACCCTATTCACTACCTTAGACATCTGAGGTTTGTCAGGCAAACCTGTTATGAGTCCATGCTGTCTTTCCCAAATTAACTAAACATTTTCAACGTGTTCAGTTAGCCCATCCTTAATTAAAGACTCCAACAATTTTCCAACCACACGTGTTAGGCTAACTCCTTCCGAATTCCTCTTTTGCCTTTCTTAAAAAGCAGAGAGAGGTGTACAATTATCTAATTCAGAGGGGTGAGTCCTGTATCTAGCGAAATCTGAAAGATTATAAATAGGACATCTATAATGTGGTACATTACTTTCTTTAAGGTGGAAACTGTCGGGTCCTAGAGATTTGTCACTCTTTAATTCCATTAATTTCCCCATTTCTGTTGTTTTACTGAGATTAATTTTCTATACCGAATCCACTATTAATTTCCTTGCAACTAACAGTATGCTATCCTCCTTTTCTATTGTAAATGCTGAGACAAAGTAAGTATTCAACATATCTGCCATTTCCCCATTGCCAGGCCAAGCAGCATCAGAGGAGCAGGAAGGCAGAAAGGGTCTAGGCCCGAAACCGTCAGCCTTCCTGCTCCTCTGATGCTGCTTGGCCTGCTGTGTTCATCCAGCTCTATACCTTGTTATCTCAGATTCTCCAGCATCTGCAGTTCCTGCTAACACTAAATCTATAATAGCTCCACTTTCCAGTCCTTGGCCCATAACTTTGAATGTTGTGACATTTTAAGCACTAACCAAATACTTTTAAAACGTTATGTGGTTACTCTCCCAGGCAATGCATTCCTAATTCCTGCCACATTCTGGGTGAAAAAAAATTCTTGAAATCCTCTCCAAATTGCCTGCCTTTCAACTTAAAATTTATCTCCTCATTATTGGCCCTTCAACTAAGGGAACAGCTGCTTTCTGCCCACCTTGTCCATGCCCCATCATCTTCTATATCTCAATCAGACCCCCCACCCCCCAAAACCTCTTTACTCGAAAGAAAACAATCTGAGACTCTCTGATGAAGGGTCTAGGCCCGAAACATCAGTTTTTGTGCTCCTGAGATCCTGCTTGGCCTGCTGTGTTCATCCAGCCTCACATTTTATTATCTCGGATTCTCCAGCATCTGCAGTTCCCATTATCAGTGAGACTACCCAGTCTGTCTTCATAGCTGAAATGCTCCAACACAGACAACATCCCCTCGTGAATCTCTTCTGCACCTTCTCCAGTGCAATCACATCCTTCATCTAGTGCAGGGAAGAGTAACTAATTTTAAGTGGGCCAACATCTTTATTAAAAGAAACAGAAGAAGGTGATACAAGTTTGTACTTCTACAGTAATTTCTAGTTAGTCTTTCAAAAGTTAACTGATTGAATTATGTTACAAACTTCAGTGATAAATATGCACACTACATCACAGTTATTTCCTTTCTATCCGAGTTAATAGTATTCACTCTATACCCCTTGATGCCCAGTTGCTTATCATTTTAAGTTCACAGACTGCAATGAAAAGGTGAAAGATCCATTCTCTGGGCCCTGACAGAATTCCTTATTAGGGCAGGATTACTTGAGAACCAGCAGAAGGCAGAACTCTCAGGTGGACGCACCTTTTGAAATTCTGTTTCAGAATTTCCGGCAGTTGTTTCCTTCAACAGTTTGATGCTCCCTCAAAGATTCTGCATTGTTTAATTTCCCTTAGAGTATGAAGTAAGTCATCAGCAAAGCACAGTGCAGCCTGCACTGCAGAGATAGTGTGACACAGAGACAAATGACACGTCTGACTCCAGTGATTCATTCTTTCAAGAATGTTGAATTGATCACAATGAGAATGATACTTGTTCCATCTTTTGGAATGCCTTGTGTAACTGATTACATTTTCGTCGATTCTGATGGATATAAAACATTTTTTTTTTTTGAAAAAAGGCTCAGGCTTAGCTTGAATAATCGATCATTAAAAGCAAAATACACTGGTTTATAGGCTACAAAATACTGGTAATTTTCGCAATCCCTTTATTATTGCCGAGTATCCTTATTGTCCTGTTCACTATATTCTGCATCTGTTTGTATCTGATATTTTTGGCTGAATGAACAGGAAAAGTGCTTCTCAATCAAAATTTTTAGTACATTTGTTCAGTTGCAGCAACAATGCCAGCTGCTTAGTGATCCCTTTGAATGCAATCATTTCATTGTTGAGAGTTTATTGCCAACAATGATCAAGGCAGAATATCTTCGTCTGTGACAAGCACTTGGTGATTCTAAAACACAAATCTAGAAACACTCAATATCAATCAGTATCTGAAAAGAGAGTAGGTAAAGAAGGAAATGCATGCATTTGTATAGTATGACTTCGGGATGTCCAATAGCATTTCACAACCAGTGCATTGCTTTCAAAACATATGCAGAGAAACACACAATGTTCCACAAATTTCAAATTAATGGACAGTTTGTTTACATTAATGATGTTGATTGAAATTTTTGTTATTGGCCAGGACATCAGAAGAAAGCTCTGAAATGAAAGCAGAAAGCATTGGGATTTCTCACCAAGGTAGGCAGCAGAGCGAGAAAGACAGAGGCTGAATTTTGTTAGTGTGCCACTGGAGCTGAACATGGGAGATAATCTTGTAGCCAGATCCCTGGGATGGGCTCCAAATAAGTGCCAGTTACTCTGAGGGCAGCTATTGTTGAGTTATGGGCCATGATGTTAGCATCCCCTGTGCCTTTTACAAAAGGCCTCAATACTAACAATTTCGAACAAGCACAAACAAGAAGGTGGTGAGACGGTCACTCTCCGGCAGCTTAAGAACAGAAGGAACAGAGCCAAATCTCCTTCTGGATTCTAAGTTCACAAAGCAACTCTGGGAAGAGATAGCATGTTTTTGTTGGGGTAGATCCCAAGCAGCTTCCTAAAATGGGACACTGTCCTATGGAATTTTCCCAGGGATCCAAACATCAACTGCGTCTAGAGGACCATCAACTCAGTGAATGGTGTTCTTTGCTTGGCCTAAAGTCTGTAGATGTACCAGTATAAGTGGCTGTCAATGATTGAGCTATGATGTCTGGCACATTCCAAGGTTTAAAATTACATCCTGAGAAACTTGCCAAATTAGAATTCCATAATACGAAGGGGAAAAGCTATAGCTTAGTGCAGATTTTGCAGATGTTTCAGGGAATGGTTTAAATGCAATATAGCTGCAGATGCAATTTGTATTGCAAGTGTCGTGAGGTAGCTAGAGTGCCCTTTCACTCACCAGCTTGGGGCTATTTGTCATATCAGCATGAATGCGAAAAACTTCCAGTTTTGTGAGAACAGACCTGCATTGTGAAGCAGGTCCAAGGCAAGAATGAGGAGCTGGCCCATACGTAAGTGTTATTCATCCATGTGTTTGTGGCCTGAGAGAAGTCAGTTTGGTCACTGTGTTGGTTGGAATAACCAAAATGCAGGTTAACTAGACCTTGTTACCATGGCAATGGAATGATTGAGGTGTGACGTGGGCTCCTCATTCATGAATCAGATGTTCCTTTGTGTCAGGTGAAGTATTGTGCTTTAGTTTCAGTATGCATTTCATATGAAGATCAAATATAGAATTAATTTATAAATATGAACACCCTACTCTTTGTTGTAGTCACACTGGATTGTGGAGTGTGAGTTACCCTAGTTCTTACGACGAATCATGAATTCACCAAAGGATTTGATAATTGAAATGGAATAACGTGTGGTTTTCTTGAGTATTCATGTTGGGTGACAAACCGTGACCTCATTTATGACCTGATTATGTGATTCTCATAACTGATCGTTTTGTTCTCTGGTGCTTAAAGTAATGAAAGCAATTAGAACAGGAAAATTGTCCCCACACGGTGTGCTATATTTAACCAGATTAGCCCGTATAGAACTGGGTGAATTGACATATTTTAATTGCTCTTCAATCTACCTTCATAAATTTTATGAATAAGGTATATTTTTAGCAAACAAGTCGATTTGGTTATTACTAAGGACTGCTTACATAGATTGAGGGTCAATTTAGGATGCAAACCTAGGTTTCCCACATGCTATGGTATTTTTACTCTAACATGCATAGAGTCATTCAGCATGGAAACAAATTCTTTGGCCCAACTTGTCCATGCCAACTGAATTTCTTACACTGAACTAGTCCCATTGGCCTGCACCTGACCCATCTCCCTCAAAACCTTTCCTATCCATGTCCCTGTCCAAATGTCTTTTAAATGTTATAATTGTACTCACCTCTACCACTTTCTTTGGCAGCTCGTTTCATACACGAACCACCCTCTGGGTGAAAAAGTTGCCCCTCAGCTCCCTTTTAAATCTTTCCCCTCTCACCTTAAACCTCTAGTTTTGCACTCCCCCATCCTGGAGAAAAGACCTTGGCTATTTGTCTTATCTGTGCCCCTCATGCATTTTAAGGTCCTGCCAGACTTCCCTGTTGCTCACATGTTCTGGAACTCAGTCGGATCAGTAACCTAGGCTTCCAGTGGAGCATATTGCTGCCTGGGTAGGTTCGCTGTGGGGGCTGTGTGGTATCTGATCCGCAGATGGAATGCTGAAAAGCAGTTCAACCAGGTAAGCCCAAATGCCTGAACTCTTGGTTGAGTGATCTGATGTTGGGGGCAGAGGTGCTAAACCCTGACTCTGAAAGGGGAGAGAGATGGCGTGGGATTGGTGGGGGTGGGGAAGTGGAAGCTATATTTGGTGGGAACCTCCTGAAGGGTTGTTAGTTTTAATGGTTGTTCTGCTCCTGCTCCTCTTAGTTCATAAGCAGTGCTAAGAACATCAAGCTCTTTGTCTTAAAATTCTCTTGGCCTCAGTTAAACTGTCAGATTTCCTAATTAAGGCCTGGAAAAACACACCAAAAATCTGCCAGGAGATGACCGGCCTCATTAGCATCTTTGACTTTGTCAGAAGTCTCATGACACCAGGTTTATAGTCCAAAAGGTTCATTTAAAATTGCGAGTTTTCAGAGCACTGCTCCTTCGTCAGACGTCACCTGATGAAGGAGTAATGCTCAGAAAGTTTGTGATTTTAAATAAACCTGTTGGACCTGTAAATTGGTATCATGAGACTTCGGATTGTGACCATTCCAGTCCAAAGGCAGCATCTCTCCATTTAACATTTCGTGGCAAACTGCCTCCAAGCAATATGTTTACTTACCCACGCCCCTTTGTTTTATTTTTATACCACCCAGAGTGATTGGCCTGGGCTTTGAATTTCAAAACTTTTACCTGAGAATTGTTCCCAGCCGAGCTGCTTTAGGTGCTCAACTCTCCATAGTAACTCACCTATTTTCCTGAGTCATTCTACCAACCAAATACGTCCAGCTTTGTTGTTCCCGTCACTCTGGTTTGGTTATTTGTGTAAAGCAAAGCAATGATGCTACATTTTTGTTTCTGAACGACGGCATGAATTTTCACTCCTGGGCTAAGAGCTCAGGGTCGGGGCATTTCACAAATCCACAAAACTCTTGCAAGTGAATATAGCCGGGAATCTGGGAGTTTAGTTCTGAGGTGGCGGGGATCTGGTCCAGCCAACCCCGATATGACTGTGGACACTGTCGAAAGAATTGCCTCCCTTAGTGCGTTGGCCTGGTGTTTAAATTCTTTAAAAGAAAGCAAACAGCAACAAGAAAAACCTTCCATCCCTTGGCTCTCACGGCCCTTTATCCCCCAGACTTTACTCAAACCAACTCATGTCACCCCATGTCTTTTACCCACCGCACAAAACCTGTCATTACCCCGCCTATGCCCCTCTGCCAATTTCCCATTGCCCTTTCAGAGCTTTGTTGCCAATCTAGTGTTAACTCATGACTGGTCACATCCACCACCTTCATACTTTTACACCAACTATGCAAACTCACTCAGTACCCACCATAGGCAGATCTCATGCAGCAACTAAACAAAATAACAAAAACGTTCCTTCCTGTATATGTTACAATTTTATTTATCTATCTATCCTGTATTACAGGAAACCTAAGATTTCAACCTCATTGTCAACATCCTTTGGTTTTAGTGATAAGCTGAAGATTATTCTTGTAAATAATTACTCTTTGGTATTGTAGTAGATCATTTGTTTATTAGCATTCTGTGGTGATGACTGTTCTGAGCCTGGGCTAACGCAGCACAGACTAAATTACCCCCAATTAAATCTTTAAAGGCCTCAGTAAGCCTTCTGTTAGAGATGTCTCCTGAAGAATTACTGAAAACAGTATGAGTGTCCTTGACCCCAGAGCGAGATCTACCTTTTCAGCGGAGGTTAAGAAACTGTACTGGGCTGTCATGAGTGGCCTACAATTGATTGATTGAAGATTCTTGGTACCATAGTTCAATAAGGCTGTCCATTGCAAGTTCTGGAGGGCTATTAAGGATTAGATATAATGATGCTGAAGATGAGCTGAAGCTTTAGCTGATGGTCAATAATCAGCTCATGATCTAAAGGGGTATTTATTTCTTTTTCGTGGATGTTTCACTAGAGTCAAGTTGACCAAAGCAGTGTTGGCAGTGACTCCTGGCTTGTAGGGTCAACGCATGAACTCCTGGATGGCAGTGGTGGATCGTCAACTGCGGCGATGGTGGAGCAGGCACTTTTGTCAATGCCAGGCCCGGAGCATGATCTCTTTCGGCAGTGTTGCGTTGTCAACTACAGTGGTGCCCTTGTCCGGAGCAGGGGTCCCTAGCTGCAGTAGGCTCAGACCGGAGACCTTGCAGAAGTCCTGGAGCCATGTTTGGAGCCCAGGCTGATGAAGGTAAGCTCTGTTAAAGTACTTCCTTTTTATTGTTTTCTATCTCAAAATGGTGCCGGATTGTGGCGACAGATCGTTTTTCATCTGCCGAGATGTATGTGACAATAAATCATTCAGTTACAGACCAATTGGCATGGTAAGCCCAGATATTGTGAAGATGGGTTTGATTGGATGCTGGCAGCAGACAGTTGAAACCTGGAGGTTATTTGACAAAGCCTCCCTTGTTGGTAACTCTAGATGGAAGCTTCACTGGGCTACTTTACAAATGGATGAGGGAAATCCAGCAGAGAGGAGCCACGTGGTTTTGATAACAATAAACAGAATGAAGCCACATTTCATTAACACAGAGCCTAACGCAGTGAGAGGAAATGGTGAAGTCAAGTATCCATAGTAACAATTAAATTTAAGCTTTCATTTATATTTGCATGGGAAGATGTGCCTTAGGTTGGTGCTCTCCTAATCAATGGATCTCTTGTGATTCCGTAGTGATGCTCAAAGAAAGCCTCAATTTACAATAAGGTTTAATTTAGGAAGAAACACTGACCTCGCCTAAAGGTAAGTGGAAATAGAATTTTGCCAAACCTGCTTGACAGTTTATTGACTGCTTGCTTTCTGGACTATCAGATTTAGTATGCAGATCATAATGCAAGCTCTACTAGCTCCTGGCTTAAAGTCCCGAAGAGTAAAGAGAATCTATTTACACAGCAGTACAAGCGAGAATGAGATATCTACCTCACTAACAAACACCGCCACATTGTAACTCTGTAGAGGAAAAGGTAATCAAGCTGTTCAGTTTTAAATCAACTGAGCTGTTATTTTCAAACCATAAACAGGCACATGGCATTTTTTATATACTAAGCGTTCATTTATTTAAAAATAGATTGTACAATGCTAAGATCCTGGCTCATCCTAGGCGATACACAATTTTTCTACACATATTTTACATCTTTGGATATATATTTCACTGGTAATAAAATGAAGTGTGATAAATTATTGCCTCTTTAATGTGTAATGAAAGCATTGTTAACCAACAGTAATTAACATAAAAGTTGCAATATCAGTAAAAGATATAAAGGTGCGCTTGACGTCCAGACTGATCTGGTGAGTGGTATATTGACTTAAATTTTATGGCATTTCATTTCAAGGTCTGTTTTTTTTTAAGTGCTTGTTTCAGAGGCGGGTAATAACATCTCTGAACAAGTTGCTTAAAAACATAGGTTAAATAAAGGAGATCCAATCATGACGATTTGATAGTAAGAAAGTCGCTTAGGTGTGTGTGATAGCTCTTCTGGATATATATAAAAAATGGCTAAATGTTTTTGCTGCTAACTGCATGATTCTTGGACTTGCTTTGCTGTGAAGATCAAGTTCACAGTATCCCTTGCTGCACAGACTCAGTGTGACTCCAAGTACGAATGGGAAATTTCACATCAAAAATCACAGTATCTAAGCACTATGGATCAGCAGTGGACTACAATCCGGGAACAGGCCATCACCATCAATCAACGCAAGACTAAAACTAAGAAGAGATACAAGCTACAGGAAAAACTCACCAAACTGATCCACCACAAAGACAAGGACAACAAAAACCAGACACATCGATAAGAAACCTATCCAGCAGGCAACTCACAGAAACTGAGAAAGCTCTCCTATTACATGGGCTGAACTATAACCACAAAGATACGAACAGAACAGATTTCATGGCCGCCCTGGAGACTACACTGAAAGACAACAGACCCACGGATGAAACACAACAAGCCATCTGACAAACTATAATCCCCACCCTCCACAGAAAGAACAAGTGGAGCACACTGAACATTGAGAGAAAAGCACTAGACAAACTCAAGGAAAACAAGAACATTATGATCGTACCAGCAGACAAAGGGCACATGGCCGTCATTATGAACAAACCGGACTCCATTATGAAAGCACAGACATTGCTCTGTTGGTACCCAACATTTCTGGCTGAATGAACAGGAAAGGTATTTCTAAATCAAAATCTTTAGTACATTTATTCAGTTGTAGCAACAATTCCAGCTGTTTGGTGATCCCTTTGAATGCCATAATTTTAGTATTGAGAGTTTATTGCCAACAATGACCAATGATGGTCCTCATTTATTAATATCACCCAATAGAAATTCAAAGTACAACAGCCAAAGTTCAAGCAATCATTCTCTTTAGTGAGGTAGTGGGCGGGACACCGTCTATCAGCAAAATAGGTAAAAATTTCAGAAAGAAATCCATTGAAAATGTGTTTAAAAATAGTTCATTCTCAAAATGCCCTGGGGATGAAATCTCAATGATGATCTTAACAGCATTCTGAAGTAACCCGGACATTAGGGCAAGAGGTGTCAGGATTGTTGCTCAGTTGCTCTCAAACCCAGCCCAGGCTTCTGGTTTAAAAGAACAATTTTTTTTAAAAAATCAACTGTTCTCAATTCCTATAGTACATTGGTCTTTCACTGGTCAGGTACTACCACTGGTTTCTGCTGGATATTAAATATAATGAAAGCTGTGTTTAAACAAAAACAAAAAAGGCTTGGCAGCTGACAGATTGGATATTAAAATCTAAAATCAATTTTGGGAAAGCTCATCCTCCGGAGACAGATACAAATGGAAGTTATATTGAGAGGGGGTAAAAAGAGCACTGGGAATGAAGCATTCATTGAAATGTTTGGGATTGGCCTTGTCCATGACTGAGCCCACAAATGCAAAGAGATCAGTTTACATCGGAATAGTGACAATGGATTTAGAATATAGAACATAGAACATAGTACAGCACAGGCCCTTTGGCCCACGATGTTATGCCGAACTTTTACCCTATTTCTAAAGTCTATATAACCTCCACCCCAACCTTATACTATCATTCATATGCCTATCTAATAGCCGCTTAAATGCCCCTAATGCGGCCGACTATACTACCTCTCCGGCAATGCATTCCACGGCCTTACCACTTTCTGAGTAAAGAACCTACTTCTGACGTCTCCTCTATATCCACCTCCACTCACTTTAAATCTATCCCCCCTTGTAGTAGCTACCTCCACCCTAGGAAAAAGTCTCTGGCTGTCGACTCTATCTATACCTCTGATCATTTTGTACACTTCTATCGAGTCACCTCTCATCCTTCATCTTTCTAAAGAGAAAAGCCCTAGCTCTCTCAACCTTTCCGCGTAAGACTTCCCTCCATTCCAGGCAACATCCTGGTAAATCTCCTCTGCACCCTTACCAATGATTCCACATTTTTCCTGTAATGAGGCAATCCGAACGAGACACAATACTCCAGATGTGGCTGAACCAGGCTTTTTTTATAGCTGAAGCATAACTTCACAGCTCTTGAACTCAATGTCTCTATTAATGAAAGCCAACATAACATATGCCTTAACAACTCTTTCCAACAGGGAATTATGGACATGAAACCCTAGACCCCTCTCCTCCTCCATACTGCCAAGAATCTTTCTGATAATCCTGTATTCTGCTTTCAAGTTTGTTCTTCCAAAATGAATCACCTCACTTTTCAGGATTAAACTCCATCTGCCACTTCTCAGTTCAGCTCTGCATCCTACCAACGTACCATTGTAACCCAGAACAGCCCTCCACACTATCTACAACTTGACCCACCTTGTGTCGTCCGCAAATTTACTAATCCACCCTTCTACTCCTACATCCAAATCATTTACAAAAATCACAAATAGAAGAGGACCCAGTACAGATCCTTGTGGTACACCATTCGTAACTGAGCACCATGTTGAATATATGAATGTGGACAACAGATGCTGGATGGAGGAAAAGATTTAGGAACAGCACAAAGGTTCAGTGGAGAGGTGTGAACTAAGACCGAAATAAAGAAGAAATTAATAAACAAATATATAAATAAATTATTAAATATTTTATCTCCAAGGTCAAGTTTTATTCTGCTGCTGTCCAAATTGTAAACTCTGCAGATTTTTACAAATACAATTTGGACAAAGCAGCCACAGGATACACCAAGTACAATTGTTTTAGCATTGATTGTTCGCAAAGCCAAGTCAGTTACTGTTTGGTAATGTAGCTGTAATGCATCGCTATCCAATGAATATTGTTTAAAATCTCTCAAGCCTGGGGTATTTCTATCGCTCCAGTATAAATGAGAAAGCCTAGAAATCGTCCCATTTACCCACCTGGAATCTGACTTGGGGCTTTTCTGCTGCACAATTCCAGAGTGGAAATTAATCTTGCACAGAAGAAAAGGAAACATGTTTCCTTAATAAAGACGCCTTGGGCCCTTGTGTGAAGGCTTTTTTCAGGTAAGAATAAGGTCATTAAAGGGACAATGCACTTACATTTTATATGCTAATCAGTCTTGTCCTGAAGGCCAACATTCATAGAAAAAACTCAAAGCATCATGTGGATCCAAGTCTTTCCATTTGTCAGAACAAGGGTAATGATGCAGAATTATACATTCATTATAAACCAAAATGAGGGATGGGTGGAAGATGGACAGTATTGTGCAGCTTGCCATACATAACAATATTGCATATGAAACATCAGTGCATGTCATTACTGGGCTTGGAAATCTGAACCCAGCAAACAAAACTCTCAACTCTCAATGCCCAGACTGAGCAAAACTGGGGAAATGACTTTGGTACAGAGATTGTACGTAAAGCTTACTACAACCTTCCAAAAAGGAGACCATAATCCAATAAATGTTCTCAAAAAATT
The DNA here is from genome assembly GCF_030684315.1 of Stegostoma tigrinum. Taxonomy (NCBI): domain Eukaryota; kingdom Metazoa; phylum Chordata; class Chondrichthyes; order Orectolobiformes; family Stegostomatidae; genus Stegostoma; species Stegostoma tigrinum. The sequence goes on from NC_081368.1 coordinate 64,294,287, forward strand.
GACAGTATTTCCTGAGGCAGGAGGGTTGTGACCACAGAGTAAGTGAAGCAGAGAGTAATAGTTAGGAATTTAGGAGAGAGGAGGAGAAGTGCAATCTTTTGGCTGTGACGGTCTGGTCCAACAGGCTTATTCGGGGCATTGTCCTTTTGCCAGGTGTAGCACACAGAACTCAGAATTTCTAGGCAGAAAGGTCAAGGGCAGAGAAATCAAAAGATCATACAAATGATGTGAGTGGAGCATCGAAAAGGTGATCATAAGTGTTGGACAGTATGAGTAAAGTGTCAATAGCTGAATAATAATCGAAGGGATGGCCTATAATCTGATTAAATGAGGCAGAGATAATTACAAAAAATTAAAATGAAGGTGTTGCTGGAGACAAACCAAATGACTGGAATAATGCCAAGTACACGGTGGAAGGTGTTCCCATGTGCGATGGTCGCATCCATGCAGATGATCCGACATGTCTTGCAGAGGTTGCCGTGACAGGGTTGTATGATGTTGTGGCCAATGTTGTCATGAAGGCTGGGTAGTTTGCTGCAAACAATGGTCTGTTTAAGGTTTGGTGGTTGTTGGAGTGTGAGAAGTGGAGTCATAGGGATGATCTTGATGAGATATTCACCAACATCGATGACATGTTGAGGGTTACGAGGAATATAGCATAGCCTCTCTGTTCCAGGGAGGCACTGGATGATGAAGGACAATCTATTGGTTGTATCCTGTGTCTGTCTTCCGAGGAGGTCATTGGGGCTTTTGATGGGGCATGTCAGAAGTGGAGATCGATGAGTTGAACACTGTATCCTGTGGTATCCTTCAAAATCTTTAGGTGTTCATCGTGTTTGTACTCATCCGAACAGATCCTGTGTTAGCACAGGGCTTGTCTGTAGGTGACGGCTTCTTTATTATGTTTAGGATGGAAGCTAGAGAAGTGCAGCATCATGAGGCTGTCTGTTAGCTTGCGGTAGAGTGAGGGGCCAAGTGTTTGTCTTTGATGGAAAGCGTGTGTCTAAAAATGAGACTGATTCTGAAGAGTAGTCTTTGGTACATCAGATGGTGGGAAGAAATTTGTTGATATTGCTATGTAGCCATTTCTTTGATTTCTCATCATTAGTCCAAAGGAAAACAAGGTTGTCAATGTATCTGTGGATAGCATTCGTCAGAGGTCCTGTGCAACGAAGAAGTCTTACTCAAATATGTTCATGAGTATGTTGGTGTATTGGGGTGCAAATTTTATCCCCATGGCTGTTCTGCCTGTCTGGATAAAGAACTGATTCTCAAGGGTGAAGACATTGTGTTCAAAGTTGAAGCAGATGAGTTGTAGGATGGCGTCTGGAAATTGGCAGATGTTTGTATTGAGTACTGAGGCTGGTGCAGCGATGCCGTCATCATGGGGAATGCTGGTGTAGAGCGCCGAAACATCCATTGTGATGAGGAATGTTCCTGGTTCGACTAATCCATGGGTGCTGTGTTTCTATAAGAAATCTGTACAGTCGTGACAGAAGCTGGATGGTGTCCTTGCACAATGCCCTCACCAATAGCCAGAGAGGTTCTCACACAGGGTCTCATTGCCTGGTTACGTTTACCCATGACTGTTCACAGCAAACTGCCCAGCCTTCAGGGCAACATCGACCACAACACCACACAACCCTGCCGCGGCCACCTCGGAAAGGCATGTCAGATCACCAACATTAAAATTACCATCACACGTGAGAATGCCGCCCACCAGCCCACATGGCAGGTACTCATGTGACTCGGCCAACATTGTCTATGCTGTACACTGTTGGCAAGGATGACCAAAGGACTGGTATGTTGGCAAGACCATGCAGTTGCTATGACAACGGATGAATGGACACTGTGCAACAATCGCCAGACAGGGATGATCCCTCCCAGTCAGGGAACACTTCAGCGGTCAAGGGCATTCGGCTTCTGACCTTCGGGCAAGTGTCCTCCAAGGTGTGCATCGAGATACACAACAACACAGAATCACCAAGCAGAAACTGACAGCCACGTTCCATACCTGTGAAGATAGCCTCAACTGTGATCTTGGAGTCGTGTTGTGCTACATGTGTCCCCACCATACTGTTCTTTATCTGTAAAATTTTCCTTACTGTCCTGTTTTAGCACCATCACCTTGATAAATTGCTATGATCTCTCGACCTTAATTAGTTTGTACAATTGTAGATGACTTATTACTTTGGTTCGACTCTTCGGCATGTGACTCTCATTCTTATCATGTCGTTCCTGTCAAATGAAAACCAAAAGAGCTGTGAATGTTGTAAATCGGGAGCAAGGGCAGGGGTTGCTGGGGGTGCTCAGTGGGTCTGGAAGCATCTGTGAAGAAAAATCAGTGTTAATGTTTTGGGTCTACCGACCCTATCTCGGTTTTTTCTTCACAAGTGCTGTTGGACCTGCCTGGCTTTTCCAGCAGCATCTGTTTTTGTTCTATGTTATTCCAGTCAGTTGGTTGGTCTGCAGCAATGCCCTCATTTTAATTTTTTGTAATTATCTCTCTGACTCATTTAATCAGATTATAGGTCATCCCTTCAGTTGTTATTCAGCTATTGACACTTTAATCATGCCATCTAATGCTTTTGATCACCTGCAAAGACTTATTATTCAACACTTCACTCACACCATTTGTATGATCTTTAGGTCTCTATGCCCTTGATCTTTCTGCCCATAAATGCTGTGTCCTGCATGCTTCCCTCCCACTTCACCTGACAAAGGAGCTACCCTCCAAAACCTTGAGATTTCAAATAAACCTGTTGGACTATAACCCGGTGTCATGTGATTTCTGATTTAGTTCACCCTTGCCCAACATAGGTGAGAGTCTGAAACTTGGATACAGGCACAAAATGGCTTCTCGATGCAAGTTAGCACAACAAATTGGCTTCTAGGCTGCAAACTGTTTATTAATTCTGCTAGAGCTACATCAATCACTAACCCTCAGACGGCTGCAAAGAAAGATAGTGGACAATGCGCATTTCAGAATATAGCAGTAACCTGATAAGATAGAAGAGTACTAACCGCTCTGACTGACCTTCAAGTGCAGGTGCAGCAGCTATCTGTAGCAAGATAAAAAATGATTGAAGTGTAGTGACATAAGTTGTTTACCAGTTAATATCATGGGACTTAGTAATTGTCAATGAAGCATTATTATATACTGATTGGTAATTTTTGAATATACTGTACGATCACACCCTGTAGTCTGCTTTAAGAAAAATATAAAAATGTCTTTGTATTAACCTGTGTGTGCAGCTCCTCCAAAGAATACAGGAGTAATCAACTTCTGTGTTTCCGGATGATCTGTAGGTGGCCGTATGAAGAAATAAAGAGTAAAGCCTTAAACAGCCAGACCGATTGCGAGTGTTCATTGACCGATTGCGGAACCGAGATGCCCCAACGGGGGTCGAGATTTTCATAGGCACCTCCACATCAGGGCTGTTTTCTGAGTAACGATGATTTTATGACTCAAAATGTACTAATAATTTAAAATTAGGTCAAAAAAAATTTAAATTAGTTTTAAAAAATGACTAAAATTTATAAGCTAAGTTGATGAAATGATGAACAAATTAATTGAATGAATTTGCAGAGTTATATGGTGTGCATGCTGGAATGGATAGAGATAGAGGAAGCTGATGTGCTGAAAATTTTGTCAAACATTAAGATTGACAAGTCGCCAGGCCCGGATCAGATTTGTCCTCGGCTGCTTTGGGAAGCGAGAAATGCAATTGCTTTGCCACTTGCGAAGATCTTTGCATCCTCGCTCTCCACTGGAGTCGTACCTGAGGACTGGAGAGAGGCAAATGTAATTCCTCTCTTCAAGAAAGGAAATAGGGAAATCCCCGGCAATTATAGACCGGTAAGTCTCACGTCTGTCGTCTGCAAGGTGTTAGAAAGGATTCTGAGGGATAAGATTTATGACCATCTGGAAGAGCATGGCTTGATCAAATACAGTCAACACGGCTTTGTGAGGGGTAGGTCATGCCTTACAAACCTTATTGAGTTTTTTGAGGATGTGACTAGAAAAGTTGATGAGGGTCGAGCTGTGGATGTGGTGTATATGGACTTCAGTAAGGCATTTGATAAGGTTCCCCATGGTAGGCTCATTCAGAAGGTCAGGAGGAATGGGATACAGGGGAACTTAGCTGCTAGGATACAGAATTGGCTGGCCAACAGAAGACAGCGAGTGGTAGTAGAAGGAAAATATTCTGCCTGGAAGTCAGTGGTGAGTGGAGTTCCACAGGGCTCTGTCCTTGGGCCTCTACTGTTTGTAATTTTTATTAATGACTTGGACGAGGGGATTGAAGGATGGGTCAGCAAGTTTGCAGACGACACAAAGGTTGGAGGTGTCGTTGACAGTGTAGAGGGCTGTTGTAGGCTGCAGCGGGACATTGACAGGATGCAGAGATGGGCTGAGAGGTGGCAGATGGAGTTCAACCTGGATAAATGCGAGGTGATGCATTTTGGAAGGTCGAATTTGAAAGCTGAGTACAGGATTAAGGATAGGATTCTTGGCAGTGTGGAGGAACAGAGGGATCTTGGTGTGCAGATACATAGATCCCTTAAAATGGCCACCCAAGTGGACAGGGTTGTTAAGAAAGCATATGGTGTTTTGGCTTTCATTAACAGGGGGATTGAGTTTAAGAGTCGTGAGATCTTGTTGCAGCTCTATAAAACTTTGGTTAGACCGCACTTGGAATACTGCATCCAGTTCTGGGCGCCCTATTATAGGAAAGATGTGGATGCTTTGGAGAGGGTTCAGAGGAGGTTTACCAGGATGCTGCCTGGACTGGAGGGCTTATCTTATGAAGAGAGGTTGACTGAGCTCGGTCTCTTTTCATTGGAGAAAAGGAGGAGGAGAGGGGACCTAATTGAGGTATACAAGATAATGAGAGGCATAGATAGAGTTGATAGCCAGAGACTATTTCCCAGGGCAGAAATGGCTAGCACGAGGGGTCATAGTTTTAAGCTGTTTGGAGGAAAGTATAGAGGGGATGTCAGAGGCAGGTTCTTTACGCAGAGAGTTGTGGGAGCATGGAATGCGTTGCCAGCAGCAGTTGTGGAAGCAAGGTCATTGGGGTCATTTAAGAGACTGCTGGACATGTATATGGTCACAGAAATTTGAGGGTGCATACATGAGGATCAATGGTCGGCACAACATTGTGGGCTGAAGGGCCTGTTCTGTGCTGTACTGTTCTATGTTCTATGTTCTATGTTCTATGTTCTATGTTCTATATGGGGATGGCACGGCATTTAGTGTACAACAAGTGCAGCATGTGGGAATCTATGAATGGTTTTGCAAGCCCAGCCAAATATAAATCCAAATAATATCTGTGGCTCAATGACCTCGATGAGCAACTGTTGAGGAGTCTCTGGGGAATTCCTCTGAGAGTTTCTGGATATTTTGATCATCTTCTCAAGATTCACATGATTGAATCCAGGGCAGGCTTCCCAAAGTGGGCTCACAAGCTCCGAGGCAGCAGTGGCCACTTTCGAGTTTTACCTAACTCTAGCCATAATGTTTCTTTGCAGCCTCCCAGACCACCCGCTTCTCACTTTGTAGCTTCTCTACAGCCTGCCACTTCAGCCCTCCGTGCACCCCATTCACCACCTCCCTCTGTTGCAGCATTTGCATTCTCTCCTCAACCCCCTTGCATCCTCTCCTCTTGCAACCTCCACCTTTCCCCATCCTGTTTTACAACCCATCCGTCCCCCCAATCCCAACTGCATCCTCTTTCTTCCTCCACCCATCCAGCTGCATCTCTCTTGTCGCACGCGCATGATCTCCCTTTGTGTCTCCTCCACTGCCCAGGCAGTTTCCCTACTCCCCTAACCTCCAGCAGGCTCTTTCTTCTGCCCTTCTCCCAGCATTCCCCTTACAGGGGCATTCTCCCCAACACCCTACTGCCCCCATGGTAGGTGATCCACCATTGGACCCAGCAGACAAAATGCCCAATAGACAGTGCCCCAGCCCAGTCATGGACCAATTCCTCCATAACCTGACCTCAACTCTCCTCTCAGCCTTGGCACTGCCCCCGTCAAAGTGTTTCTCTCACCACTGGTTCAGGTAATTTCTTTCTTTCTTTCAATCAGAGGCTCACCATGAGTCTATTAGCAGTAAACACAGAATCATAGAATACTTCAAGTGTGGAAGCAGGCCTTTCAACTCATTGAGTTCACATTGACCCTCTGAAGAGCATCCCATCCATACTAAACCCCCTTCCCTATCCATGTAACCCCATATTTCTCATGACCAATCCATCCATCCATTCCGCACATCCCTGGAGACTCTCGGCAATTTAGCATGTTCAATCCACCTGATCTGCACATCTTTGGACAGTGGGAAGGGACTGGAGCACCTGGAGGAAACCCACACAGGCACAGGGAGAATGTGCCAACTCCACATGGACAGTCGCACAAGGGTGGAATCGAACGCGGGTCCCTGGTGCTGTGAGGCAGCAGTGCTAACCATTGAGCCACCGTGCCGCTCCAAAGGGAGTGAACCTCGCAATGATTGCTGGAGCATTTGCCCACCAGTCCCACGAGGATGGGCTCTTCTGACGGGTCATCCTTTGATTGAATTTTCCCATGATTTTTGGGGGTTTGAGAGGCAAATTCACCCACCACCTCCATGTGTTTTCAAGAGCAGGTCTGCAGTCTTCTGCAGCCTCACAGAAGCAAGAGAGATTCTGTCACCAACTGCTGTGCTAATCAACCCTTATGAACTTGAAAGACAGGGCCCGAAATTATCCCACCAGGTTTCAACACAACCACAGAATTAATGGCTGTGACATGAGATGCAGTAGCATCAATTTAAAGGGATGGCATGCAGTGGAAATGTAAGTGCAGCTTACCCTTTAACAGGTTCTCAAAGTAGGAAAGAAAACAAGTTTGGAAATGTCACTGTTAGATCTTGTTATAGCAAGGGGAAAAACTACACTCCAGCGATTTTTCGCCCCTTTCAATGACGTAGTATTACATTCAGATCTGAAAACGAGGTTCTTGGAATTTCAAAGAACAAGGCATTAAACAAGCTTACATCACAAGGATTAACTCTCTTGTTGAATTTTTTTATCATAACATTAAAGAGCCATATAGCCATACAGCATGGAAACAGATCCTTGGTCCAACTAGTCCACACTGACCATGCTCCCAAACTAAACTAGTCCCATTTGCCTGCAGGGTCCATGTCCCTTCAGATCTTTCCTACTCACATACTTATCCGAATGTCTTTTAAATATTTTAACTGTACCTGTATCCATTACTTTCGCTGGCAGATTATTCCACACACTAACCACTCTCTGTGTAAAAGAGCTGCTTCTCGTGTCCTTTTTTAAATTTTCCTCCTCTCACCTTAAAAATATGCCCCTTAGTTTTGAACTCTCCCACTTGAGGGAAAAAAAACCTTGATATTCACCTTATCTATGTCCCACATGATTTGATAAACCTCTGTAATAACATACTTTAATAAAATATAGTATATATTGGTAATAATACATATCAATATGTATAATTCTGTACTTAGTTAAACCATCAAAACCAATGAAATAAACATCTATTTATTTGAAAAAAATCATTTGTACAGACATGCCACATAGCTTACCACTGTGTTTCTTCACATTCCTGTGTATTCTCACAGCCCAAGTATCAAGGCTGATGTTGTAATATTTCAAAGCAATACATGCACAACAAATGAAACTGTCAATTTATTCTCCTTGCTGCATCCTGTGCTGAAAGTAATTTGTTTGTCACACAATCTATACATATCTCAATGTGATACTCACATAAGCCACTTGTGGGCCAGGCTGCAGGCTAAAGCTGCAGGCAGAGGCTAATATTCAGAATCAAAAGTGAGAGGTCAGTCAAAATGATCAGCCAGAGTTATATAGAGGAGAGAGAGTACGTCAGAGGCAGAGCGCTGTAGAAAGAGCAAGCTTTTCAGAGACAGAGAGCGCCTGAGAGAATAGTTCAAGTGCTCCCAGAGAAAGAGACTGAGAGGATATCTGAAAGAATAGTTAAGAATGATAACTAGTGTAAGGAAAGATGGTCGTGTGTGTTGGAAATGAAACATCTCAACTTTGGAACATCACTGTAGCAATTTCTCTGGATAGATACTTCTAATTACACTCTTCAGAGATGTTATTGCCTACCTTTGCAGCAGGTGCGACTTGAACCCAGGCCTTCCAACTCAGTGGTATGGACACTATTACTGTGCTAGAACAGCTCTTTAGTTCCTTAGGGTAGTGCTCTAGGTCCAACCATCATCAGCTGCTTCATCAATGCCCTCCCGTCCATCATAAGATAAAAAGTGGAGAAAGTTCAGTTCCACTTGTGACGCCTCAGATTATGATCAAGTCCATACAGCCTGCAGCAGGATCTGGGTAACACTGAGGCTTGGGTTCAAAAGTGGTAAGTAACATTTGGGCCACCTAATTGCAAATACCATCTCTAACAAGAGAGAATCAAATAGTTTGCCTTGTCATGCATTGGCACTACTGTCCCCCATTCCCAGAGTATAAGCATTCTGTAGGCTACCATTGACCAGAAACTTAAATGGAAGCAAAAGGATATGGAATCATTCACAATGTAGGCACTTAATCTATATTCATAACTGGTGGAAAGTATAGTGAGCAATCTGTGATAAGCGTAACACCAATGAACTCAAAAGAATAATTACTTTGAGAGTCCAGCCACCCTTCAACTAGCATAAAAATCATTTAATGCAGGCTGCAGAATTACAATCTTACAACAGATGTAAGCATTATAGTGTATCCAATCATTTTAGCAAAAATAAAAACTGATTGCAGGAGTTGCTATATTTCTGCATTGCATTTCATGTAACTATACAAGCCATAACTAGAATTCTTCCCTTATGTGCTCGCTCCATCAACCGAAAACAAGTGTGTCAGGTACACTGCTGATAGTCAAATTCACAATGACCGAGTCACAAAAGTATGTGTATTCTTATTTCATAATAGCATCTTTTTTTCTCCTGCCATCTTAAAATTACCTCATTGAATAATTTTGCAATTCGGCCCTGAAATATGCTTTGAAGATAAAGTAGTTATGACACAATATCAGCCTGTAAGACTCATCCTTTTGCTTTCTGTCGCAAAGTAGCACTCATCAAGGGAAATCCCTTTTCAGGAATGTGGTTAATGTGCAACGAGTTACTACACGCATCTTAATTTATTCAGTTCTTTAATTACTAAGTCACGAAATGGGTCATTGGTGACACAAGCCAATACAATGACTTTATGACTGCTGCAAGGATGATGCACAGTAACTCGTTTTGTTGAGCTGATACCATCAGATAAACAATCTATTTAAATTTCTTTTAGCTTTCATATGATTTCAGGAAAATAGGAAAAAACTGCATGTTAAGGATACATGTTCAGTCCTGATAATGATGAAAATGAGCTTCATTTGGAGAGTGGCTGCACAGCTTTTGCTGCATCTATCATCAAAGTGGGTTCGTGCAACTTCTATTGCTCTTTTTGTTCATGGTGTATTCGCACCACACCGCCATCATGCTTTGAATTACGTCTAACTATGGTTTCAAAAGGGTGCTCCATCAGTTCCTCACCGGCTCAGCGAACGCAGAACATAGAACAGTACAGCACAGTAATCAATCCTTTGGCCCATGTGCCAACTATGATACTATTCTAAACTAACCCCATCTGCCTGCACATGGTTCATATCCCTCTATTTCCTGCCTGTTCATGTGACTGTTTAAATGCCCCTTAAACATTGCTATAGTATGTGTTTCTATCACCTCTCCGGTAGCACTTTCCAAGCACCCACTACCCTCTGTGTGAAAAAACTTTCCTTGCATATCCTTTTTAAAATTTCCCCCCTCAACTTAAATATATGCCTCCTAGTATTTGGCATTTCAATGCAAGTAAAAGGATTTCAACTCTTTTCACCCCATCCGCACCTCTCTTAATCTTCTACATTTCTATCAAGTGGCCCCTCAGCCTCTGACACTTTAGCAAAACAATCCAAGCTTGCCTAACCTCTACTGATAGCTTATACACTCTAATCCAAATAACATCCTGATAAGAGATAATGGCAACTGCAGATGCTGGAGAATCCAAGATAACAAAGTGTGAAGCTGGATGAACACAGCAGGCCAAGCAGCATCTCAGGAGCACAAAAGCTGACGTTTCGCGCCAGAGGGTCTCTGATGAAGGGTCTAGGCCCAAAACGTCAGCTTTTGTGCTCCTGAGATGCTTCTTGGCCTGCTGTGTTCATCCAGCTTCACACTCAGTTATCTAACATCCCGATAAGCCTCCTTCACACCCTCTTCAAAGACTCTACATCCTACCTATAGTGTGGAAACTAGAACTGCACACAATAGTCCAAATGTGGCCGAACTAAAGTATTATCCAGCTGCAACATAACTTGTCTACTTCTTTGTTCAATGCCCTGATGAATTAAGGTTAAGTACATTTGTATAGCAGGCCAAGCAGCATCAGAGGAGCAGGAAAGCTGATGTTTCGGATCTGGGCCCTTCTTCTGAAACATCAGCTTTCCTGCTCCTCTGATGCTGCCTGGCCTGCTGTGTTCATCCAGCTCTACACCTTGTTATCTCAGATTATCCAGCATTCGCAGTCCCTACTATCTCTGAAGCACATTTGTATGCCTTCTTTACCACTTGTGTTGCCATTCTGAGAGAGCAATGGACTTGCATCCCAAAACCTCTCTGTATATCAATGTTCCTAAAGGACATGTCATTTGTAGTATAATTTCCTTTTGCTTTTGATCTTCCAAAACATACCACCTCACACTTGTCCAGATTAAACTCCATCTGCCATTTCTCCATCCAACTTTCCAACTGCTGTATCCCTTGATCACCTTGCTTACTATCCACAACTCCGCTGATTTTAGTGTCATCTGCAAACTTATTATTCAAACCACTTACATTTCCATCCAAATCATTTATATATATCACAAATTGTAGAGGTCCCAGTATTGATCCTTGTAGAACACCACTGTTCGCAAACCTCCAGTCAGAAAAGCATCCCTCCAAAATTACCCTGTGTATCCTATGACCAAAACAATATTGTATCCAACTTGCCAACTCACCGTGTTTCCCACATGACTTAGTACACTGGATCAGCCTACGATGAGGGGTGTTGCCCAAATGAGTTAGTAAGGTCATGTAGACAATATCTACTGCCCTCCCCTCAACAATCATCTTTGTCACTTCCTCAATCAGGTTTGTGAGACAAGGCCGCTCCTGCACAAAGCCATGTTGACTATCCCTAATAAGTCCAATCTTCTCCAAATGTAAATAAATCCTGTCCCTCAGAATCCTCTCCAATACTTTCCCTTCCACTGATGTAAATCTCACTGGCCTGTAATTTCCTGGGTGACCCTTTTTGCCCCTTTTAAACAAAGGAAAATCATTGGCTCTTCTCCTGTCTTCTGGGACCTTATGTGAGGTCAAAGAGGATACAAAGATCTCTGCCAAGGTCCCAGCAATCTCCTCCCTTGCGTCCTTCAGTATCCTGGGATAGATCCCATCATGCCCTTATCTACTTTAATGTTTTTCAAGATACCCAGCACCTCCTCCTTGTTAAGGACATACCCACAATATCAACATATCACGCCCTAATCTTATTATCAGCCGCATCCTTGCGAATGCCAATGTGATGTGCTCATCAAGGACCTCTCCCACTTCCTGTGGCTCCAGAAATAAATTCCCTCCTTTGTTCTTGAGTGGACCTGTTCTTTTCCTAATTAACTTTGTGCCCCTAATATACATATAAAATGCCTTGAGATTCTCCTTTATCCTATCCTCCATAATCCTAATGCATCTCCCCCACCCCTTCTCTCCCCCTCCTTTAGTCAGTGGTGATCAGTTAATTCGTTTGTTGCCAATCTCGGTTTAACCTCATCCCAGAATCAACATACATACACTTCCAAAGGAGATAATTACATTTAAATTGTGAACAAATGCTTGATGATAGCCAGCATTTTCTGTTCTGTAAATTCTGTTGTATTGTAATATATGGTACAATTGTACCAGGAAGCATGAAACAAAGTGATTTTGTTGCAGGTTACCCAGAGACCTGGATGATTAACCCATGGGTATGGGAATTAAAGGAGGGGTGGGTCAATTCAGCCCACTCCACTATGCAAACATATCCTGGCTGAACAGTTCCATTTATACTACTTTCCACACTATTGATTTCTCTACCCTATGGAGTAGAGATTTCTAAGGCTAGACCATCTTTTCAGTGAAGAAATGCTTCTTATCTCAGTCTGAAATGGCCTGCCTCAAGGGCACTTTGAAATAATGCCCCTAGTTCTCACCAGCAAGGAGAAAAATTCCATCTACATTCTGTCCTGTCACGTTTTATGAGGTCACTTCTCATTCTTTAAAATAGAGTTTATTTTTGTTTACTTGTGAATAATATGGGCATTGTTGACTGGGCTAGCATTTATTGCCCAATTGCTCAGAGGACAGTTAAGAGTCAATCATATTGTTATGGGTCTGGAGCCACATATAGGCCAGCCCAGGTAAGGATGACAGTTCCCTTCCCTAACGAACATTAATTTGTCTGATGGGTTTGTCCTACAACTGACAGTGGATTCATGGTCATCATTAGAATTTTCATTCCAAATTTTTATTGAATTCAAATTCTACCATTGGCGGGATTCGAACCTGCGTCCGCAGAATGTCAAAGATAATGGGAACTGCAGATGCCGGAGAATCCAAGATAATAAAGTGTGAAGCTGGACGAATACTGCAGGACAAGCAGCATCTCAGGAGCACAAAAGCTGACGTTTCGGGCCTAGACCCTTCATCAGAGAGGGGGATAGGGTGAGGGTTCTGGAATAAATAGGGAGAGAGGGAGGGTGGACCGAAGATGGAGATAAAAGAAGATAGGTGGAGAGGAGAGTATAGGTGGGGAGGTAGGGAGGGGATAGGTCAGTCCAGGGAAGATGGACAGGTCAAGGAGGTGGGATGAGGTTAGTAGGTAGGAGATGGAGGTGTGGCTTGGGGTGGGAGGAAGGGATGGGTTGGAGAAAGAACAGGTTAGGGAGGCAGAGACAGTCTGGGCTGGTTTTGGGATACAGTGGGGGAAGGGGAGATTTTGAAGCTGGTGAAGTCCACATTGATACCATTGGGCTGCAGGGTTCCCATCAGAATATGAGTTGCTGTTCCTGCAATCTTCGGGTGGCATCATTGTGGCACTGCAGGAGGCCCATGATGGACAAGTCATCTTAAGAATGGGAAGGGGAGTTGAAATGGTTCGCAACTGGGAGGTGCAGTTGTTTATTGTGAACTGAGCGGAGGTGTTCTGCAAAGCGGTCCCCAAGCCTCTGCTTGGTTTCCCCAATGTAGAGGAAGCCACACCGGGTACTGTGGATACAATATACCACATTGGCAGATGTGCAGGTGAACCTCTGCTTAATATGGAATGTCATCTTGTGGCCTGGGATAGGGGTGAGGGAGGAGGTGTGGGGGCAAGTGTAGCACTTCCTGCGGTTGCAGGGGAAGGTGCCGGGTGTGGTGGGGTTGGAGGGCAGTGTGGAGCGAACAAGGGAGTCACGGAGAGAGTGGTCTCTCCGGAAAGCAGACAGGGGTGGGGATGGAAAAATGTCTTGGGTGGTGGGGTCGGATTGTAGATGGCGAAAGTGTCAGAGGATGATGCGTTGTATCCGGAGGTTGGTGGGGTGGTGTGTGAGAATGAGGGGGATCCTCTCTGGGCGGTTGTGGCGGGGGCGGGGTGTGAGGGATGTGTTGGGGGAAATGCGGGAGACGTGGTCAAGGGCGTTCTCGACCACTGTGGGGGGAAGGTTGCGGTCCTTGAAGAACTTGGACATCTGGGATGTGCGGTAGTGGAATGCTTCATCCTGGGAGCAGATGCGGCGGAGGTGGAGGAATTGGGAGTAGGGGATGGATTTTTTGCAGGAGGGTGGGTGGGAGGAGGTGTATTCTAGGTAGCTGTGGGAGTCAGTGGGCTTGAAATGGACATCGGTTGCAAGCTGGTTGCCTGAGATGGAGACTGAGAGGTCCAGGAAGGTGAGGGACGTGTTGGAGACGGCCCAGGTGAACTTGAGGTTGCGGTGGAAGGTGTTGGTGAAGTTGATGAACTGTTCGAGCTCCTCTGGGGAGACCAAGCGGAGGCTTGGCGACCGCTTTGCAGAACACCTCTGCTCGGTTCACAATAAACAACTGCACCTCCCAGTCGTGAACCATTTCAACTCCCCCTCCCATTCTTTAGATGACATGTCCATCATGGGCCTCCTGCAGTGCCACAATGATGCCACCCGAATGTTGCAGGAACAGCAACTCATATTCCGCTTGGGAACCCTGCAGCCCAATGGTATCAATGTGGACTTCATTAGCTTCAAAATCTCCCCTTCCCCCACTGCATCCCAAAACCAGCCCAGTTCGTCCCCTCCCCCCACTGCATCACACAAACGGCCCAGCTCTTCCCCTCCCCCCACTGCATCCCAAAACCAGCCCAGCCTGTCTCTGCCTCCCTAACCTGTTCTTTCTCTCACCCATCCCTTCCTTCTACCCCAAGCTGCACCTCCATTTCCTACCTACTAACCTCATCCCACCTCCTTGACCTGTCCGTCTTCCCTGGACTGACCTATCCCCTCGCTACCTCCCCACCTATACTCTCCTCTCCACCCATCTTCTTTTCTCTCCATCTTCGGTCCGCCTCCCCCTCTCTCCCTATTTATTCCAGAACCCTCACCCCACCCCCTCTCTGATGAAGGGTCTAGGCCCGAAACGTCAGCTTTTGTGCTCCTGAGATGCTGTTTGGCCTGCTGTGTTCATCCAATTTCACACTTTATTATCCCCAGAATGTCACCTGGGCCTCTGGATTAACAGTTGAACAATAATATCATTAGGCCATCGCCTTCCCTGTATGGGCCCAGTTACTTCAATGCCTCCTATTAAAACAAGCCCATTTTCCCAGGGAATGGTCTGGGTGAACCTCCATTCCATTCCCTCTGTGGCAAGTATACCCCTCCTTCGATAAGGAAATCAAATTGTGCACAATGCCCTGGGTGATGTTGCACAAATGCTCTATACAATTGTTTTCACATGCATTCCAGTCCCATCATATAGCCGGACTAAAAACCCATTCAACTCTCTTATTGACATAAAAACCAACCCAATTCATTAATGCTTATTTAGGGGGGAAAGAAATTCACCATCTTACCACATTTGGCCGGTGTGTGACTCCACAGAAATGTGGCAGATTCTTAACCAATCCTCAAATTGGTCAGACAAGGCACTCAGTTACCTCAAACCATAATGCAAATGTCTGAGAACACTGGAGAACTGAAATAAAAAGAGCAACTATCAGCATTTCTGGCAACAGCAGGGGACAGGAAGACAGGGTTAATGTTCCAAATCCAACCTGACTCTTTGACAAAGAAGAACGATGTTGGATCAAAATGTAAACTTGATTTCTCTTTCCACAGATGCTGCTAGATTTGCTGAATTTATCCAGTGCTTTCCATTCTCATAAAAGTAAAACTGGATGGATGACTCAAGATCCAACATGACAATGGCACATCCTGACCTGTAAAACCAGAACAATCCTCTTTGTTAATGTTGTGCCAAATTTGACAGTGCTGTTCCAGAATAATCCAGCAGCACCCTTTCATAGCCATACTTACAGATTGATATATGCAAACTAGCAAGGGATTTCCTCCCACTTCTCAGAGCTTTCTGAGGCAGTGTGGGGTCATGGGATCAGTTCTGACTAATCTTTCCAGCTGTTGGGTGCAATTATAGCAGAGGACCTTGAGTGCATGGGTTCCTCCATTGAAAAAGTGGCCAACTTCCTGGGGAACTGTACGTAGTAGTACTCATAGTAGATACATGAGGAGCACACTGGCATGGACTAAATGCATAAGATGCTAGGTAGCCGAAAGCAGTAGAACTGGTGACCCAGAGATCTTTAGAGGGAATGTCAGCTGCTGAGTAATCGGGGCCCTCCACTCAGAATCTGCAGTGGCAAATAAGGGTTGAGAATGTCCTCGAGTAATCTGAGGATGATACTTCTCGTGGGCTGCCATGATCTTCAGCCTTCTTGGTACCCCCGAAAAGGAGAGTGTTTGTGAATCAGGGGCCAGAGAGAGTGAGAGATTGTAGGAACTACAGATGCTGGAGAATTTGAGATAAATAAGTTGCAGAGCTGGATGAACACAGCAGGCCAAGCATCATCAGGAGAGCAGGAAGGTTGACGTTTCGGGCTTAGACCCTTCTTCAGAAAATTGTTCTAGGCCCAAAACCTCAGCTTTCCTGCTCCGCTGCTGATGCTTGGCCTGATGTGTTCATCCAACTCTACACTTTTTTATTCCAGAGAGAGTGAGACTGGCTGTGCATTGGTGTGAATACAAGAACCTCTGGGCACTTCCGTTACTTCTACAACCACCGTATCTATCTCAGTTATAAAGCAAGGATAGTAAACAGGCTGCCTCCGCTTAATCCTAGGCTTAGGTGGAAGTGGGAGGGGTGTTGTAGGGGGGTGTACTTTGTAGGAATCCCAGGCCCCAAGATGACTTTCCATATTAAGCAGATGTTCACCTGCACATCTGCCAATGTGGTATACTGTATCCACTGTACCCGGTGTGGCTTCCTCTACATTGGGGAAACCAAGCGGAGGCTTGGGGACTGCTTTGCAGAACACCTCCGCTCAGTTCGCAATAAACAACTGCACCTCCCAGTCGCGAACCATTTTAACTCCCCCTCCCATTCCTTAGACGACATGTCCATCATGGGCCTCCTGCAGTGCCACAATGATGCCACCCGAAGATTGCAGGAACAGCAACTCATATTCCGCTTGGGAACACTGCAGCTCAATGGTATCAATGTGGACTTCACAAGCTTCAAAATCTCCCCTCCCCCACTGCATCCCAAAACCAGCCCAGCTCGCCCCCTCTCCCCACTGCATTCTAAAACCAGCCCAGCTTATCCCCGACTCCCTAACCTTCCTCTCACCTATCCCCTCCTCCCACCTCAAGCTGCACCTCCATTTCCTACCTACTAACCTCATCCCACCTCCTTGACCTGTCCGTCCTCCCTGGACTGACCTATCCCCTCCCTACCTCCCCACCTATACTCTCCTCTCCACCCATCTTCTTTTCTCTTGATCTTCGGTCCGCCTCCCCCTCTCTCCCTATTTATTTCAGAACCCACTCCCCATCTCCCTCTCTGATGAAGGGTCTAGGCCCAAAACATCAGCTTTTGTGCTCCTGAGATGCTGCTTGTCCTGCAGTATTCGTCCAGCTTCACACTTTGTTATCTTAGGCAATGTGTAGCCTTCATTGACAGTGGGTGTTTAGCTATACCCAGCTGTACCCTCAAGGGCATGTGTTAGTCCAGGTTGTTGGTACTCCCTGCTGTGCCATCTCCTCCAGGCTCCTTGGAAGGAGCTTGAAGTGAAGATCTTCAACACCACTGGGACTTTGATGGCTACAGCATATCATGGCGAGCAACACTGATAGCTGGGAGATTTTTGGTGCGGACAGCAGAGTCGGTATTATTTTATCTCCAAGTAGTTCCGTCTTCAGTGGTTGATCCATTGTTGAAACAGCCTCCATTCATCTGCTCTCCTGAATGCCAGTGGGGCCCATACATTGGCAGTAGTGCTCTCATTGCCAGCTGTAACTATCTTCGTGGGCAACAGCTGTCCAACCATTTTTGGCAGCCTTGTCCCCTCCTCTTCTGTTTCTGTGATGCCAGTGGCATTTCAACCCCATTCAATGCTGGAGCAGTGACTGCCAACTCTCCCCACTAACAGTGATGTGTCAAGGGCAGCGCCTCGCCTTCAAGATGATAGTGCGGGGTGGTTATGATCGGCACTCCTTGTCCATTTCCTTTTCACAATGAACTATGCTTGAAATCTGTGCATCCCTTCAAAATTCCAACATCACTCTCTATTATGAATTAAATCTATTATATCATCAAGCTACTTTTTGATTGACCTTCACTGGGGACTCAGACAGGATCACTGACCCTTGTCCCCTACCATTATGAAAGTTGAGGTTGTGGAAATGGTACCCTGAAACTGTCACATCAGCTGCTGTCAGCATTTTCAAACTACCCCCTCCCTCTATGTAGCAGCTACAATGGGTGGGGATAAAAATTCAGTCCTTTGATTCTCAAGAATACAGCAAGCAGGTAAATTCAATTCACGTTTCAAAGACTTGGGCTGGACCTGCCCTGTGCCAGGTAGGAATATCTATTCTCAATGGTCTGTTCGTTGGAATTCACAGTTAGACTTACAGTCAGGGACCTGTCAGTGCATGTAGCAACAGGGTCTGTAAGTATTTCAGATCTACAGGATATTGACTTTCACCACTTACGCATGTCACCAAAATTCCTCATACATTTTCACTTGCGTTCCAAGCCCATGAAGGCAAAGCAAAAAAAAATCCCAATTTTGTTTTTTTTTAGCACATAAAAGAAATAGGAAAAGAATAAAATGGCCTGCTGCATGCCAATATATTATTTATTTGTACTGCTTTAGGTTCAGTCCCTTAAGATGGTTGGAAGGTCTAACATAACAAATGAGCAAATATCCTCCCATTATCAGTGTTAACTGCCAGATCTAGTGGCATTATGGCAGTTCTGGGATGGCTGGCCATATTCTAATGCAGTACTCAAGCAGCTCTCTTTGGTGAAAGAACACAAGGCCTCAAGGAGAAGGAAAGGAGTCTGGGAGGAAATTGGCCAGACCCTGGCATCCAGTCAGAGGTGATAAAGTGCTCAGAATTAACACGTTGTCGTCAGTTTAGGATTTCTTCCTCTGACGCTTTATTGTGGCTTCCAGGTCTGTCACATCCTGTTGTGAATGATAGTGTACATTTAAGCGAATAACAGAAGGATCATGCTGCACAAACATCCCCATCCTCAAAAACAGAGAAGCACAGCCAAGTCTAATGCATTTGCATCCAACTTCAGCCAGAAGTGCCAAGGGGATTATCCGCCTGGGCCTCGTTTTAAGATTCCCAATATCACAGATGCCAGTCTTCAACCAATTCAATTTGCTCTGTGTGATATCAAGAAACAACTGACAGCATTGGAAATTACAAAGGCTGTGGATCCTGGCAATATTCCAACAATTGTACTGAGGTAGTGACTCCAAAATGGGCTGTTCCCCTAGCCAAGCTGTTCAAGTACAACTACAACACTGGTAACCAACCAACACTCTGGAGAATTTCCCAGACATTTCCTATTCAGAAAAGGAGAACAAATCCAACCTAGTTAGTTAGTCTACACTTAAACACTAGCGAAGCTATGGAAAGAACATCAATATGGCTGTAAAGTTGCATTTACTCAGCGATAACCCGCAGGCACTCCTTTTGAGTTTTGCCAGGCTTCCACACCTCCTGACCTCATTGCAGCCTTAGGCCAAACATAGGCAAGAGAGCTGAGTTCCAGCAGTGAGAAGAAAGTGACTGCCCTTAACATCAGGGCAGCATTTGACTGCATGTGGCATTAGGGAACCCTAACAAAGTTAGAATCAATGGGAATAAGGCAAAAGCCTCCAATACAAAGCAGAAAGGAAGATGGCTATGATTGTTGGATGTCAAACGCCTAAGAACCAGGGCATCTTCTCTTGAATCCCTCAGGATTATGTCTAAGCCCCGAGCATTTTCAGCTGCTCCATCAATGGTCTTCTCATCATAAGGTCAGAAGTGTGAATGTTCACTGATGATTGCGTAATGTCCATCTCCATTACAAAATCCTCGGATACTGAAACAGCCCATTTTCATATGCAGCATGCCCTGGACAACACATAGGTTTGGTTCACACATGGCAAGTAGCACTTGCAGCAAACTAAAGTGCCTCTCAATGACTGTCTCAAGCAAGAGAGAATATAACCATTCCCTTGTGTTGGTCAATGGCATTATAATCGTTGAATCAACCAGTGTCAACATTCTGGTCATTACCATTAACCAGAAACTGACCTGGAACAGATGTATAAATACTGCCAATACAAGAACAGGTCAGGTGTTTGGAATTCTGCAGTGAGTAACTCAGCAACTGAGCTTGTGTCTTTCCAAAGCCTGTCATAGAGTCGCTGAGTCATACAATGAGGTGGCCCAACTTGTCCATGCTAACCAGCCATCCCAATATGGCTTAGTCCCATTTGCCAGCATTTGGCTCATATCCTTCTAAACCCTTTCTATTTATATATCCATCCAAATGCCTTTTCAATGCTATAATTGTACCTGCCTCCGACATTCTCTGATAGTTCGTTCCAAACGCACACCTTCCTCAGCTCAAAAATGTTACCCCTCCCGTTCCTTTTATATCTTTCCCATCTCACATTAAACATTTTCTCTAGTTTTGGACACCCTCACCCTAGGAAAAAGACTTTGTGTATTCACCCTATCCACATCCCTCATTATTTTGTAAACCTCTATAAGGTCACACCTCAGCCTTTGATGCTCCAAGGAAAAATAATGCCCTAGCCTCTCCCTATAACTGAAAACCTCCAGCCCTAGCAACATCCTTGTAAATCTTTTCTGCAACATCTCAAGCTTCATAACATCCTTCCTATAGAAGAGCAAACAGAATTTTATGTAGTATTCTAAAAGTGGCCTCACCAATGTCCTGGACAGCCACAACATGACGTCCCAACTCCTATACTCAGTTTTCTGACCAATGTCCCATCATTTATAAGGCACAAGTCAGGAATATGATAGAACTCATTGAGTTTTTTGGGAAGGTGACCAAGCATGTAGATGAGGGAAGGGCAGTTGACGTGGTGTACATGGACTTCAGTAAAGCCTTTGATAAAGTTCCACATGGTAGGCTATTGGAGAAAATACAGAGGCACGGGATTGAGGGAGATTTAGCAGTTTGGATTAAAAACTGGCTTTCTGTAAGATGGCAATGAGTGGTGGTTGATGGAAAATATTCAGCCTGGAATCAGGTCATTAGTGGTGTGCCTCAAGGATCTATTTTGGCACCACTGCTGTTTGTCATTTTTATAAATGACTTGGACGTGGGCATAGGTGGATGAGTTAGTAAGTTTGCAGATGACACTAAAGTCGGTGGACTGGTGGACATTGTGGAAGAATGTTGCAGGTTGCAAGGAGACTTGGTTAAACTGCAGAATTGGGCTGAAAGGTGGCAAATGGAGTTTAATATGGATAAATGTGAGGTGATTCACTTTGGGAGGAATAATAGGAAGGCAGAATACCGGGTCAATGGAAAGATTCTTGGTAGTGTAGATGTGCAGAGGGACCTTGGTGTCCATGTACATAGATCCCTGAAAGTTGCCACCCAGGTTGATAGTGCTGTTAAGAAGGCTTACGGTGTGTTAGGTTTTATTGGTAGAGGGATTGAATTCCGGAGCTGTGATGTCATGCTGCAACTGTACAAAACACTACTGCGGCCTCATTTGGAATATTGCATGCAGTTCTGATCGCCCCATTACAGGAAGGATGTGGAAGCATTGAAAAAGGTGCAGAGGAGATTTACCAGGATGTTGCCTGGGCTTGAGCGCAGGCCCTATGAAGAAAGGCTGAGGGACTTGGATCTGTTCTCATTTTGAGAAGAGGATGCTAGGAGGGGATTTAATAGACAGACACAAGATGATCAGAGGATTAGATAGGGTGGACAGTGAGAGTCTTTTTCCAAGGATGATGACTTCAGTTTGTACAAGGGGGCATAGCTACAAATTGAGGAGTGGTAGATTTAAGACAAATGTCAGAGGCAGGTTCTTTACTCAGAGAGCGGTAAGGGCGTGGAATGCCCTGCCTGGCAATGTAGTTAACTCAGCCACATTCAGGGCATTTAAACAGTCCTTAGATAAGCATATGGATAGTGATGCGATGGTATAGGGGTAGGGGCTTAGATTAGTTCACAGGTCGGCGCAACATTGAGGGCCAAAGGGCCTGTTCTGCAGTGTATTGTTCTATGTTCTATGTTCTCCACTTGCCTGGTGAGTCCATGTGTAATGATAGGCAAGGTCAATACCATATATGAAAAGTAGCCACCTTCATTTGCATCCCATGTATCACCTTCAACATTCATTCCATCCATCACAGATGTGCAGTGGAAGCAGTGTGTACCATCTACAAGGTGTGCTGCAGTGACTCACTAAGGGTCCTTAGACAGCACTTTCCAAACTCGTGACTTTTTCAGAAGAACAATGGCAGCATATTCAGAGGAACATCAACGCCTGCAAGTTCACCACACTCCATCCTGATGTAGAACTAGATCATTGTTCCTTCAGTGTTACTGTGTCAAAATCCTGGATGCCCTTCCTAACAACTTGAAGTCTGCAGCATTTCAAGGTGGAAGCTCACCACCAGCTTCAGAATGGTCAATAGTGATGGGCAATAAATGTTGACCTAGCCAGGAAAGCCTACATTCTCTGAGCAGTTAATAGTAATTACTAACTTTGACTCATATAAACAGACTGTGTGTTAATCCACTGATGTTGCTGCAGGACCAGTTTCCATTAAAAGAAGGAATTCATTTCAACAGCACTAATTTACTCATGTCAGTATGAAGAATTAGTATC
Source organism: Stegostoma tigrinum (assembly GCF_030684315.1). Lineage (NCBI taxonomy): Eukaryota > Metazoa > Chordata > Chondrichthyes > Orectolobiformes > Stegostomatidae > Stegostoma > Stegostoma tigrinum. The sequence continues at coordinate 64,316,816 of NC_081368.1, forward strand.
AGCTCATCATTTGGTGAGTTTATTACTTTCATTCACTGTAGCAGGGAGTCAAGTATTATCTCATGTGCTTTAATGTGGGTTCTTATCATACAGGAACCTGTGGGCTCTATAAATCTCAAGTTGCAGCCATTGCTGGATTATGTAAAATGCATGTCAAAGCCGGTGCACATCTCAAGTTAAAATAGCGTACATTGGCTGTGGTGATCCTTTTCTTGTCACTATACTCAATTCTTTGGTCCTCACAAACAACATGGCGTTCCTTTAATCACAGCAGACAGCTAACTAGATGGATCTTTGTTTCCCAGGTACCAGCCACAACAGTGTCTGGCTTCTTTGAAGAAATATGGAAACATGACTTGAGTTAATCAAGGTTAACCCCTGCAGCCATGAATAAGACGCTACAAAGAAGCGCAGACTGAATGTGATCACAATAGACACAGCCCAATTGAATAAACTATTAAAGCAGCACATTAGGTGTCTGGGCAGTTTAGTTGTGTTTTTCAGTACTACCTGTTGGGCAATCCATAGTCATCATTATATATTGCATGATGTACATTCAAAGTCGAAAGGTATCAGAACTGCAGGATCTCAAACAGTCTGCAAAACTGAGGATTGTGAAACCAATTGTTTAACTTCTCATGTCAATGCTTCTCCAATGCCACAACTGAGGACCAGCAATGTCCTGGTGGACGTTGCTATTGAAATACAATTACAGCCCTCAACAATACAATACCAGATTCAGACAACAGATTTGTCGTAGCAAATGATGACACCAGGAGCTCTATACACATATGCAGAATACAGGGCTCAAACACCAACATTGAATTCATGCAGGATGACATTACAGTTGATACACATTCACTTGATCTACTGATGAGTTATTTAGCCATCAAAGGTAAACACGTCTGGACAGAATGGTAATAAAGTAAAATTAATGTATTTACCTATATGCATTGAACATATTTTACCCCAGTGGTTCATTTTTGCTAATGGTGCATGAATGTCTTTTCAAGCCTAATCTTAGGTCAAGAATTCCAAGAGGGCTGATGCAGCCAAAAATAGGCGTGAATATAAATTGTGTATCTGTCTAGAGAGAGAGAGACCCAAAGAATGTTATGCTTACGGATGTGATGGGAACTTCGAATTAAAGCACATCAAAGGGGGAAAAGATAATCAAAAATGGTCTGGACTGGGTAAGCCAAAACAGTAATTGCTGGAGAAACACAACAGATCTGGTAGCATCCATGACAAGAAAAACAGGTAACATTTTGAGTCCAGTGGCTCTTCTTCTTAACTGGACTGTGATTTCGTGTGACCACAAGGTTAGTAGGAGGCTGATGAGTCTACTCAACAGCAAGCTGCCTTCTGTGGTTTATATTCCAAACTGAATATACATTTTGTTATTTGAATAATCTACAAGGGCGGGGGTCAAAAAGCCAGTTTCAATTTTACAGAAATAGTAGGAACTGCAGATGCTGGAGAATCTGAGATAACAAGGGATAGAACTGAATGAACACAGCAGGCTAAGCAGCATCAGAGGAGCAAGAAGGCTGACGTTTCTGGCCTAGGCCCTAGGCCCAAAATGTCAGCCTTCCTGCTCCTCTGATGCTGCTTGGCCTGCTGCGTTCATCCAGCTCTACACCTTGTTATCTTCAATTCTACAGGAGTGCATTAGTGGTGCTGAACTTTTTCACGTGTATCAGCCTGAGTTGAAACATTGCATGCTGAGAAGGTCACAGTCAAAGAACTACCCTTCCAGTCACCCCTCTATTTCAGGTAAAGAGCATCTCTTGCTCCAAGTGCTAGAAGTCAGTTAGCTAGTAGCCAGCGAAAAGGACATAGGAAAACATAACGACTTTTATTTGCCTTGAATTCTGGAATTCAAAGTTGAAAGGAATCTGATCTAGAGAACTTCAACTAGTCTGCAAAACTAAGGATTGTGAAACCAATTGTTCAAATATCAGTGATAAGCTTTTGGTGACCTGTAATGCCACAACTGCAATATTCAAACCACTGCTCTTCGCAAACAGTGCAGAGACAGATGCATTTTGTTTTACTTGTTATATTTTTATTCTCACCTCTTATGTCTAATCCGTGTTTATATAATTTGTGTTGCTAATTCTTCTTGCATTTACTAATTAATAAACAAACTATTTTAATTCAAGACAGCCTAGTTAAATTATGTCCTTTTTTTAAATATATATTCATGTGGTCTGGGAGAAAGCTATGCTCAAGGAAAGGCTCCTTCTTAAGTTAACTTTGTTGAAACCAACCAAGGGAGAAAGAAAAAGAACCCGTATTGTACTCAAAATTACTTAGATATGCAAGACAGCAGAGAGCTGAAAAGTGCGATGAGGGAAAGTAGGTCTTTTTCAGGTGTAACAGACTCAAATGGGCCAAATGGCTTTCTTCTGTGCCATAAATCTATATATCATATTTTGATCAAAGCACAAAATACAGAGTGACAATTTAGCCTTCAGTGCCTCCCAAAGGGTCTCTTATTCTCCTGAGGGACGCATCTGTTTTCAAGTAGTTCAACGTATGTCAGAGCTGGCCTACGAAATATTCACTGAGCTGGGACTGATAGCTGGACTTTCCGAACTGAGACTTCCCATAGATAACAATTGGATTTGTGGAAAGTTACCAAGCATGAATAAACAAATCCAAACAACTTGTTCTGCAAGGCAGAAATAATTAATGCAGAGAGGAAAACAACATCGCCTAATACCCAAGACCATAGCAAAAGGATCTTGAGTTGATTAAAGCTCTTGGCAGTTTCTCATTCTTTATTCATCTTTCAGTCCCCTACTTTAGTTTGGAAAATGCTGGCACATGCATATTAGATCTTGATGACTCACTGAGAACAATTACCTGCAGTCAGTATCTACTTTTCCACATTACTGATATTTTCCATTATAAATGTCAAGCCTCACTGAGATGCTGCTTTATCACTCCAAACATATTAATGTACCTTGCTGTGCATATCTATTTATCAACTTAAAAGATATATAAATTCATTGTCAATTGAGGAAAAAATATAATTTCCAGTGTTGGATTAAACACAATCAAGAGCATCCTGTTCACAGGTTGCATGCAGTTTGTAGATGCCCACCAGTAAGGTAAAGATTCATTATAGCATAGAAAGAGTTTTCAGCCCACTGGGTTCATGTTGATTCAATATTTGGCAGTCAAGTCAGTCGCATTTCCCTCTTCTATCCCCACAGCCCACACACTTTATTTCCCTGAAATGCTTGTGCAATTCTCTTTTGAAATCAGAGAGCATGTCCATTTCCATAACAGGTAATGAGTTCCAGATCATTATCACTTGCTGCTTCAAAACGTTCTTCCTCAAGCCTTCTCTCTATCATTTGCCAGAACCTCAAACCCGTGTCTCCTTTGAACGGCTTTTCCTCATCTACATTATCCAAACCTGCTATAGCCGTTGATGATTCCGTCAGAACACCCCTCCAGCTCCTTTGTTACAAGAACAACTACTCCAACTTAATCTTGTAACCAAATTCTTTTATTCTGGTTAATCTTCTCTGCACCATATTGTAGGCCTTAAAAGCATAACTAAAGCATGACTAACAGATTGGATAAAATACTCTAGCTACAGCCTAACAAGAATATCAAGAAGTTCCAGTGTAATCTTCTTGTTTTTTTCATTCAAACTTTGACTTATCCCATCCCATATGCTTGGCTAATTACTCAAGTTGCCTTACCGCCAAAGATCTCAGTACATGCAGCAACTGAACAAGGCTCTTTCAACAGCAGCTTCTAAACTCACAACTATCACCACCAAAAGGACAGTGGCACCAGACACAAAATCATCTGCAACTTACCCTCCAAGCCACACTCTATCCCAGTGACGAACATATTGCCACTCCCATACCTTCTGTCAAAATGCATCGCTTCATGCTTCGCTGTATGAAATTCATCTGGCATTAATTCTGCTAGTCCATATCCTATATTTATGTTGAAACTTAGGGAATGCCATTATCTAACATACTTGCACCTGAATAGCAAACATTCTCCACAATGTACTGATATGGTTTGACGAACACGTATACAAGTCCTTCAGCTGTGAAAACCCTATGACATCGGTGGTTATACGTAAGTGTTCTGCTAAGAGGTTAACCCTATCCAGCTCAGGGCCTCCTGCTCCATGCCATACTATCATCTATAGTGTGACTATAAACAGATTTAATAGTTACCAAGTGACCTGAGTTTGTGCCAAGGCCTAAAAGAACCAACATGAGAACACAATTGAACATGGTAGCAGTAATGGAGATACCTGACTAAGATGGGTTTATTTGCAGGAGAATGTGAAGAATCACAAGGCACAAGGAGATAACTTTGAGGCAAGCTTGAACTACAAGATTAGAAGATTCTCAGAAAATTTTCCAACTTTCGAAACGTGATGAATTCTTCAAAGTGGGGTGAAGACTTGAATATTTACCCAAGATGAGGTGAAGTAGGTGAAGGCACACCTGAAGTGTAGAAACAGAGGCATAATCTCAAGTGGCAACACATTTGTGCTCACTCAGCAGCCAATACTTCTTCCATAGCCTCTTGATGCTTTCAAAGATACATCAAAGACATCACCTGACCAACAGTCATGAACAAATTAACCACCATATTCAGTAGATTTGGTGTTCCTTAATAAGTTGTATTTTACAATGCTCTGCAACGCATCCAGGATCCACTTCCAAAACATGTGCAGGAAGTGAGATATTCAAAACATCATATCGTCTCCACACTATCTTCAGTCTAATGGTCTCAAAGAATACACTGTTCATACAGTGAAGTCCATGACTATTAAATGGAAAGCTAATGGCCAAGATATTCAGACAGCCATGTTAAATTGATGAGCCTCTCCTCAAGGCAATGGCTTACCCACATCAACAGCTGTAATGCTTAAAATACAGATTTAGACATTTCATTCCCCACACATGAATGTTATTCGTTGTTGGAAAAAAGAGGGAAATTTGCATTAGTGCATGAATAATAAGCATGCAGACAATTACTGCAGTTAGAGTCAAGACATAAGAGTTTGCGATATTCATTCGAACATTAGGACAAATACATTCTGCACAGCCCAGGATATAAAATGTTACAAACAATGATCAAATTCTGTGTCAATAAAAATGATACATCAGAGCTGTACATGACCAACCAGCCATTGTACCAAAAATGATTCTGACATGGAAAGGATCGCACCCGTTACCAACTAAACATTAATAATGCATGATGCACGTCCATTGACAATGACTGATAGCAGACCACAGAGTGAAACTTATATACAAGCAGATAAGCAGTCATTCAACCAGGTAACGATGAATGAAATGCAAGTAAGCACGTGTCCCGGATTATATAGAAAAGTCTACAATGTCTTATTAGATTACATAGTTAGTTGTTAATAAACTTCCAGACACCAGACTCAATAAGATTTCAACTTTTTGTGGTCTATGTTGAATTAAATAAAATATCAAAAACCACAATGTATACAAACATCAACATTATTGATCTGCCCAAGTCATTCAACCTGCCTGAGGCTGTTGGGACAGCCCAAGTTAGCATTCTACACTTACCAAGGCTTTTAATGATAACTTACCATCTCACGACCATACATCTACCAAATGAATTGATATTTGGAATGAAGACTGGCAGTCTTCATCAGATCCTGTCAGCCTCAATTCTTGAGTGTTTGAGGATTCAGAAAGTGCTTCAAGCAAAATAAAGTCAACAAATGAGTATTTAAAAAGTGTTGAATGGGCTGAAATGAAAAGTTTGAAGTTCTCAGTGGTAAAGATGCAAATTAGAATAAACTTGGAAAATTCTAACCCAGGCCACAGCGCACACCTGTTCCTATTAAAAGAAAATGACTAGTGCTAAATAAACAGCCTCACTTACCCAAAGGCCACAAGGAGATTGAATGAATGGAAATGCTAATGTTGAATCAATGCTGGACCAATTGAAGCTCAATTGAGATTCCACTGTAGGGATATTGAACTGCATTATTCTACATCACCATCATTAGGGAGTGCCTGATGATGAGTACCAAAAATAAAATGTTTATGTTGCCACCCTCACCACCCACCATGAGCACATTACCTTCTGATGATTCACAAAAAGACATGATTTAAATGCCAATATATAAAGTAAAGAGTGAAGGGATCATCTGAAAAACAGGAAAATGGCAGATTGCAGACTACCATACTGAGACAGCATTTCTGGCATAATGAACAAATAAACTACTCTTTAATTTGGGTGACTATATAAAGTAAAAAGCAGCATACGCAAATCCCTCCGTGTCAGCAGGTTATCCCAAATCTGCCAGTGAAGGATTTTGTGTTGTGCTTTGTTGTGTTGTTCCACATCAGCAGAAGAGTCTATTCAAGAGCGCCACTAGAACCAAGTGGGAGAATGTCAGCAAGGTTCCAAACAAGGCCCCCCAGTGTTCAAACTGTTCAGTGGGGCTTTAACAAATTAAAATGTCACACCTGATATAAGAGTTCTATCTGGAGCTCAAAATTACAATACAATGCTCATAAAAGGATTAATAACTGAGCCAAATAATCCAAGCCTCATGCTCAATTAAATTTATTTTCTTCCACCCATACAGGAGGTGGGTATTCTTTGCCTTTTGACCCTTCTATTGATGTTCATCAATCACAAATTACTGTACTTTGCGATCACTTCACCCTCAACGTACTTTAGTGATGAATGAGAATTATCTTTCTTGGTTGTGACAGAACATAACATTCCCCAATTCTGATGCAAATGATGCATTTAGTGACATGACTAAAAGAGCTAAGAACAGCTGTAAGAAACTGACAGGAAGTTCTATACTACTATATACACCCTACCGTGCTTTGAAACATGGAGGGTGTAAGAAGGCATTATATAAATGCAATTTATTTCCTTCTATTTCACATAAATGACTTCTGGAAAAAAATAGGAATGGCAGATTTAAATTTAAATTGTCTCATCCGTTCATTTATTATTGCCGGGAATCTCACCATTTTGCATAAACTAGAGCAGAGTTAAACATTGGATTTGTTATCTGTTACTACCACCTATTGACACAGTTTAAATCCAATGAATGACTCTTCAGGAAATTATGTTCAATAAGAAATGTATCAGTTTCTTTTCAGCATGTCATTGTTCTTTTGTGAATTTCTGGGCGTATAAATTACATGAAATCAAAATGAGTTTTGAAATCAAAACGTATCATTGAAAATATTCTACCAGCCTTCTCTTGCGCTGGATGTTGGTTTGGTGATCAGTTTAGGCATGCCTTTCCCATGAGCTTTATATTTTTCAAACAAGACATAATTCAACACACTCATTTGGGGGTATTCCTGCAAAGTTATAAAGTGATGTTAACACCACCAAAATTTTGTCTGAGATAAAGAATTCTCAGGAGTATATTATTCAGTACAAGTGTTTAAAACTTTCATGCAATATTCCTCCAGCAATATTTTAAACATGCATTTGTCTTAAATGGACAGCATCTCATTGTGGGCATATTTTTTAAAGCGAGAGGAGAAAGATTTAAAAAAAGACATGAGGGGCAATTTTTTTACACTGACAGTGGTTTGTGTATAGAATGAGCTTCTAGAGGAACTGGTGGATGTCGGTACAGTTGCAATGTTTAAATAACATTTAGATAAGCACATGAATAAATAATGTGATGAGGGATATGGGCCAAGTTCAGGCATGTGGGATTAGTTTAGTTTGAGATTATGGTCAGTGTGGGTTGATTGGACTGAAGGGTCTGTTTCCATGCTGAATGGCTCTATCCCAAACGAAAAAAAATCGGCCAGATGAAAGGGTACAAAAATGCATTCAGCACTTCCTTACTGAGACTATCACTTCCAACTTACCCATCTAAATATTGTATCTGCTACAAACTTAAATTTGAGGCTGATAACATCCCAATCACAGCACAAACCCATAAATCAAAACCTGAAGCTTTAATTATGTTACTGGTTCCGATGATGGCAATGATCATAAATTCATATCTTCAGAACAAAAATATCTAACAACAGCTTTTATTATGGATTTGTTATATAGCTACTCTTAGCCCAGTGTTAGTCCATGAATAAGATGTGCTCACAGATCTGATCCTATAAACACTATGTTCTTATAATCTATTGCACCATTACACAGGCTATGACAAGCACTGTCTTATCTACGATGTCATCTGAGAATACACAGTTACTAAGAGATGTCTTTTACTTTGGTTTGTTACGCATGCACCGAGGATAAAATGATTCAATTATATCAGTTCTTTTCCTTTCGAGATTGTTACGTATATTGTATAACATTGAATTTGGATAAAATACCTGTTGTGCAGTGGCTAACCTTTAACTCTTCACAGCGAGTGGCTGAGTATTTGCCCTCAAGGGTGAATTTCAACAATAATTTCAGAAGGATCTACCTCAAATGCAAACAACAAGCTGCATAAAATGGGTCACTACCTATCAATAAGCTGGTTTTGATGTAAGAAATAGCATTGAGTTCTCTGCACAGTAATTATTCCCTTGTTAGCTCCAAGTAAGAGAGCACTGAATTCAATGATTCACTGATATTAGAATGTGCCTGCGCAAACTAAAGTGAAATTCCATTTATTATTTCAAAGTGCATTTTGTCACTAAAGTAAATTATCCATTGATTAAGGCTGCAAGCCTCAAGGAGGAAAGGAACAAAACTAAAGGGGTGTGAATAGAAAGAAGGGTTTGCATGCTGAAAAGAAACTGATACATTTCTTATTGAACATAATTTGCTGAAGAGTCATCCATTGGATTCCTTTTCATGACTTTTTGATGTCTGAAGACACTTGCCAGTTAAAGAATACTTCTAATATATAGACACTGCAGTAATGAGTAATTGTGTATACATTTTAAGGACAGAAGCTGGCCGACAGAGGACTCTAGGAACAGGCAGTCAGCAACACTGAGAAGGGTGGGCTACAGAATGATCCTGAGATAGTTAGCTGCACAGGCACCTGGAAGAACAGTTTAGAGAAGAACCCTGTTATGAGCAGTTAACAGCATTTAGAGTACCGGATGTTGGGAAGATCCCAAACCCTGTGAGAAAGAAAGTTTTATTTTGAGAAGGATGCATCATTGTGACTAAATAAGGAAGTCAAAGATGGTGTTGAACTGAAAGCAACAAATCTGCAAAGATTAGTGTTAGGTCAGAGGATTAGATAGATTTAAAGAACCAGCAAAGACTGACTCAAAAGACAACAAACAGGCAGAAAGCAGAGTATGAGAGTTAGCTAGCTAGCAATTTAAAAATGAATGGTAAGAAGTTCTATAGTGTTTGAATTGAGAAAGTATAACTAAAGCTAATGTTGGCCCTGTAGAGAGAACATTGAGGGAATTGATTATAGGAAACAAAGATATAGCAAAGGCTTAAGTAGCTGGGCCTCTTTTCAGTGGAGCAAAATTAGAAAGCCTCCTATAATTGAAAGTCAAATGTGATAAGGAGGGATGAACTTAAAACATTCACCTTTAACAGCAAGAAGGTACAAGGAAAATTATTGGGCCCAAAGCTTGACAAGTCTTGAGGAACGTATGGGTCTGTCCTCTGGGGTCTTCAACAGAGTGGTGGCACAGATGACGGATTCATTGGTAATAATCTTCCAACATCCCTTCATTCTGGAAGGGTCCCAGCAGATTGGAAAATAAAGAACATCTTTCATCAAAAAAGGAGGGAGGCAGAAAGCAAGAAACTACAGACCAAATAGTCTACATCCATCATAGGGAAGGCACTAGAAGCCATTATTAAGGATGGTGATAGCAGGATACTTAGAAATCTCTATGTGATCAAGAAGAGTCAAAAAGACTTTCTGAAAGGGAAATATTATTTAACCAATCTATTGGCGTTTTCTGACAAAGTAAGTTTCACGGTGGACAAACAAGAACTGGTAGATGTATTACAGAGATAATAGGAACTACCAATGCTGGAGAATCTGCTCTACACCTTGTTATACTGGTAGATGTGTGTTTGGATTTTGAAAAAGACATTTTATAAGGCACCACAGAAGGTAAATGCACATGGTGTGAGGGGTAACATATATGCATGCATGAAGGATTAGTTAGCAAACAGGAAGCAGGAAAAGGTAAAGATAATTGGGGTCTTTTTGTCTGTTAGTAAGCTGTAGCTACTGGAGTGGAGCAGGGATCAGTGCTGGGTCTTCAACTATCTACAACCTAGATGAATAAGTTAGATGAGGGACTGAATGCATGGTAGCTAAATTTTCTGATGTCCCCAATGTCGGTAGAAAGCTAAGTTGTAATGATGAGGTGGAGAGTTTGCTAAGGGAATCAGGTGAAGGGCAATCATTTGACAGATGGAGTACAACATGGATAGGTGTGAACCTGTCTATTTTGACAGATGGTGCGAAGAGTGGTGCCATTGGTTCTTTTACATCTCTGAGATGGCAGACAGAGACTTGGTATAATGACTTATCTGAAAATTAGCAACAAAGACCATTCAGTACTATCTCAGCAGTAAGCACAAGGAGTTGTGTTGAAATCCAAGAATGGGATTCGAAGCCCCAGTCTTCTGACTCATGGGCAGGATTTTGCTTCTGCAAGGTAAGTCACAAAAACAGGACAAAATGCCATCTGAGCCCATTCAGCAGGGCGTTGGGACTACAATTTATTTAACATCTGTCGATTAAGAGACTACCACCAGAACTGTTGTTCGATTAAGAAAGACATGTCACCAGCAGGATGGCCCTCAAAAAGGGAATAGCTAGACAATTCTGGACGTCAGTACTAGGAATAAAGCCATGAATCAAAACGGGTTGTATTGCAACAAGCTGAATAATGATCTCACGAGTGATCAAAGTCAGAGAATGCATCTTCAAATATCATATGCTACTAGCTAAAACATCCATCTCACACACTGCTCAAAACACCACACCCTTATACACTTGCATACCAACAACTTTGAGCACCCATGAATCATATTTGACATTTATACACTCCACTGCACCCTCACAAATGTTAGTCGGAAGTTTCACATGCACATCCTATAGCTTTCACACATTGGCCACTATGGCACCATGAGAGATGTTTCCACATCTTCTGACAGATGGCCCCTTCTCTCAAAGGATAAGGTGGCACAAAACTGAAGTCAGCAGGAGGCAGACAAGAATGTCACTGTGGTATAACCGCCACAATGGAGATGGCCCTCACACATTGTTGCGATGTCCATTTCTGAGCTTGTGGCCAGTAACAGCATTGAAACCATCAGAGATGATGGTGCTTGGAGATAGCAGGAGCTGCAGGTGTTGGAGTCAGAGTCAATGCAGTGTGAAGCTGGAGGAACACAGCAGTTCGGGCAGCATCAAAGCAGCAGGGAAGTCAACATTTTGGTTGGGAACCTTCATCAGGACCGCTCACAGCCAAACGTTGACCATATACCTCGCAAACCATTTTGGTTAGATAAACCAATTTCAGATTATAGACAAAATCAGGCATCAACAATCAAAGGGACCTGGAAACAACTGGAATGAATCTACTTTTCTCATAGAGTTTCACTCACATCATAAAGGGCTGACTTGGATTTGAGTTATATTTGCAATGTAACTAACATGGCACAAAATAAGACTTCTGCATTGACAGGGGTCTTCAGTGCAAGTGCGCTCCCAGTATAGAATCCCTACAGCAAGGAAGCAAGCCACAGCCCATAAAATCCACACTGACCTTCTGAAGAACATCCCACATAATCCCAACCTCCTCCCCTATCACCCCACATTTCTCTTGGACAATGTACCAAGCCTGCACATCCCTGGATACGATGAGCAACTTAGCATGGCCAATCCATTTAATCTGTACACCCTTGGACTGTGGGGGTAAATTAGAGCACCCAGAGGAGACCCACACAGACAAGGGGAGAACATGCAAACTCCACATACACAGTTGCCCACGGGTGGATTTGAACCTAGGTCCCTGGTGCTGTGTGGTAGCAGTGCTAACCACTGAGTCACCATACCACCCAATGATTAGCAATGTGATTCCAGACATCTCTGGCATAGGGACCAGTGATGCAGTGTAACAGAGAAAAATGACACAGTGTTAGTTTCAGTGCTTTCAATTCAAGAGCTTAATTATCAAACATAGTCCCATGTACAACCTATTCCCACACTGACTTTGCAGTCCCAGCCTATCCTGATTTCACGCACAGTAAATTATATCAGTTTTAACAACTGAATACATTTTGCATTATACCTTACATTGTTCCCACAAAATGGATGGAGATCATCATACATTGGGGTGGCACGGTGGCTCAGTGGTTAGCAGGTTGAATTCAAGCTTCGGGCAACTGGCTGCGCAGAGTTTGTTCATTCTCCCTGTGTCTGCGTGGGTTTCCTCTGGGTGCTCCGGTTTCCTCCCAAAGATGTGCAGGCTAGGTGGATCAGCCATACTAAATTGCCTGTAGTGTTCAGGGGTGTGTGGGTTATAGGGGGATGGGTCTGGATGGGATGCTTCAAGGGGCAGTGAGGACTTGTTGGGCTGATGGGTCTGTTTCCACACTGCAGGTACTCTAATCTACATTCAACATTGTGACACAATTGTTTGACTATTATTTTCACAGACAAGAATAAAGATGAATTTAAACTACCTCAACAGAGAAAAAAATTAAACCATCTTACCAACCCATCTCAGGGTGCAGCAACAAGACCATTTTTATATCAGATGACTTTAAAAAAATTACAGAGACATAACCCAGAAGGTAGGTTTTACTCTTTTGTTTAATTCTATCATTGATATTATGTTTTAATCATGCACTCCATACTTTCTAGAGAAAGAACTGGACAGAGAAAGAAAATTAAGAAATATTGTGAGGGGGTTTTAAATGTTCTTTTTGACTTAATTCACCCTTTCAGCCCTCTTTTCACTTGGATTCAGAGGGGCTTTATTCTGTATCTCAGTTTCCTGATTTAAAGTGACTGAGATGAGTGGCAATACCTTATTTCTAACTAAAAAGCAATCACTTTATAGCTGTGTGCGAAAAAAAAGTTATTGATTCTTTTGTTTTTTCTATATTCAATCGATAACTCGGCCACTTTCAACAAGGCCTAATTAATAGTTTGTGTCCAATTAGAAAACTAGGAAAAACATTTAATTGAAGAAGAAATTAAAGCAGAAATTCCTGGAGAAATACAGCAGGCCTGGCAGCGTCTGTGGAAAAAGAAACAGAGTTAGTGCATTGAGCCCAATATGATTCTTTGGATGTGAGTTTGCTCGCTGAGCTGGAAGGTTCGTTTTCAGATGTTTCGTCACCATTCTAGGTAACATCATCAGTGAGCCTCCAGTGAAGCGCTGGTGTTATGTCCCGTTTTCTATTTATCTGTTTAGGTTTCCTTGGGTTGGTGATGTCATTTCCTGCATTGGTGGTGTAATTTCCTGGTCTTTTTTTCAGAGGGTGGTCGATGGGCTCCAAATCAATGTGTTTGTTGATGGAGTTCCAGTTGGAATGCCATGCTTCTAGGAATTCTCGTGCGTGTCTCTGCTTGGCTTGTCCTAGGATGGATGTGTTGTCCCAATCAAAGTGGTGTCCTTCCTCGTCTGCATGCAAGGATACTAGTGATAGTGGGTCATGTCGTTTTGTGGCTAGTTGATGTTCTAAACAGATAAATAGAAAGTGGGACATAACACCAGCGCTTCACCAGAGGCTCACTGATGATGTTACCTAGAATGGTGACGAAACGTCTGAAAACGAACCTTCCACCTCAGCGAGCAAACTCACATCCAGAACCTCAACCTGAGCTACAAATCTTCTCAAAAACCGCTAATATGATTCTTCTTGAGAAGCAAAAGGAGCTAGAAATAGTGATTTTTATTCATACATGCAGAGGAAGAGGAGGAGTGAGTGGAACAGACGGTGAAGCAGCCCAGAGCAGAAGAAATGGTAGTAAAAGAGTGACAGAGATGTAAAACAGATATAAATGATCACTGGGAAAAGGAGCAAATGGGTCTTTGTGTTGAGAGTAAAGTCAACAAATCACAAACATAACCTTGCTGTGGGGGAAAGAGGCAGGAGGTCTTGTAATAAAAATGTAAGACAGAGGCCATAGTCTGAAGCTGTAGAACTCAATACTGAGCCTTGGAGGCTCTAAGATGAGATGTTTTTTCTCCAGCTTGCATTCAGCTTCATCAAAACACTGTAGCAACCCCAAGATGGAAATATTAACATGGAAGCAAGACAGTTTGTTGAAAAAACAAGCATCTGGAAGGCCAGGATCATTCCGACAGAAGGAACAGAGATGTTCCTCAAAGCTGTCAGCAAGGCAATGTTTGGTCACTCTAATCTTAAAGAAACTGCATTATGAGCAGCAAATATAGTTCACAAGATTGGAAGAAGTACAATTAAAACATTCCTTCATCTAGAAGTTGTATTTGGGGCTATGGAGAGTGAGAATGGAGATGGTGAATGGCAAGTGTCACACCTTCTGTGGCTGCTTGGGAAGGCAGCATGGGTGGGGTATAGGGAGGAGGTGGTGGGAGAGTATGAGGAATGATGGAGGAGTGTACTGGGGTTTTGAAGGAGTTGGAGCTTATGGAATGCTGATAGCAGAGGGGAAGAGATGGTGTGTTTGGCAGTGATATCATAAATATCAACACTCATAACTTCACAGCATGACCTCTGTCCTCCATTTTCATTAACCCTGAGTCATTTTTCATTTATGTTGTTCACGGCTCTCAACAGAATGGTCTGATTTTCTCTTTTTTACACCCATCAATTACACCAAGTTTTCATCCCTATCACTCCTTTTTTTTAACCATCAGCACTCCCTAGGATTTGTTCTCAGCCCTCTCAGCATCTCTGTTCCACTCAGTCCACCCCTTTTCTATCAGCTGCAATTTCCAGCCCTTTTCAGTTCTGATCAACACTGGACTATTCCTCAAGCACATTATTTTACTTCATATGTCCAACTTCTGCAGTATTTTGCTTTGAGTTGATAATGATTCTGACTCAAAAATGAAGAGATTCATCTTCCTAAGGAATGGGAACATGCTCGTGGCTATCTTCAGGAAGAAGATAAGCCATAACTGTTTCCTCTCAGTCAAGGAACTGCACCCTAGCAATTATCTCCATTCATACCTAGGTGATATTGCACAGAAGCTGTCCTGTGTGTAGTGGGTGCATCGGAGGTGAGTGTGCCTTATCTCAAGCCAAAACAACATTTTTAAAAAATTTTAAATGTGCTTTGAATTTTTGCTCATTGTTACAATGCCTCTTTAAGGACTGTTTAGATTTTCATTTGGCTTAGTTCCATCGAATCAACTTCAGTTAAGTATCAGTAAGAAGAATATAACTCTGCATTAAGAAGTCAGTTTGTGTACTGGATTTACTTAGTAGTGTATAAGTAGGGAGAGACACTAAAAGATACAATAATACTCGAGAAAAAATAGAAGCTTTCTAGGGTATGGACTTGTTATATATCAAGGAGATTAATAAGATCAGAAAGCCTGGGGTTCAAGCCCCACCTGCTCCAAAGATGTGTAATACCAGAATACTTTGGATAGGAAGATGTCTGATATACAACCTAGGGACTTGTGGTGCAATGATAGTGTCCCTCCGTCTGGTTTAGGAAGCCCATGTTCAAGTCCGTCCTGCTCCAGGGGTGCATTTTAACATTCTTGAAGAAAGTTGATTAGAAAATATATAAAAATGGGGAATCTTGCTGGGCCTAACTCCCTACCTTTCTTCTGTGGTTACATTCACACTAGGTCTCCCTGGGAAATGGAATGTAAGATATTCACCATGGACAGGCAGCACAGTGTATGTCATTAGTCCCCAAGTGTTACTTTGGTTGGATAAGTTTTCTTTAAAGTTTGTGTTTGCTTGTTAAAAAAGATCCTCCTTTAAGAGGCTGTTCATTTGATCGTTACAAAATTTTGGCTTATTGGTACTGAAGAGAGTATAAATGGGAAGCCAAAAGGAAACTGAAAATGAGTGGATAGGTAGGAATAGTAAACAATTTTAAACAAATAGACAGAACGAAACTACTTTTTTTTCTTCCTTCGAAGCTATCACTTCAGGCACCGGTGGCCTTCGTACCTGGCATTTAAGTGTCCTGGTCACATGATCAACACCTGGCTTCATGCTCAAGTTTGCGGTTTACTGCAAATTGCATCTTGGCTTCTTTCCAAGTATCTGCATTCAGATACCTATCATTAAAAGTGTATCCTGCGTGGCAATGACTCATTCTCAACATCTCATGCAAAGCAGAGCACATCTCTGCAGCAATTCAAAGGCACTCTGCTTTGCTTTCATTACAGTGAGAGGGATAAAAGCTGTCAATCTACAGCAATTTTGACCAGTCAAGAAGATATGAGCATCAGACTCCAAAATAATTGTAAAAGAACATATTAATACTATATCTTTCCACTAAGTACATTTCTCGGTTCACCAAAGGAAAGAACAGCTGGTCACTAGACAGGTATTAAAAAAGAAAATATAAAAAAGGTGTGGTCATTGTTGAAATATAGAGAAGTGGCACTTGGCACATATTCAGGTTTTGCAAAAAAACAAATTCCGATAATGAACAGATAATCTGTTTCAGTGATAGTAATTAAGGGATAGATATTGGTCTGGACATAACGGAGCATGACATAACACTTCCTAATGTCAGATAGGGACTTATAATGTCCCTATGAGACCAGGAGTGTGAAGCAGGTTGAGATGATGATGAAGCAGACTGGGAGGAGTATTATAGGGCACCGTCTGGGAGAAATGTGAAGCAGGATGAGATTAAAGTGATGCAGACCAGGCAGAGTGTGCAGCAGACTAAGAGGCATGTGAAACAGGCCGGGATCACTGTGAAGCAGACCGGGAGGACAATGAAGCCATTTTGGGTGCCTAAGAAGCAGACCAGTAGGGTTGTATGCACAAGAAACATCATCAACAACATCAGCAGCTCAAAATTCAGGTTTTTGGAACTTGACCAGAAGCTGGTTTCACTGTGGTGCACTGTGGAGATGGCTGATTCACAGTGAGCAAGTTTACATATGAGGAGACCCCTCAATTTAAAGGGTTTGCTGTGAGAGAGGGAATGGGTGAGCATCAGCCAGTGTAACAAACAGATAGCGCAGGAGTCTACACCTCCTGTCACGCACCCTCCTGCAAAAAGGCCATCCCCTATTCCCAATTCCTTTGCCTCTGCTGTATCTGCTCCCAAGGTAAGGCATTCCACTCCTGGGTATCCCAGATGTCCTCGTTTTTCAAGGATTGCAATTTCCCACCCACAGTGGTCGAAAATGCCCTCGACCACATCTCTTGCATTTCCTGTACCTCAGCTCTCACAATCCCTCCCTGCAATAACAACAAAGACAGAATTCCCTGATCCTCACTTATCACCCTACCAACCTCCGGATTCAATGCATCATTCTCCGCCAATTACAACACCTGCAATCTGACGCCACTACCAAGGATATATTTCCCTCCCCACCCTTATCTGCCTTCCGGAGGGACTGCTCTCTCTGTGACTCCCTTTTTTACTCCACACACGCCTCCAGCCCCACCACCCTGACACATTTTCCCTGCAACCGCAAACTGCCCTCCACCTCCCCACTTCACCCCAATCCCAGGACCCAAGAAAACCTTCCACATTAAACAGATGTTCACTTGCACATTCGCTAATGTGGTCTATTGTGTCCGTTATTCCCAACGTGGCCTCCTCTCCATCGGGGAGACCCAGCGGAGGCTTGGAGACCGCTTTTGTAGAGCACCTACGCTCAATTCGTGACAAACGACAATACCTCCCAGTTGCGAACCACTTCAACTCCCCCTCCCACTCCTTAGACATGTCCATCCTCGGCCTCCTCCAGTGTCACAATGATGCCACCCGAAGGCTGGAGGAACTGCACCTCATATTCTGCCTTGGAACCGTACAGCCCAATGGTCTCAATGTGGACTTTACGAGCTTCTAACCCTGAACTCATCACAAAACCAGTCCCCTTTCATCCCCACCTCCTTGACCTGTCCATCATCTCTCCACCTATCCGCTCCACTATCCACCTTCTATCACCCTGTCCCGTTCTCTCTATTTATTTCAGAGCCCCCTTCCCCTCCCCCATTTCTGAAGAAGGGTCCAGGCCCGAAACGTCAGCTTTCCTGCTCCTCTGATGCTGCCAGGCCTGCTGTGTTCCTCCAGCACACAGCAGTTCCTATTATCTCTGGCATAGGAGTTCCCAAATTTCCAACCAGCATTCAGTTCACAATCCAAATAAAGTAGATGATTCATTTGGAGAGTGCAGTTAGAGCCAAGTCTATGAACCAATTGATAAAGGCTCTTTTGGCACAGTGGTAGTATCCTTAACTCTGAGCTAGGGAACGTAGGTTCAAGTCTCATCTGCTCCAAAGTCGAATCATAACACTTCTGAACAGGCTGATTAAAAAATATCTGAGATGATGGCTGGCTCAGCTGTAAAATGGGCCATGAAGAAGACTGGAAGAGCAATAGACAATCACTTTTGTGACTGGAGATTGGAATCCAGTATGGTATTTTGCTTCCTTAATGACGGAACCATGGATTGGTTGCAGACCATCCCAAAGGATGAAGCTCAACAGCCTGTGGTTGTGGTCCACATTGGTGCCAACATAGTCAGAAAGGTGTACGCAGTCAGAATTTAGGGAGTTAACTGGAAAATTGCAAAGCAGCTGCTCCAGATTACCCCAGACATCATATGCATGGGCAAATAGAAATAGGAAGATTAAGTGAATGCATATCTAACTGGAGAGATGATGCAGGAGGGAGGGTTTCAGATACATTGAGCATTGAGATCAGCTCTGAGGGAGCTCAAACCTAGCTGGCCAGGATGGGTTACATCAAAACAGAACTAAAATGTATTTCCTTGCAGGGCATTTTGCAAGTTTTGAACAGATGGATAATGCAACTTAGAATCAGGCAGACTATAGAAGATTCTGAGGAAAACTGAAAAAAAAAGCCAGGGAGAAAAGCAACATCATGGCAAGAGAAGAAACTGGTGTGCTAACATAAAAGATAATCCCTTCGGGGACTTATAAATTGTAAAAGGGCATTCAGAGAAGTGGGGCCGTTTAGGAACCAAAATGTGTATTTATGCTTGGAGGCAGAGGGCATACCTGAGGCTTTAAATGGAAAACCTGCATATACCTTGGGTTGATAAACAAATATTATGGGAGATAGTGCTCAGTAGAACAGTTGAAAAGTGAAACCTTCCTTTTAAATTGCATCAGAAATGGGCGGTTCAACCCCTCGTGCTGTACTGCCTTTCAATTTGACTCTGACTCAGCTGTACCTAAACACTTCTCACACACCTTATCCCCACGTCTCATCACATTGTTACCCAAAATAAAACACTCACTCAAGCTTGGAAGTTTTAATTGTCCAGGCACTCAGCATTCCCTGCCCTAGAAAATTCTGCAAGTTTGAATATACTTCTGCATGAGAAAAACACTCCCTGATATCCTTGCTAAAGGCATAGTTCTAATTTTAAGATGAAACTCCCTCATTACCCCATTGGAAGGTGTAGTTAATCAGCAGTTTTTTTAAAAAATCTTGTCATATTTTAAAGATCCCGACCATTCCCCAATGTTTTAAACTGAAAAGAATATAAATCTCTATGCCTGGGTCAACCGGTGAGCTTAGAGGACAAATTGCTATTGCACTGCTGACCTTACTCCACATCAAACTAGGAAAGAGACATGACACTTATCGAAGCACCAAAATGTAATTATGGTCCTGCATTGCTTTAGGCCCAGAGCTGTATGCAAATAACTTTGTTGAAATCAGAATGACGCATACAGCACACAGTACATCTAATGACATGATGGATGTAATGTACAAGTATCTCTGGGTCTGATTCAGAACAAAAAAAACAATTGTTTCTCAATTGTAGGAGGAAATTGACATTTAATTAGTTCAACAACTGAAGAGTGTTCCGGAATTTAATCAAAGAAAATCAATTTAAAGTAAATTTAAATGATAAGTCACAAGTACCATCCAAACCCGAAGCCCTTGTCTAAATTTAATTAGAACCAAGTAATGTTAATGTTTTGCAATGTGTCTCATTGCTTACTCATGTTTCCCTACTGCCTTGTTTTGAACCCATTAATTTGAACATTACCTTTAAGCATTGTGAAGAGACAAAAAATTAAATAACTTTGAATGAAATTACTGTCTATTGTTTCCATCCAGGTGTTACCTAAATTAAAGAGGGAAGACATTATATTCATCCATATTGATTTTGAACATTAATTTCAAGGTTACAGTATTGATTTTATAAGGCTATAATATTTAAATTCAGATTAAATTCAGGGCCGCACAGTGGCTCAGTGGTTAGCACTACAGTTTCACAGAACCAAGGCTCAATTGCACCCTCAAGCAACTGTCTGTGTGGAGTTTGTACATTCTCCCTCTGTCTGTGTGTTTTTCCACTAGGTACTCTGGTTTCCACGCACAATCCAAAAATGTGTAGGTTAGGTGGACTGGCCATGGGAAATTGCCCACAGTGTTTAGGAATGTACAAGCTAGGTGGGTTAGCCATGGGAAATGCAGGGATGGGGTAGGGGGCGGGATGCTCTTTGGAGGGTCAGTGTGGATTCCATAGGCCAAACGGCCTGCCTCCACACTGTAAGGATTCCTGTGTAATCATAGTAAACCAACTCGGTGGACCAAGTCGAAGTTTTCTGTGCATATTTCTTCACCTTTAGCTTCCTTCTGTTGCATCCTGAAGCTATTGTCTCTTCAATTCTCAGGTTAGCAGCAGCTCTCTGCTGCCTCTTGCAAGTGGCCATTTTACATATGTAGATAGTGGATTCTTGCTGATAGATCAACCATATAGGATACACCATGGCCAGACCAACCTGCTTCTCATGGAGGCACTTCTCCAACAAATGTAGGCAGCAAGATCTCAAAATCAGTTGCTTCACTTGGTCGCTCCTGCACCTCTGAGCAGGAATTCTGTGGTTTCATTTTTCACTCCAGGAACTGAATTTCAACAACAACAACTTGAACATTTGTAGCACCCTTCATGGGAGGAAACATTCCAAGGCACTTGATGAGAGAATTATAAAACAATACACAGGGAAAGCAGTTAAAGTTCTTTTTCAAGGCTAATTTATGCAATGACACAGTGTGACTGGTTGCGTTGCTAACGGAAATGGACTCCATTTCAGGATTTCAGTATGAGAGGGATAATCTGATCGGATGGCCTCTGTGACAACTTCTTTTGGTCCACTTGCGAAGGATGTGGCTAAGAGGCCACATCTTTCTTGGTCTATCTTCAACAGCTTGGTCATGCTTTGTCTTTGTTTTTAAAAGTTAGGCCAGATGATAAAAGTTCAGTCAAAGCTTTAGGTTTTCAGGGACTGTCTTATAGAAGAGAAATAGGGGACATTTAGGGAGGAATTTCCAGAGTTTGGGGCTGAGGTAACTGAAGGCTTAACCAAAAATAGTGGAACAATTAAAATTGGGGTGCACAAGAGGCCAGAATTAAAAGGAAAGCAGATACATGGGAACAAATTAGCAAGAGTACGCCATTCAGCCCCTCAAACCTGCTCAATTATGTGACAAGGTCATGGCAAGTCATTTACCTCTATATCATTTTCTGTACTGTCCTCAGATCCCTTGATGTCAGCATTATCTAGAAACCTATTGATCTTCAAAGATTCACTGAGATAACAAGGAATAGAGCTGAAGAAGGGTGTAGGCCTGGAACATCAGCCTTCCTGCTCCTCTGATGCTGCTTGGCCTGCTGTGCTCATCCAGCTCTACACCTTATTATCTCAGATTGTCCAGCATCTGCAGTTCCCACTATCTTTCAAAGATTCACTACTCATTGGAAGAGAATAAATTACTCCTCCCACTCCAAATTGGCTTCCCCCTACATTGAGACACCATCCTCCTTGTTCTTAACACCCGCAGCAAGGGTAAACACACTTCTTAAATGTTAATGAGATCACCCGTCATGCCTAATAAATACTCGAGCACTGTCAGGTTAGAGGAGATGCCAAAGGAGAGATAGACCATAAAGGGGTTTAAAAACAAGGTTTGGAATTTCAGAATCCAGTTGGTGCTTGACCTAAAGCTGAAATAAAGTGTTTTTTTTGGGGCGGGGGAGCGCGAATGGGGCTTGCTGTGAGTTAGGACCTGGGTAACAACGTTTCAGATGATCTCATGTTTACAGAAGGCAGGCTGTGAAAGAACTGCCAGACTACACCGAAATAGACAATTCTAGACATAGCATAGGCTTGAATGACAACAGATGAGCTGAGTCAAGGATGAACCCAGGCAATATTACGAAGGTCTACATAACAGTCATACTGATGGGTAAAATGTGCAATTGGAAGCTCATCTCCAGATCAAATGGGCTACCAAGCTAATGAACAGACCAGCATAATCTCAAACTCTTGTTCGGAGCACAAATGGAGTCAATAGGTAAGAAGGAGAGTTTATATTGGGAGCCAAAAACAATAATATCAGTATTCCCAAAATTTAACAACGCATTTCAACTTGTCTAGCATTGGAGAATGGACATGCATTCTGATCGCTTAACAATAATGGAGGAGTCAAACGAGCTCCTGGTGAGGTAATCTGGTTGCCACCAGTGTACACTTGAAAGCTAGCATTGTACCTTTGGCTCATACAGCCCATCAGGTCTGCACCAATCTATCTACACTAATCTCACTTTCCAGCACTTGGCCCATAGCCTTGAATGTTATGACATTTCAAGTGCTCATCCATTTAGTTTAAGAAAGGTTGTGAGAGTTCTCACCTACACTAACCTCCAAAGCAGTGCATTCCAGATTCCAATGAAAATTGTTTTCTTCAAATCCCCTCTAAACCTCCTGACCTTAACCTTAAAATTATGCTCCCTTATTATTGACCATGAAATAAGGGGAACAGCTGCTTTCTATTCATGACCCTTATGATCTTGCCCACCTCCTCTCCACACATTTTTGGTACCTTTACTTGTCCTATTGCTCCTCCTTTTGGCCCTACATCTTTTGTCATTTAACCTTTCATGCTATCAATCCTATCACAGGGATAATGGGAACTGCAGATGCTGGAGAATCCAAGGTAACAAAGTGTGGAGCTGGATGAACACATCTTGTGTGCCAAGCAGCATCTTGTGCTCCTAAGATGCTACTTGGCCTGCTGTGTTAATCCTATCAAAGGTCTTCTTTTTCAGCATCTGCCCACCCTTCCTTTTCTACAAGCTTGAAATTTATCATATTTCTAGGGAAGGTCTTAGGAGGAAAGGCTGAGGGACTTGAGGCTATTTTCATTAGAGAGAAGAAGGTTGAGAGGTGACTTAATTGAGACATATAAGATAATCAGAGGGTTAGATAGAGTGGATAGGGAGAGCCTTTTTCCTAAGATGGTGATGGCGAGCACGAGGGGGCATAGCTTTAAATTGAGGGGTGAAAGATATAGGACAGATGTCAGAGGTAGTTTCTTTACTCAGAGAGTAGTAAGGGAATGGAATGTTTTGCCTGCAACGGTAGTAGATTCGCCAACTTCAAGTACATTTAAGTCGTCATTGGATAAGCATATGGACATACATGGAATAGTGTAGGTTAGATGGGCTTCAGATTGGTATGACAGGTCGGCACAACATTGAGGGCTGAAGGGCCTGTACTGTGCTGTAATGTTCTATGTTCTATGTTCTATGTGCTAAGTAGGCCTGAAAGGGTAATACTGTTTTTATCTCTCCCTTGACACTTCCAAATGTGATGAGCATTTTTTGACTTATTTCAGATTTGCAGGATACATGATTTGCTTTTGGCTTCATGGCCATGAAGCTGTTGGATTGTTACAGAAACCCAACAGGTTCACTAATGGTAAGAGATAGAAACCTGTGTACATACCTGATCTGCTTTGCAAGTGACTCAAATCCTAGGTCAATGGAAGTGGCTGTTGAATGGCACAGGAGACAGGTTCAGTTTGACCAAACTGCAAGCAAGGAAGAGGCGCTTTGCCATTTATTCAGGGTGACTACGTATGAAAAACAAAGGGCTGACCTTACTCACAGTGCTCGTAACCTGACAATTATTAAGAATCAGACAATCAAATGTCTGAATACAATCCAAAGAATTTTTTTTATCTAAATGCTAAGTTAAGAAGCTGTAGCTACATCTTACATTGGCTGCCCTTCAGAAATTTACATCTGCCAGCCAGTAAAGCTCAGATTACAAAGGGCAAGATGTAATAGAAGGTTGAAAAGGGATTCAAGCTCTTACAAGATTTCCAACGGATTTTAGTTTTTACATTATCAGACTGTGGTTAATTCTTTTTGGAGTACGAGTAATATATTTCTTAAAAAGCCCTAAATATCCTGGCCAACTCCAAACAGTATTTTCCTCCCCATGTAAGCTTTGTGACTGGCTCTGGTTCTTTTTCATCTCCAAACAATTCTCACCACAGCTTCTGTAGCTGATTCCAAAATGCCAATGATTTGCTGGATGGCCTTCAAGCTCTGCAAATATGATGCATTTCCAAATGTGCATCTGTGAATATAAACTGATCTATGTTTCCTTCCATACACCTACTACCTCATTGAACCTCTTCCCATTTATTACAACACAAGGCATTGAATTTTAAATACACATTTTCTTCTACCAAAACCCTCCGTGATGATAGCACGCTCCTGCTATTCAACACTGCAGACACTCCATTGAATTATAACTTCTTTCCCAATCCTCCAGGTTCATTAATTTCATTTTTAGGGCAGGACAGCTGTCCTATTGCCTCACTCTGGCTAATGTTTGACCCCCAATGCACAGAATCAAACCAGTTAATTCTTCAATCCCCCTTATGTAGAGGAAATGAAATTCCCATCGAGCACTTATGTGGGTGTAAAGGATCTCACAATACTTTCCGAGGAAGAACAGCACAATTCTCCCCATTGACCTGGCCTATATTTATCCTTTAACATGCATCTCTAAAAAAAATAGATCCTCTGATTACTATTACCTGCTGTTGGTATGTGCTATACATAAATGCAGCAAACAATTTCTCACATTACGACAGTAACTGTGCTTCGAAAGTATGTCTTTGCCAATAAAGTGCTTTTTGACGGCCTCAGGCCTTTAAGGTACTCTATGCATTAAAGTTTTTTGCTTTCTTTCTCATAACTAATTTTAACCATAACAACCTCAGTTCAATCTCACTGCATACCATTGCATTTTCACTTATCTTCCTAATTTCAAAAGCCTTTCCTGCAAACATGTTTTGTCTTCTATCCAGCTTTGTTTCCTTTCACTCTGTTGCTAAACATCTATACTCCTTGAAAGCACTTCACAGCTTTTTAATTTATTTGGAATGCACTGTCGTAGTGTAAATCTATCACTACTGCATTCATTACAGACAAGCAACATATTTTCAATCTTCTGACCCACCTAGCTCTATAAAGTCTTCAATGCCTTTTAGTCTGGTGAAGGTCAGTTTTACAAGAGAGACTGCAGCAAATGGCTCAGTTGCATCGTGCAATACAGAAATTTAGTTTTTGATTTTTTTATGACTTGCAGTTACAAAATAGAGCATCTTATTTAGAGATGCCTTACGGACAGGCAAAGCTCTGGAGCAGGGCTGCAATATTTTCCACAACCATGTGCCATAATATTCAAGTAAAATTCCTGTAAAATTAACTATGATTTGGTTGCTGCCACTTACAGTTCGCAATCACTGAAAACACCATGTAGTACAATAGTCAGAAATAACCTTGCATAGTATAATGGTAGAGTTTAAAGTTTAAGTTCTCTCGTATAAAGCACAGCTTTCAGGGAAATGTCTCAAAGGATCAATGGGTTGTTTCATGCAAGTTTAACCAGAAACATGACTTGAATATCACTCTGGTGGCCTTACATGATGTTTGTACTGGTGTAAATACCACTGAAGGTGTAGATAACATAGATACCGCTCTCTGGACCATGTCTGTCCCATTGCTGGAGTTAGTGTAGTTCCATAGTGTCAAACCCATTATTTTGCAAGGCTCTGCTCTACAAGCACATATTTGATCATTGTGAAAATGTTACCCTCTGTTTCAACAACAAGAACTAATAATGTAGCACCTTCAAGGCAATTAAACATCCCAATTGGTGCTTCAAGGCAGTGCCATAAAACCAATTAGGGCAGAGTCTTATGAGGAAAGAAGAGGTGTAATATCCTAAAGATTGGTCACACAGGTAGGTTTGAAGTAGTGTCTTAAAGTAATGTACAAAGTTGACGAGGTGTAGAGAGGGAAGTCCAAGTGTAAGTGTAGGGGCTAACCACACCTGCCAATGTTGCCTGAAGGTAAGAGGGCTAAATTAGATGATTATATATATCTTGGAGGTTCATTGGAGAGACTGTCAAGGGCAAGACCGTGGACAGAGTTGAAAATGGATGAGGATTTTAAAACTATGATGTTGTCTAGCAGCAAGGAAATGAGAGACTCTGTACAAACAAGACTTGGAAAGAGGAAGGACACAAGCAGCAGAGTGTGTCACAGTTTATTGTTGTTTCTCGTGTTGAGGAGCTAATAAAATCACCAAAGTCGAATTAAGTTGGGTCTGAGAGATATAATGTGTTTCAATTAATAAGAAGCATTCAGCAGGGAAGGGATTTTTTAAAAAAATTAACATTGGTGTAGCTGATTAAGAGAGGGGTTGATTTAAGAAGAGGGACCAGTTCATCCTGACTCACACAGGATCGTAAACATTTTGTAACATCCTGTCCAGAATCACAACCAATGGGCACCTTTGCTCAGGAACTGATCACAATGAAATGGCGGGGTCATAGGGTCAGAAGTGGTTTCATGTTCAAACACAATGCGAAGGTTGCAAACAAACAGACCAGTTCAATCTCACAATGTTGCCAGGGAGAGGAAATGAATTGGTAGCCCAGAAATAGTTTGGCATAGCAGCTGAAAACAACGGCTTCAGTCTTCCCAATGTTAAAAAGAATTTTTTCCTGGCCCATTGCTGGCTTCTGGATAAACAGTTTGATAAATTTAGCAACAGTGGGCGCGTCAACAGAGGTGGCGAATGCTGAATTTTCAGGCATTTACACAGAGGGGAACCAAGCAGATGGGAAATACGAGGATAGGTGCACCAAGAATAGATGTTTGGGAGTCACCAGAGGTAACAGCACAGGAATAGGAAGAGAAACCATTACAACTGATCCTCTAGTGATGCTTATGCAGATAGGAATGGAACTGGGCATGTGTAATCCCATATAGCTGAAAGATGGTGGAAAAGCGTTGGTGGAGGGTAGTATGGAACAACAATGTCTACAATTGCAGAAATGTCGAGATAGATGAAGGGGAATATTTTTAAAAGACTGACATGATTTGAAATGAATGGGAAGGCAGCTAAAGGTGCACAGTGTCCAATTCTAAAAGTTTGCTGCAGCTTTTATGTTTAAATTGAGCAGGGTTATTTCAAATCAATTTGCATTAAGTAATAAGAGGTAACATCTCAAATGCTGTACACATGTTGCCAGTGTCCACTCCTTACTGAGATAAACATTAGTTCTATCCCATCTGGTACTATGACAGAGGAGCAACTATGATCACAGTACAGATAACATTTAGAACCCTCTAGATTACACCTCCATACAAATCTATAATCCTTCTTCACCACATCATCCAACTGCCTCTCAAGTGAGCCAATGGTATTTTGTCTCCTACACATTACCAGGAGATTGTTTCATCCAGTAGCCACTCAACACTTCATACATATATCTGATCCATAGAATAGAATCCATAGAATCTTTTTACAGTGTGGAAACAGGCCATTTGGCCCAACTAGTCCACACTACCATTCTGAAGAGCATCCCACCCAGACCCATTCCCCTAGCCCTGATTCCCCATGTCCAAACCACCTAACCTAAACATCCCTGGACACTGGGTGATTTAGCATAGCCAATTCACTTAACCTGCACATCTTTGGATAGTAGGAGCAAACCAGAGCACTCAGAGGAAACCCACACAGACTCAAGGAGAATGTGCAAACTCCACACAGACAGTTGCCCGAGGCTGGAATTAAACCCAGGTCCCTGGCGATGTGCAGCAGCAGTGCTAACCAATGAGCCACGAGGCCGCCCCAAAATTTAACGAGAGAGAGAATAGGGCCCCTTAAGTTTGCAGATGGTAGTGTAGTGGACAGCCAAGAAGATTATCTCAGAATAATACGGGATCTTGATCAGATGGGGTGGGCCGATTAATGGCAGATGAAGTCTAATTTAGATAAATATAAGGTGCTGCATTTTGGAAAGGCAAATCAGGGCAGGACTTATACACTTAATGGCAAGGTCTGGGGAGTGTTGCTGAACAAAGAAACCTTGGGGGACAGGTTCACAGTTCCTTGAAAGTGGAGTTGTAGGTAGACAAGATAGTGAAAAAGGCATTTGGCATGCTTGCCATTATTGGTCAGTGCAATGAATATAGGAGTTGGGAGGTCATGATGCAGCTGTACAGGACATTGGTTAGCCCATTTTTGGAATATTGCATTCAGTTCTGGTCCCCCTGTTATAGGAAGGATGTTATGAAACCTGAAAGGGTTCAGAAAAAATTTACAAGTATGTTGCCAGGGTTGGAGGGTTTGAGCTGTAAGGAGACACTGAATAGGCTGGAGCTATTTTCCCTGGAGCATCACAGGCTGAGGAGTGACCTTATAGGAGTTTATAAAATCATGAGGGGCATAGATAGAGTGAATAGCCAAGGTCTTTTCCCCAGGGTGGTGGAGTCAAAACGAGAAGGCATAGCTTTAAAGTGAGAAAAGAAAGATTTAAAAGTGACCTAAGGGACAACTTTTTCACGCAGAGGATGGTACATGTACAGAGTGAGCTGCCAGAGGAAGTTGTGGAGGCTGGTACAATTATAACATTTAAAAGGCATCTGGATGGGTATATGAATAGGAAGGGTTTAAGAGGGATCTGAGCCAAATGCTGGCAAATGGCAGTAGATTGATTTAGGATATCTGGTTGACATGGATGAGTTGGACCAAAGGGTCTGTTTCCAGGCTGCACAGCTCTATGACTCCATGTGAATTATCAGGTAGTGACATGTAAACAAAGTTATCTTTAGATTTTATATTATTAATTACACAGTTCATGCTTATTGTTACATTACAGACTGAAACACAAGGTCACAGTGACAAAACAGTTGAATATTATTTCTAATACAAGGGATTTCCTCAGATTTTGGGATCACATTCTTCCATTCTTATTTTAACAATTTTTGATTAAGAATGACCAAGTAAGCTAATTCCCACTTTTAGTACATCATATTTAGGGGATGTGCGAAAAGCATGGCTTTGCAATAAAACTTGATGGATTATCATAATGTGTTTCAGGTCATCGCACACAGTACAAAAATGTGTTTTTTTAGAAACTTTTCCTGGTGAATTAACAGATTGCCTGCAAGACCCAATTCACATTTGGATTGTTTCCTTGTCACTTAAAAACAGTGGATACAGCATAAGTAAAATTATTCGAACCAGAAAATATCTGCTGCGCCAATCACTTCTGTTTCTGGCTGCAACGTGACTACAGCAGGCCTGGCTTCATTTTTACTAGTGCCGGCAGCTTAACTGCTCTGAAAAATTGCAGAAGGGAAAAATACTGTTTAAAATTTCCTTTGGTATTAATACATGGTAACTCGAGAATAGTGTTCAAGTGAAGAGAGATTGGAGGGTGCCAGGCAACTGAATTGGGCAGCCAGATGTGGAACAGTTTTACCTTGACATTTCGATTATAAATTCCTTTCTGGGTGAACATTTTCTAGGTAAACTGGTGACAATCTGAGAATATCTCTCCTGGCAGTTGCACAGCCCTTATGTAATAAGAACAGAAATCTTACAGTCATTTTCATTACATATTGGAAAAAGAAATGTACACGTAAAAAAGAGGGGTTTCTGGGAGGTGTGCACTCATGCAAAACTTTTTACATGTATAGCAAATGTTTTTATTAACTGGCACCTCGGGGACAAGGATGTGTTGTTTGGTCAAATATTCCGGTTAATCAAGAGGTCCATATAATTAATATATAAACACACACATAGTCATAGAAACATAATGCAGGGCATATACATATCACTACTAGGTTATATTTACAACATAAATCACTTAAATAATAAGAGATAATGGGAACTGCAGATGCTGAAGAATCCGAGATAACAAAGTGTGGCACTGGATGAACACAGCCGGCCAAGCAGCATCTTAGGAGCACAAAAGCTGACATTTCAGGCCTAGACTCTTCATCAGAAAAGGGGGATGGGGTGAGGGTTCTGAAATAAATAGGGAGAGGGGGGAGGCAGACTGAAGATGGATAGAGAAGAAGATTGGTGGAGAGGAGAGTATGGGTGGGGAGGTAGGGAGGGGATAGGTCAGTCCGGGGGATGATGGACAGGTCAAGGGGGCGGGATGAGGTTAGTAGGTAGGAAATGGAGGTGTGGCTTGAGGTGAGAGGAGGGGATAGGTTGGAGGAAGAACAGGTTAGGCAAGCTGGGATGAGCTGGGCTGGAAGGGTCTAGGCCCGAAATGGCAGCTTTTGTGCTCCTAAGATGCTGCTTGCCTGCTGTGTTCATCCAGCCCCACACTTTGTTATCACTTAAATAATAATGCAGCTTTGCCTCAACTAAAATTTACCGATAGAGACCCTTCTCACTCACACTCACAATTGATGTCTCAGACATCACGATAGATTGTGGTATTTGAGGAGATTTGAGGAAATTGAATCGACTCTTCATATTTCATGTGGTCATTCAATTGAACAACAAACATATTTATATTGAGATAAGTAAATTGCAAAAAAAACCTGTTATAATTTGACTGAATAATGCAGTAAACTTCATGGTATTTGAGGTATATAATTTTTGCCAGTTTATTGAGAGTGCCAGTTTATAAGGTGCCAGTTAGAACAATGTTTGCTGTCATGCATAGTTACTGCAATAGGGATGCATGGAAAAATTGCAAAGCTCCAGTTTCTACTGTTTTTCATCTCACATTGGTCACATTTTCCACCCCTCTACCACTTACCAAAAGGAAAGGGAGCAGATGTATGAGAACATCAAAGATAGTAAGAACTGCAGATGTTGGAGTCAGAGATAACACAGCGTGGAGCTGGAGGAACACAGCAGGCCAGGCAAACATCAAAGGAGCAGGAAAGTTGAGAACACCATCCGTGAGTACCGCTCCAAGTCACCACCATTCCATCTTGGACATACACTGCCATTCCTCAATTGTTGCTGAGTTAAAATCATGCAACTCCCAAATGAATAGCATTGCAAGACTGCACCCATTTTTGAAGAAAGGTACACCATTGCACTTTTAAGAGCAACGAGGGGTGAGCAACAGGCCTTGCTAATGAAGCTCACATCCCGAGAATGAATGAAGATACAATTTTGCAGAGCTTCTAAAAGCTGTGTGCTTGTGTGTAGCAGCAAGGAACTTATCTACCAGTGAAGAGGATTGACAATGTTTAGGACAGATAACAGTGGCATTTTTCATTTCAGCTTGTAATATCATCTTCAAAATAGAATTGAAACTCTATTTTAACTCTGAGAAACCATCAAGCATACAAGAGGACCCCTTAGGCATGGTTCAAAAGTAACTGAACAGATATGGCTGAATTGTCTCTTACTGTTTGGTGCTTTTCATATTTGTCCAACTGGAAACAATTCCCAGATTAATACAAGCGCAGACCAAAAGTCCCCACTGAACCATGTACCCCAACCCATCCCCTCTGGGGCCTAAAATAAATACTGACACGTAAGGCTGACATTGAAAACATGAACACTCCCAGACCCTATTGTACAAACCATTGCTTCATCTTCAGTTTACAGAGAAACAGGAATGAATGTGCCAGCAAGTCAATCATGCACAAAGATCCGATGATAGACATACTGAAATCCAAATGAACAGCTGGTTGGAACGGATACAGGTAATCCAGAGTACTTATTAGGTTCCAAGATGACAGCCTGAGAAACCATGTGTTGTGGAATCGTATTTAAGACGTCAACTTCGCGATGCATGGTACACAGGCACACAGGCTCAATACCACTGCTGCGGCTGCAGTAACTCGAGATTTTTTCTGATATTTTATTGCAGTTTTGACGTTATCTCTTGACTGAGTGGTATAATCGACTGTTCGCATTACATTGTACTCGATGCTGTTCACTATCTCTTGCTGCTCGGTTACCAGTACCTCAAACTGGAGGAAGAGTTCATGAAGTTCAGCGATCTGAGATTCGAGGAGCAGCAGTTGCTTCTGGCGCTGCTGGGCAAGAGCCAGATGCTGTTTGGCTTTGAGGGTCTCCAGATCTTGGCCAACAATTTGTGGGGCTGAAGTGTTCTCCATCAAACGGTCAATATCCTCATCCTGCAGCTGCAAGCCCGCTAGCTGAGTCTGTCGAACGATTTGCTGTTTCAACCGACCGACGTACTCGATTTCTTTCGCATAGTACAAAGATAGAATGTCCCGGTAACGGGCTGCCAATGCGTTAAACTGGCACTGGTGGATCCTGTACTCAACTGACAGCTGCGCAGTGTCCATTTTCTGAGAAAATTTGAAATGCATCATGTCCAGCTGTGATTGCACGTTCTTGGCCTCGTGGGTAAAATCACGCTTTGCATCCATCAGACTTTGCTTTTCCTTGGATATGCTGTCACTTTCGGTCCCACAAAGCACTTTTGCTTGCTTTCTCTGGATACCGCAAACTAGCTTTTCCAGCTTGTTGAGGTTTGAGGAAATGGCTGAAACCTCGTTAAAAAATGAGTCAAATTTGCCGAATCCCGCTCCTTCAAACAGTGGGTTATCAATTCCACCAAGCACTTTGTTCACATTCTGGCCGTCTGCAACTTTCATTAGCTCATCCAGCCTGTCCTTCATTTTAGTACAGGTATTTCTCAGTCACTCTCGTACTTTCTGGCCCAGTAGTGAACTTCCAAAAGTGAATCATCTGGCTTTTGTAGCTAATTGTTTCCAATGCCAAATACTTGCGTGTTAGAGCCAACGCCCAATCCTTTGTTCACCCTTTATCACATGATGCCTTGATATATATATTATGAGCTGAATCATGCACCAAAAAAGGTATGGATTTACTGAATTGAGATAACAACCTGGGCTACGTAAGCATTCACCCCGCTCCCTGACAAGGACTTTTGTAATTTAAGTGCCTCTCACATTTACAGTCTTAAAAGTATTTTGTTTCCTGATTTTCTTTCAAACTTCTTTTAAATTGTTGCCAGAACCTCCACAGCCTGAACAGGTGAAAATAGCTGCCCCAGTTTTACATTATACTTCATACAATCAGTTTTGCAGTTTACTGAAACCATGGTGATAGCCTTCAAAACGACATCAAGGTAGGGTTAGGTGAAAATAATATGGGAGGAGCCTTGTGTACAACAGAATTACCAACAGCTACCAATAATGGCTAATTTCTGTGTTGTAACTTCAAAGTATATCTAACTATATAGTGGCTACCGTACTGAAATTGAAGGGTCTAGGCACGACACGTCAGCTGTTGTGCTCTTAAGATGCTGCTTGGCCTGTTGTGTTCATCCAGCTCCACACTTTGTTATCTTGGACTCTCCAGCATCTGCTGTTCCCATTATCTCCAATCAGCCTATAATGTCTATTCTGGCTCTGTCCATAAGCAACTAAGCAATTTCCACTGTTTTACCCTTTCTCTGTAGATTTGTACATTTTCTCTCTCCAAATCCCTATCTTGATTCGCGTTTGAAAGCTGTGACTCATCTTGCCTCGGCCGCACTGTCAAGCACTGCATTCTGACCCCAGCCACGCACTGCGTTATTCCTTACATCACTTATTCCAACACATCAAGTTAGTGTCCTCTGTTCTCCTCCACCAGTGGAAACAGTTTTTAATTTGACGACCCTTCTTGATTTTGAATCTATCAAATTTCCTGCAGAATAAATCAAACTTCCCCAACCAATGTAAATACAATTCTCTAATGCTGAAATGATCTTTATCGTTCTCTTCCACACTGTCTGTTAAGCTTTCACATCTTTCCAGAAGTGTGGTAAACACAATATTTGCTGTTTTGTAGAGGTTCACCATAATTTGCTATATATGTTTCTGTTAATAACATGTATGATCATGTACTTTTTAACCACTTTCTCAATCTGCCCTTCTACCCTCAAAGATTTGTGTGTAGATATGCCCCAGTCTCTCTGCTCCTAGGCCCCCTTTTCTATGGAACCTGTATTGTACAATCTATATTCATTGATTCAGCCTCTATCAGTTTCCGGTATAGAGAACTGCAAAGCCTAGCAACTTCTGGAGGGAAGGAATCCCTCCTTGTGGGTTGTTGAAGCATTCCTTATCCCAATCCTCAACAAAAAAAACTATTTATTCAGCTAACAAGATCTATTTTAGTCAACGTGTCTACAAACCATAGCAAATGGAACTCAGGGTTAAAGTACAGGGTTGTCCAGCCAGAAAACAACCATTTCTCAAGCTGCAGCCGTATTGTCAGCTATGGCTCAGTTGGGAGAATTCCCTTCTGAGTCAGAAGATTGCAGGTTCAAGTCTCATATTGAGAGACCTGAGCACGAAAATAACAGCTGACACTCGAGTGCAGTTTGGAGATTTACCTAAGTTGAGATTTTAAACTGATGTCCTGTCTAGGTGGTCATAAGAGAATACTAAGATGCTAGTTTGAAGAATGAAAGGAGAGTGTTTCCATTGCCTTAGCTGATATTCATTCTTCAATGACAAATAGTCTGGTCATGATCACATTTCTACCTGTGGGATTTTGCTATGTGCACATTGAATGCTGCAATTACAAAATTATTACAACAGGAACTATAGTCAAAAGAAAAGGACATGAGATAATGGGAACTGCAGATGCTGGAGAATCCGAGATAACAAAGTGTGGAGCTGGATGAACACAGCAGGCCAAGCAGCATCTTAGGAGCACAAAAGCTAACGTTTTGGGCCTAGACCCTTCATCAGAAAAGGGTCTAGGACAGAAACGTCAGCTTTCCTGCTCCTGAGATGCTGCTTGGCCTGCTGTGTGCATCCAGCTCCACACTTTGTTATCCTAAAAGAAAAGGACATTTTTGTTTACAAGACCCTTTATTCTTTGGGGCTGCAAAAGTGAAGGATAGTTCCATAATATCATCAAGTTGCTCCAAGAAAATACAGTAAGTGGAATCTAGTTATACACAATACAAACTACACAATCAATCCTAGCCGCTTAAGGTTTTATTGTCTCCAGTGGTGATTAACAGAGGAATTACTAATCATCTCTCCACCTTTTCAGGAAATATTGTTGTCATTAAGCATAGCCAAATATGGACTCAAACTTTATAGAAGTAAGAAAGAGCTGAATACAAAGTCTAGTTATTCCTCTGTTGCTAATTCTACTTAGATAAGAAAAGAAGAAATAGGCCACAGGAGACAATCAATCTGATTATGGTTGATCTTTTTGGCTCAATTCCAATAACCACCAATTCCTTATTTTCCCAACTGATAAAAAATGGTCCATCTCAGTCACAGATATGCCAGAGCAGCCACAATCCTCTGCAGCAGAGAATGTCAAAGTTTCATGACTGTCTGGGTGAAGAAATTTTGCCTCATCTCCATGTCTAAGTGATCATCCCTTTATCCTGAAATCAGTGTCCACCTTAAGAAGTCCCTTGACATATTCACTCTTGATTTCTCATGGGCCTCACCAATGAGGGTTGACTAAATATCTTTCAACAGCTTGTATATAAATATGAAAATACTGTGTACAAAGATCCAATATATACATGTACACTACAAAATTAACAATCCTTAGCTCATAAATAAAAATTAAATTCCATAAGATTCCAGATCCCTTTCTTTAGCATTACAACAAATAAATAGACAAACTGAAATGACAAAATAAAAAGATGAAAATTCGCTCTTGGAAGTTTAATTACTCCTAAATGAAAACCTTTAAATGCACAAAAGTAAATAAATTCACACCAAGTTTCTACACACAAGTTTAAAATGATTGTCATATTTAAAAATCATGCTTGTATTCTTTTAAGGTATATCAAGATCAAACATCAAAATTCAAATACTCCAATTAGAAATTCCCACACCCAGAAGAACTTACTCACGATATATAAAAACATAACCATTTGTAAAAATCCAAATTGTGTACAAAGCGAAAGTCTCGTATCCTACAATATTCCTTCCATTTATGAACAGGCAAGAACATGTCTACGCAAGCAAACCTAAGCACACACTAGTAAAAGGCTAACACTGGGCATCTGCATTCACATGTGCATGTAAAATGTTAAACACCACCGTAAAGTTCCGATACAAATATGAATTGAAATCTATACATCCTTGGAGAAATTTTCAAGCGCTCAAGTAAAATTAAAAACAGGTATGGATAAAAATTCAAATTTCCAATTCTAAAAACTGAAAATTGCTGTGTGCTTGGGTAACTGTGTAACAAAAATAGATCCAAAATTTCCAGTATCCGTATAAGAAGTCCATACACTGCCCACAAACATAAACTTATAATTTAAAACCTGATGTTGAAAATCAGTGATATATCCAGCATCTACACAGAATATCCCAACACATGGAAGAGACCATTAACGTGGTGTTGTAAGATAGCTGCAGAATTACTTAAAACACAACAGTAATGCTGCAATCATTTGAGATTTCAATCATCTATCTGTTACATTGTTTTGCTTTATTGATTCTCTGATAATCCTAAAATTTCATACTTCCAGCAAGTATAAACTTTAGTAATCCATTCCTCTAATGATTAGTGACAATTAGCTCACAAGTAAGTAATTTTAGAATAGCCAGTAAAACACTTGCTGTAGGACAGATATTGTGAAATTTGAAAGGGTTCAGAAAAGACATAGAAGGATGTCTTGTGAGGGCTGGAGGTTATCTTCTCCAGAGCATTGGAGGCTGAGATCTCAAAGAAGTTTATGAAATCATGAGGGGCATGGATAGGATGAATAATCAAGGTCTTTTCCCCAGGATAGGGGATTCCAAAACTAGGTGGCATAGGTTTAAGGTGACGGGGGAAAAATTTAAAAGGGACCTAAGCTGTAACTTTTTCACACAGAGGGCAGTGCATATATAGAATGAGCTACCAAAGGAAGTGATGGAAGATGGCACAATTACAACCTTTAAAAGGCTTCTGGATAGGTATATAAATGGGAATTGCTTAGAGGGATACGGGCCAAACCTTGGCAAATGGGATTAGATTACTTTAGGCTACCTTATCGGCATGGGCGAGTTGGACTGAGCGGCCTGTTTCCAAGCTGTACATCTCCATGACTCTATAAGCAGTGCAAGTATCCTACTGTAAGTTCTTAGAAGCAGTTTAAATTAAAAGAACAAGGTGTGTATATTTACTATAGTTGCTATTTCAGGAAAAAGAAACAAATGCCTTGTCAATCCAGAGGGGATGCCTGCAATTTATTATCTATGCCCAAACAAAAGGGCATTTGAAATTAAGTGGAAAATGTCATCGTTCAGCAGGTTGGATTTGCGTTTTAGTGACTTACATTTAAATTATTTTTGACCTACCTGTTTGGACGTGTGATGGCACACCTCCAAGGAAGGTAGGGGCATCAACTTGCACCTTTTAGCCTAGAGTAAAAAATAATACTGCAGAAAGGACTCATACATACTTTCCAGTTTAGTTTAATGGCATTTCTATCCAGTGTGACAGAGACTTCAATATTTTGACCATGAATCCGTTCAGAGATATTATTTCATATTGTATTATTATTATATTGTTGCTTTGCTGGCCTTGGAACTAAGCTTCCTGGTTCAGATAAAGGGACATTACCACTGCATTAACAAGACCCCTGCTGAGTAACATACATTTATGCTGACAATTCGTGGCATGCGCTTCAATTTAGACTTTTAGCTTTTTTAGCTTTGCCCAAGCAAATGCTGTTTTCAAGTTGCAATATCGAATTTGAGTTTCATTCCTCGCTTGCAGCAGTAATATCACTTGACGAAAAGCAAACAGTTTCAGGGAATCTGAATTACTGAAAATGACAAAACCCCTACTACAATTAGCAATTTTTTTTACTAATTGTTAATTTACTTGTGTTGTTATAATTATGTCACCTGTCGAAGCCTCAGCTATCTACATACGGCATACAGGATGTACTATACGCTCAGTCACCACAGAGAGGGCAAATAAAATGAAAGAAAAATCGATATCTAAAAAAATGTCACCACATCACTCACTGACAGCAGATCAATTAGGAATTAAATCAGACAAGATTAGGAAAGATGGTATTAATGCAAGCAACAGCCATATCCTGAGAATGAAAAATAGAATTATAGTATGAATGATTCAGGCACAAAGATGGCACAGATGGTGGCAAACATCTGTGATCATTTTTCAACATTCACATGTTAAATGGGATTCTTCCTTAAAAAGCATGTTTTTTTGTATTCATATGAGGAAAGTAAGTGTCACTGCCAGGAACAGCACTTATTGTGCATTGCTAGCTACCCTCTAGAGTGGTTTGCTAGGCCATTTCAGAGGGTATTTAAGAGTCAATCACACTGGTGTGGGTCGGACTTGCAAGTTGGTGGCAGAGTAGGATGCTCCCGCTGAAGCTCCGCCTGTGCTTTTTCTTTCTTTTCCCCTTCCACTTTCTCTCTTCACTTTTTTTTCTTTTTCTCTCCCCCGAGCAACAGAGGTGAATCCTGGAGCAGTGGCAGGGTCAGTCAGCAAATCCCCGGAGCAGCAGGCCCTGGAGCAGCGCACAGGTAGCAAGTCCTCAGCGGAAACCTGTGCGAGGAATGCAGTCCTGGAACTTACCTTGGAACAGCTGAAAGCTGGTGCGGAGTGGACTGGAGCTTGGAATAGAGCAGGGATGGTTTTTGGAGTGGATTAGATTAGATTTCCTACAGTGCGGAAACAGGCCCTTCAGCCCAACAAGTCCACCCCACCCCTTGAAGCATCCCACCCAGACCCAGCCCCTATAACCCACACACCCCTGAACACTACGGGTAATTTAGCACGGCCAATCCACCTAACCTGCACATTTTGGACTGTGGGAGGAAACCAGAGCACCCGGAGGAAACCCACGCAGACACGGGGAGAACATGCAAACTCCACACAGACAGTCACCCGAGACGGGAATCGAACCCGGGTCCCTGGCGCTGTGAGGCTGCAGTGCTAGCCACTGAGCCACCGTGCCGTGGGGTCTGGTGTGGGTGGTCAGACCACATTCAGAGGCCCTGTGC
Organism: Stegostoma tigrinum; assembly: GCF_030684315.1. Classification (NCBI taxonomy): domain Eukaryota; kingdom Metazoa; phylum Chordata; class Chondrichthyes; order Orectolobiformes; family Stegostomatidae; genus Stegostoma; species Stegostoma tigrinum. The sequence continues at coordinate 64,356,055 of NC_081368.1, forward strand.
TGAGCTGCTACAATGTAATATCTATTTTGAAATTTCATACCTTACTTTAATGTCAGGCCTTTAACGATGCCTTATTTTTAAATTATTTTTCAACTGTCTTGGGTCACAGGGTACATCCAAGCGGTTTTTTTCAGATTCAGTTAAATATAGTTAAGACAGTATTCAAAAATAGCAACTTGCTTGAATATGAACATTTATTGAGTAACGATAAAAGATGAAAAAAGAAATCACCATTTATTATGTCATTAAAAGTAATGAAAAAGAAAGGAAAAGAAAACAATAAGCCTCACGCCTTTCTGCTCCTCAATTAACAGCTGGTGTGGAGGCAGAGGTTCACGATGCCGGTCCAAGGCGAAATCCAGAGACTTGGAATACAACTGTCTCTCTTATACAGTGTAACAAACAACAAGCGCAGAAAAACAACTACAGAAAAACACAATGATTGTGCTGTCTTCAGTATGCACAGGAATGTCCATGGGACTCATTCAAGGCCACGCAGCTGTTGAATATCATCAACAATTTTAACTCTTTAACCCTAACCCATCCGAAACAATCCACCCCGATGATATTTGATAGGCGCATGTTAGGCTTGTAGATGCAGATGCAACTCAGTGGCAGCCCATGCTAGAACATAAGAGTAATTAGAAGATTAAAGTTACAACAAAAATATATATCACCAGTAGGGATTATATAACAATAGGGTGTAACAGCAAATTAATGATCGCAGTGGCCTTTGAGGATCAATCTTTAAATGTATATCCCACCCCTGATGTACAGCCAAGGCCATAATGGAAGCAAACTGTCATGCCATGTGACTGCAGCGGCCAGACTGTAGTCTACTTTTTTTTTCAGTTAATCTATTTACGTAATTTGCTCTAAAAATCAGTATATTCCAGATTCAGGTTCCTTGATTTGTGTTTCTTTTAATTCCGGTTCCCCATTTACAGATCACTTCACCTAATTACAGTAAAATAACACCATACATGGACTGAAAATTTCTCCAGGACTCTTCATCTGTACCTGTCTTGAGCTACAGTACACATGGTATCAAACAATACAACGTTCACCAGACTTCACCTTCAGCTTACACTTCCCTATGTCTTATTTTCCCGGGGTTCCTTACCGCAGGCTCCTACACTACCCGAGTCTTAGCTCAGCTTTATTTCAAATTCACTACCTGTCCTAACATATTACAATTCCACGTACTGGTTGAGTCATACAGATGCTCACGATAGGGTAATGTATGTCATCCTATGGGCTCTTTCACTTAATCCACCATTATTTCAATGCAAGCTTTTTACCATCTCATGTTAGTTACCTCCAAGGTAACATTCACTTTTGCACACTTACATCGGTATCCCAAGACCATGTCATGCATTCTTGATTCCCACATGATCTTATCAAATGATCTATGAGGTTTTACTTATCTCTCCACGTCTGGTCCCGGTGTCTCAGGTAGTGGCTTGGTCACCAATTCAATTCTCTTAAAATGAAAGACAAGGACATAAACATTACCAAGACAAAGCTATTAGTTGCATGCATCATCTAAAACTTCTTTTCACTACGGTAACATTTTAAACTGAATTGTGGTTTCAAAAAATTATTCTAATTTTGTTTTGTCTTCTGTCACCATATTCCACCCGTTAATTACTTCATTTCAGCCAATTTTGCAACTTAACTATTAACTCCATATCTAATTCCAGAGACCTGTAGAGATGTGTAGTCCATGGAACATAATCTTTATAATATTCTAAAACAGATGTCAAACATTCCAGTTTGATTCAGGTACAACATACATTTTTTGTTATTTCTCGAAGGTGACCTTTTTTTAAAAAGTTACTTGATAACTAATTCTAGGTATTTGATACATCTCTGTGTAAATTTGTCCAAATTCAATATTGTGTTTACCTTCAAAGCCACTTATCATTTTTGTATGCATTGGAACCACTGAGACTGTGTTCATGCACTTTATCATTTCCCAGAATCCCTTTAAATTTTCAGGCAACGATTCCATTTAAATGTTTTAACATACCAGAGCATGTGAGTCTTAATATAGTTTCTGTCATGAGATGCTTAGGTGTACCTGGGTTCAGTGATTTCAAGGTTCCTGACACTCACTACGACTAATATTTCCACTGTACTTCCTTAACACTGAAATATGTTATTGGTGAATGACTTGATGGGTTGAGGATGTCCCATCCACTACTGTGTTGCGATGTTGATATTCAGCAAATGGATTCGGCATTTCCCGGAAAGGCGGGACTATCATATGTTGAAAGATTGGAGCGACTGGGCTTGTACACACTTGGGTTTAGAAGGATGAGAGGGGATCTGATTGAGGCATATAAGATCATCAAGGGATTGGACACTCTGGAGGCAGGAAGCATGTTTCCGCTGATAGATGAGCCCAGAACCAGAGGACACAGTTTAAAAATAAGGGGTAGGCCATTTAGAACAAAGTTTGAGAAAAACGTCTTCACCCAGAGAGTGGTGGATATATGAAATGCTCTGCCCCAGAAGGCAGTGGAGGCCAACTCTCTGGATACTTTCAAGAGAGAGATAGATAGAGCTCTTAAAGATAGAGGAATCAAGGGTTATGGGGATAAGGCAGGAATGGGATACTAATTGTGGATGATCAGCCATGATCATAATGAATGGTGGTGCTGGCTCAAAGGGCCGAATGGCTTACTCCAGCACCAATTGTCTATTGGCAGTCAGTGCCTCCATTTTCTGAAAAAAAAACAAGCTCTATCGATTCCAAGTCAAGTAAAATGGGTTAATTAATATTAATCCGCTATGGATTCAAAATGAAAGGTGGTGGGGCGTAAACTCATGTACATGATTATGTCATTCATCTCTCCTCCTCCTCGAAGGGAGGAGCCAACCCCTTCATTAAATTTCCCTTTCCTAACTCCTCATACAGAGGGAGTTGCATTTCCAGCATTCCAATGTCCCTATCACTTGGATATTAACAAAAATCAATCTTATTAATTGGAATTAAAGATTCACTCATGTGTTAAAACAATATTTGGAAGTTCACTCTGACCAAAAAATGAAATTTCAAACGTGGTAATTTCCGAGATTAAAATTTACCCAATTCCAAACACAACATTGAACTAATTCCAAAAGATAAATTTTCACCAAACTTTACGTACCAAATTTTTGAATCAACATTTCACAGATTTTTACTATACACAACCACTGATAGTTTCTTAAAAAGACATTACATTAACCATACATGTTTCACACTGATACATGGACAGAACACATTTCTAATCACCATACATTCTCAAAACGCAGCTAACTTCAAGGTATCCCCAGATGTCGAGCCCCATAGAACAAAAACACACAAATTATACAAAATGATGTTTGGCAACCAACAAACAGAGGCGCATTCAAACCAGACTACAAAGAAAGAGTTAACACTTCCATGCACTTGCACAGCACAGAAACCTGGCCTCCGGTCCTCTCTTTTTCCAGCCCAAACCATTCCCCAATCCTTTTGGGGGTTCTTATTATGATAACATATTAGCTACAAACTCGCGTCGAGAGTCTGCAACATTTAAACCTGGATTATAGAAGATCTCCGGAGCATCAGGTTGCTTTTCCCTTCTTTTACACATTTGGTCCACTCACAGCCTCATCACCAAAAATGTCTTGGATCGCAAGGTGTATTTAAGAGGTACTTTGAGGATTTGGTTAAATGTAGTTGAGACAAAATTCAACAATAGCAAATTGCTTAAATATGAACATTTATTGAGTAATAATAAAATATGAAAAAAGAAAGGAACATTTATTAATTAAATAATAGGAATAAAAAAGACAGAAAGAACAACAATAAGCCTCACAACCTTCTGCTAGTCAGGGACCCCTTGATCAATCGCTGGTCTGGAGGCTGAAGCCGTTCCTGGCATAATCCCAGTACGAGGTCAGGTCCAGCGACTTGGAACGAAGCTGTCTCCCAAATTCCATGTAATACGCAGCCAGCCAGGTACAGAGAAGAAATTACAGGAAAACACGTTGGTTGTGCCATCTTCGGCATGTACAGGCATGTTCACAGGATTCATTCAAAGTCACGTAGCTGTCGAATATCACCAATAATTTTAGCCTTTCAGTCCATCAACTCTGTAAAGTACAGCAATCACTTTTATTCCACTGCTGTATCCATGAACTGTACCTTGGTACTTGCACCTAAGTCATCGCCAAATGCACCATGTGAAAAGCTTATCATTGCACTCCTACACATGACAATAAAATAATATGTAGGTTAGATGGTCTAAGGATGAAGGATTTCCTGCCTTAAGGACATTTCTGAACAAGATAAATTTTAACTACTTAAACATTTTCTTTTAATTTTGAATTCAAACTTCACCACCTGTCATGGTGGGACTTGACACCTTATCCCTATGGTATTATGATGGGTCTCAGATTACTGGCTTAGTGACATTATCACTATGCTACTGATGCTCCTCTATATTTGTATACCTGACAGGTTAGACATAAACTACATGCCATCTTTGTATGGTCAGGGCCAAACACAATTGTACTTCTCAGAGAAGTGAACAATTTCAGTCATGTTGCAGATCTGAAATCCTGGCTCAAAAAATGAAAAATCCTAATGTCAACAAAGCCACCACATCTACATTTCTACTATGTCACCATTTTTTTAACTAATAATCAGTTTCTGTTAAGGCAGTTGTGCAATTTGATCCTAAGCATTTCTGAGGTGGTTTGCCTCTCCAATGCTCCCTTGATAAACCCAGTGAACACATCTGGCATAAGCTCTGCTTAAATATACCTTTAAATATACTTATCAGCATATACCTATGGTCTCCAGTTGTCCCAAGTCACATCAATATCCAAGCCTTAAATTATAGTAAAACAATGGAAGCAATGATAATGATATCATTAGGGCGACTAATCAATGAGTTCAAGACTTAAGCTAAGTAACATGTGGAGCATGATCTTATCGGAGTCTCAGCAAAATGGTCTATGATGGGATTTGTCGTAGAATTGGACAAGACATCTGATAAGACCTATCTCACCGTCAGGAGCATCTTGTTCCTTCTTTTTTGATGATTGCTGATGCTAGATGCTCCCTAGGTATCAGCACGTTGCCAATTGAGGATGATTATTACTCATTACATACTTTGGTCACAACCCAACGTCTTATTAATATTAGGCTAAGTCACCAAATGCACCAAACTAGCAAGATGTTGACAAATCTTGATACGGAAATGAGAGCAGGTACCTGTAAATTCAGCTCACCACTTGCTATAAGGAAACTTCATGTTGTACATGGCCAAACAGCACCTCAGGTCACAATCTACAGGTACCGACACACACAACTCTCATCCAAGGACATTGGAATCCAGCATTTGCCAAACCCCCAAGGCTCTGCAAGATTCACCCCCACATCTTCTTTATGTTAAGTCTTGATCCCATTGTGAAAGATCAGTAACTGGCAGTATCAGTACCTGTAATCAGTAATCTCTAATAAGATCAATACCATTGCTTTCTTTGTTTTACTACAATTAGGGAGTTGTTAAACAATCTTGCAGAACGCCCATGAAACATATGCTTGTAATGTAGGGTGTGTTGGCAACTAGCATTGAAAGGTTGCAGAAGGAACACTTTTTAAGTAAAAACAGGTTGTCATTTGATAGAGATAATAGGAACTGCAGGTGCTGGAGAATCTGAGGTAACAAAGCGTGGAGTTCGGATGAACACTACACTTGCCCCCACACCTCTTCCCTCGGCCACATCCCAGGCCCCAAGAAGACTTCCCACATCATGCAGATGTTCACCTGCACATCTGCCAATGTGGTATACTGCATCCGCTATACCTGTTTTGGCCTCCTCTACAATCGGGGAAACCGATAGATTGGACCGGGCTACAGATCATGGCTGCTCACTTGCTTTCTTAGCCCCTACCTGCATGCTCACAGTATCTATGCCTTGCTTGGCCATGCCATTTGACACACTACTGGTAAGCAGCCCTGAGCCACAGAAGTGTACATTTATGCTGTATGTCTCTGTGTTACATCCTTTGGTAATATGTTTGGGTTAGGCCGATTTTAAAAATGAATGTTTTCTCTATCAAATACATCCTCTTTTGTGTTGAATCTTCACATGGTTCCTAAAAATCACAGCATGGGATATTGGTTTCCCAAAGCTTAGTTGCGAAATGCCTGTCCATTATTTTAGTGTATTTAAAACTGATGGTTTAATACTTTTATCACAGGCTAGGGATAGATATTGCATTTTGGTGCATCGAGCAATTGCACATTAATATCAAAGCAAATTTTCTGAAACAAAGCCATCCTGGAACCCCAATCCTGGCATTTCCTCTACGCTCGTGCTCAGATTCCTGACAAAGCCCAGGTGCAAACAAAATGTCAAGGCTTAAAAGAATGGTTTACTTAATGGTTTACATCCAGGGCTGTTGTGATTGGATCTGTGTGTGGGTTCTTTAGCCATTGATAAACTCAGAAGTCAGGTTTCTCATTAACTTTTAATGTTACCCTGCACATATTAAAGCTATGGAGGAAGAAAGCCCAAGCTGTAGGCAGACTAATGTCTTCATAGAACAGCAACATGTGACCACTGAAGTCACAGTGGCTTCACTAATTCGCGCATAGGTCCATCCAGACACCATCAAATCCCGTTGCCACGACTACACTATTCCCAAATTTCCTCCACCTTTTTATTCTGCCCATCAAACCATCCATCTGAGCAAATGTCCCAACTTTCAAATAGTTACGCCAGTTTGAGGGAAAATGAACGTTGTAAGCAGAAACAATGGTTTTTCTGATCTTTAATTTGCACGTTGTACACATATCCAAACCTTTTCAAAGGAAGGGGTCATGGAGACAACCATACTTTGCTGCATCCCCATTGCAATGCACTGACCAATCAGAATTGACCTGTTCTGGCCTGTGAATTAAGATTGACAGTTAACTTCTCTTGCTGTATCTCTATGCCAAAAATAGCTGAAAGAATCAGCGCCCTCTTCTCATGCTGGGTGGAATGGTTTTTCTTTTACTCCCACCAAGTCTGTTTCTTGTGCCCTAGTTTTGAAGACTGCAGGACAAAAATCTTCAACTTCTGCTCTCCTTTTAGCAATGTTTAACATGCAAGTTACTAAGTAATAAAAACACAAAATCTCCCTCTCACACTGCCCCCCCCACTCCCCTATGCCTCCCCCAACTCCCTCCCAATACCCCCAACCCTATTCTTAGATTGGCCCAAACATACCTTGCAGGTGAAGCAACACTTCAGCTGCACTTCCCAGAATCTAGTCTACTGCATTTGCTGCTCACAATGTGGTCTCCTCTACACTGGAGAAACGAAGTGTAGACTTGGCAATTGCTTCGCAGAACACCTATGTTCTGCTCGCAAAAAAGACCCTGAGCTACCTGTTTTCTGTCACTTCAATGCACCACCCTGCTCTCTGGCCAACATCTCTGTCTCCGGCTTGCTGCAGTGTTCCAGTGAAGCCCAACGCAGGCTAAAAGAACAATAACTCAATTTCCGCTTGGAGACACCACAGCCCTCCGGACTCAATATTGAGTTCAATAATTTTAGGGCCTAAACTCTCCCATGCCCCAAACCCCCACCCTACACATCAGGCCTTGTTACCACATAGCCTGCCATTACACACCCCCTGTTTGTTAGTCACTAACAGTCCCCATTAACAACTATTCACCCTCCCAGCCTGATCGTTAGCAACTTCTTTGTCTGTCCAACTGTCTTTCTCTCTCTTTGGGCTCTATTCTATCATTTACTCCCTACCCCACCCACCTCCCTATTCTCTACATAAAAACTGACATTTTCCCAGCCACCATCAGTTCTGAGGAAGGGTCACCGGACCTGAAATGTGAACTCCCGTTTTCTCCTTCACAGATGCGTCCAGTCCTGCTGAGCTTTTCCAGCAACTTTGTTTTTGTCACAGGTTCTGAAACACACTGGAAGAACTGACAAGATGAAACTTTACATTTGAAGATTCAAAGGTTAAACATTTTTGTTTGGGTTTGGTATTTTCTTAAGCTCTGATTTCTCAGTTTTATGCTGTCGATTTATGTCAATTTAAGCTCATTTTCATTTTGGATGTAATGTGATAAGATCAGGAGAACACTTGGGCATTTTTACAACAATGGCAAACACAAACACCTCTTTGGAAGCAATTTCACCTTCCACCCCCTCAGGAAACTCCAGGACTTGAAAATGAAAAGGGCAGATTAATCTTCCCATTAGCAACAGTAAGTACAATCTTTGAATGAATGTATGAATAAATCAGGTTTACCAAAGATGAACTAATAATGCAAAACAGAGGTGACTCACTCGAGCTGCTTCACTTCACACAGTATAATTGACTCTTATAACAAATGAAAATGCTGAATCAAAAAGAAAGAGACATTTGTGAGCCAGAATAGAACCAAACCTATAAGTATGAAGCAACTAATGAACAATGGAGTGACGCCAAAAAGACAGACTGGAATGAAACCTGAAGAGCCTGAGATGCATGAGATGTACAGGAGATGAGCAATAAGAAACTTAATTTCCATGTTTTAATATGTAAAATCTGTGGGTAATTAAAACATGCCCAAAGCATAGATAGCTAGGTGAGTCACCTAATCACCTGTTGGGAGATGACGTGAGTGGAATACAGATTTGAGATTATATATTGAAAATACTCAGAAAATGTACTTATTATGATAATTACAGAATGAAGATAGAACAACCAAACACTGTGACCTTTGATGGTAAGCAGTGAATAGTTTCCCCCTTGAAATAAACGCTTGATTCGTTAACATATTAAAATGTCACATTGCTTCATGGTAACATTATTTTGTTATATTTGATACCAAGCCACAAAAAGTGAAAATAAAATAGATGAATGAAGGCTTGGATGTGAAGATGGATTATAAGAAGTCTTAAAGATGGATCAGGAGGTACACAGAGGAAATTTCAGATCATGGGGCCTTGCAGCCTTAAGACATAGTCAACAATAGCAGAACAATGACACCTGGGGATATTCAAAAGGCCCAAACATGAGGAAAGGGGGATCTCAGGGGTTAAGGAAGCATAGGAGCATTTATGTATATAGGGAAGGGCAAGATGTGGAGGGATTTGAAAACTCAGATAAGAATTTAAAACTTAAAATGATATTTGTCTGTAGGCCAAAACAGGAAAATTTTACATACCTTCCTTTCATAGTCATACAAGGGGCGTGACCCTTTGGAGTTTGGAGGTCTTCATCCATTCCAGCTTAACTCCAAGGTAAGTTTATTAGCAACGATACTTATGGCCTGAAAATTTAGTATACACCTTGTTTTTTCAGATTTAGTGGATAGGAGGAGAAAAGAAAATTAATATGCTGGAATATATTTTCATGATCATGAGCTGGCGAACAAAATAAAAATATCGATAGAACAATGATAAAGCAGGTTCTCCACTGGGTTACCCTACCCCTCACTTCACCATCAGGATGCAAAGAGGAAAGCCTGCCCCTCCCCCTTACGGTTATTGCCGGTAATACTTTTCACTGCCCATGTGACAAAATAGAATGTACAAAAGAAACAAAAGTGAGGGTTATGAATGATTCTGTACCATTTTGAATTGTGGTGTTGCAGTAATAGGACAGCAAATTCCGGTGTCTTTGCTTATGAAATCACATTATCACCTGCTTGTTTTCCCCATAAAACCAGACCAGCAATATTTCAATATGTCAAATTAATTGGAACATTCAACAGTTGTGAAATGAACAATAAAAATACAAGTTATTTGCCCTTCTTTCCTATAAGACCAGATAAACTTTGATCATTATAACAAACTTCATGCCAAGAAAATACTTTGGGCCTTAAATAGTAATACACAAACATGCTCACTGTAGAGGCAAATTTTGTCCTTATTGGGCACCCATTTTTATCATTGTGAAATTTTCACCACATTAAGTTACACAGTGATTAGGTTAACAGCTTCCGAATATGGTGCCACTATGTTTCTTCATTCCATTTTGATAGTACCCATGGTCTTTCTTAACTCCTGCTTTCTTATTAGTGTTTGGGTTGCAGAGACGTGCAAAATATTGGTTGTTTAATTCGTATATTTAACCAATTCTGTCATCCTTTCTGCCCAAGCCATGCCACCCCTCCCTCCCATTCCATCCTTCTCATGAGATTCCATCCTCTCTTTCCCACTTGTCCCATGCTATCCCATCCTCATCCTGTCAAATTTTCTGCACTCTTTTCTTCCCAGATGTTCCTCAGGTCCAACTAATGTTCCTCAGCTGAAAACCAATTATTTCAAATTAAGTAGAACTGGTTGTGCCTGAATTGCTCACACAGCAGGGCTGACTCACAGCGTGGAACGAGATTGTCAGCTTCACTCCTTGACACAGAGAACTGGGGCTGGGTCAGTAGAGCCAATGGTGACCAGATTCTAGTTAACATATGCATTTACTCATCTCCCAGCTACCGGACATAAACAGCAACAGAGGTAGGCGGGAGGAAAGAAGATGTCTTTGTGTTTCTCACTGAATTCTGCTAAAGATTTTCTTTAAAAAAAAAAGACCCCGAACAGAGTAAGAAAGTATATCCATCAGTCCAGAAGTTGTCCACAATAGGGTATAGACTTAAAGTCTTTGACAAAAGAAGCAAAAGCAATAAAAACTTTCTGTGCAGCATGTGTAAGGCATGGAATGCGCTGCCTGAAAATATGGTAGATGGAAGCAGGCTTTATCGAAGCATTTGCAAGGGAATTAGGCTATTGTGTAAAAAGGAAGAATGTGTAGCATCACCAAGAGAAGGTAGGAGAATGGCACTAAGTGTTTGCTCAGTTGGAGAGGCAGTGCAGATGTGATGGGCCAATTCACCTCTTTCTGTGCTATAACAATTCTGTAATACTTATAACTGTTTGGGAGGATCCATAATGTTTCACAAACATTCACAGACACCATCTTTTCACAGCAATGATGACGGTCCATTCAATGGCAGCTCCACGCATCTTTTGAATGGTCCAAAATATCTTCCACCAATCTGGATGTGAGTTTCCTCGCTGAGCTGGAAGGTTCGTTTTCAGACGTTTCGTCACCATTCTAGGTAACATCATCAGTGAGCCTCCGATGAAGCGCTGGTGTTATGTCCCACTTTCTATTTATCTGGTTAGGTTTCCTTGGGTTGGTGATGTCATTTCCTGCGTTGGTGATGTCATTTCCTGTTCTTTTTCTCAGGGGATGGTAGATTGGCTCCAAATCAATGTGTTTGTTGATGGAGTTCCGGTTGGAATGCCATGCCTCTAGGAATTCTCGTGCATGTCTCTGTTTGGCTTGTCCTAGGATGGATGTGTTGTCCCAATCACAGTCGTGTCCTTCCTTATCTGTATGTAAGGATACGAGTGTTAGTGGGTCATGTTGTTTTGTGGCTGGTTGATGTTCATGTATCCTGGTGGCTAGCTTTCTGCCAGTTTGTCCAATGTAGTGTTTGTCACAGTTCTTGCAAGGTATTTTGTAGATGACGTTCATTTTATTTGTTGTCTGTATAGGGTCTTTTAAGTTCACTAGCTGCTGTTTTAGTGTGTTGGTGGGTTTGTGGGCTACCCTGATGCCAAGAGGTCCGAGTAGTCTGGCAGTCATTTCGGAAATGCCTTTGATGTAGGGGAGAGTGGTTATGGTTTCTGAGCCCGTTTTGTTTGGGTTTATTGCTGAGGAATCGGCAGATTGTGTTCATAGGGTACCCATTCTTTTTGAATACGCTGTATAGGTGATTTTCCTCTGCTCTGCGTAGTTTCTTTGTGCTGCAGTGTGTGGTGGCTCGTTGGAATAATGTTCTAATGCAGCTTCGTTTGTGGGTGTTGGGATGGTTGCTCCTGTAGTTCAGTATTTGGTCCGTATGTGTTGTTTTCCTGTAGACGCTGGTTTGAAGTTCCCCATTGGCTGTTCGCTCTACCTGTTCACTCATTTTGAGGATCAGCAGATCCTTCTATGCCGGACTGTACGACACGAAGCCCACGGACAGCACGGCCTCCGAGTCGTTCCTGTCGTCTATCACGGAGGACTTAGACGACGGCACGAGGGAGTGGCTGGACCGGCCGATATGCCTGGACGAGCTGGCCAGAGCCCTCAGGTCCTTGCAGAGGAATAGGACTCCCGGAAGCAACGGCTTACCGGTCGAGCTGTATTGTGCTCTGTGGGGCCTGGTCGGCCAGGACCTGCTGGAGGTGTACGATAGTGCGCTTCGGGCAGGGGAAATGTGCAAATCCATGAGGAAGGGCATCATCACCCTCATTTACAAGAGGAAGGGGGAGAGGGAAGAAATTAAGAATTGGCGTCCCATTTCACTTTTGAACGTGGACTACAAAATCCTGGCCAAGGTCATTGCCAACCGGGTCAGGTCTGTCCTGAAGTCAGTGATTCACCCTGACCAAACCTGTGCTGTGTCGGGCAGGAAGATCGCTGAGAGCCTCGTGCTCATCAGGGATACGATCGCCTACGTACAGGACAGGCGGGTGGACACCTGCCTCGTCAGCCTGGACCAGGAGAAGGCCTTCGACAGGGGGTCTCATGCTTACATGAGGGACGTCCTCTCCAAATTGGGGTTCGGGGAGGGCATCCGCAATTGGATCCGGCTGCTCTACGCCAACATCGTTAGCATAGTCTCGATCAACGGGTGGGAATCAGACAGTTTTCCTGTTAGATCTGGAGTCAGGCAGGGCTGCCCGCTCTCTCCTGCCTTGTTCGTGTGCTGTGTGGAGCCCTTTGCCGCCTCCATCAGGAAGGACGTGAGCCTGAAGGGCGTGACTATCCCAGGCAGCGGAGGCCTTCAGGTCAAGACCTCCCTGTACATGGATGATGTCGCTGTCTTCTGCACCGATCGTCGGTCGGTGAGTAGGCTGTTGGACATCTGCGGCCAGTTTGAACTGGCCTCGGGTGCCAAAGTCAATAGGGGTAAGAGCGAGGTCATGTTCTTCGGGAACTGGGATGACCGCTCCTTCATCCCCTTCGCCGTCAGGACAGACTACCTGAAGGTGCTGGGTGTTTGGTTTGGTGGAGCTGGGGCATGCACTAAGACTTGGGAGGAGCGTATCGCCAAATTTAAGCAGAAGCTGGGCAGGTGGACGCTCCGGTCCCTCTCCATTGCGGGTAAGAACCTGGTTGTCAGGTGCGAGGGGCATTCGGTACTGTTGTATGTGGCTCAGGCCTGGCCTATTACCTGGACCTGCGCCGCTGCGGTCACCCGGACCATCTTCCACTTCATTTGGGGGTCGAGGATGGACTGGGTCCTCAGAGACACCATGTACAAAGACCTGGGAAATGGGGGAAAGGGCGTACCGAATGCTACCCTCGCCCTGAAGGCTACCTTTTGTGTGCGGCTGCATCAAGCTGTGCGTAGATCCTCAGTACGCAAACACCTAGTGTCACTACTTACTGAGGTTCTACCTGTCCCCGGTGTTGCAAAGGATGGGCCTGGCCTCGTTGCCGCGGAACGCTCCGAGTAGTTGGACCATTCCGTACCACCTGTCCTTTGTGGAGAAATTTTTGAAAGGAAACACCTTTGACCACAAGGCCGTCAGGCAGTGGCCAGCACGTAGTATCCTCAGGACCCTTCGGGAAAAGGAGAGGGTGGATCCCGTCGTGTGGTTCCCCACGCAGACTGCCAAAGTCGTTTGGCAGAATGCCTCATCGCCAGAACTTTCAAACAAGCACAAGGACATTGCTTGGCTGGCGGTGAGAGGGGGTCTGCCAGTGAGATCCTTTATGCATGCCCGGACTCTCTGCTCCACCGCACGCTGCCCTCGAGGTGGCTGCGGGGGGACAAGACTATTGATCACCTCCTTCTGGAGTGTGCCTATGCGCAGGAGGTCTGGAGGGGGATGCAGTGGTATTTGTCGAGGTTCGTCCCGAGCAGCTCCGTGACGCGGGACTCCGTGCTCTACGGGCTGTTTCCGGGGACGCACACCGAGACCAACATCAACTGCGACTGGAGGACCATCAATGCGGTGAAAGATGCTCTTTTGTCTGCCCGCAACTTGCTGGTCTGCCAGCTGAAAGAACTGACCCCGACCGAGTGTTGCAGACTGGCGCACTCCAAGGTCCAGGGCTACGTGCTGAGGGACGCGCTAAAGCTTGGGGCAGCCGCCGCCAAGGCGCGGTGGGGAAAGACCACCGTATGAGCCCCCTCGTCCAGAAAAGTGAAAAGAATCCTATCTGGTAACTGGGCCCAGCTGGCGCCTTCCCCAACTGGTCAGGGGGCCAACTGGGACTGTGCGGGGTGACGACTTCCGGGGCAGTTTCTTTGCTTTGTTTTTTTTTTCTTCTCTGTTTTGTTTTTTTTCCTTTAGTTGGTGTACGTACCCCCGGGTAACCCGGAGTGGCTTGCATGACTGGGTAGGTGTATAAATGTTTTATTTTTTGTACATTCTATGAATAAAGTATATTTTTCAAATAAAAAAAAAGTGACAAAACATCTGGGAACAAACCGGCAAGCTCAGTGAACTAGCTTCCATCTGGAACAAAATAAAGACCCACTCTCTTGTGGACCGAGAGGAGGAGAGCGCTGTCTTGGAGGTGAAAGGAGGACGTTGGGTTGGCTGTGCACCCTTGCGACCAGTGGATCTTAATGCTGGCTTTGGCCTAACGCTGGTTCAGGGGAGCAGCCAACCTGCAACGATGGCTGCGGCAAGTGCTCGTGCCCCAGGTCAGGGGGTCCGGAACGCCATCTGTGTTTCCATGAAGAAGGTGGATGAAGGTGCACCTGTGGACCGCACCTTCTTTGTGAAGAGGGTCCTGTTGGACTGTTGTGGGTTCGCTGCTGCGGACATTTACTGCCTGCGCGATTTCCCTGGAGGAGGTTTTTACGATGTGACCTTCAGGAGTGCCAAGCTTTGCGAGGTTTTCAAGGAGAAAGGAGGTGAGGGCCCCTTCTCTGTATTGACCGCTGTCCCGCTGTTTGTGATGCCAGCGCAGAGGAGCCGTATGGTGACTGTACACATGTACAACCCGCATGTGCCAGCAGTTGATGTCCTGACCTTCCTCGGAAGGTACGTGAAGGTGGAACGGGACCTAACTGACATCATGGACCCCTTTGGCATCTGGACAAGTAAGAGGCAGGTCAAGGTGACGGTGAGGATGGGCGCAGACGGGAACGTCGTACACCCACCGTCCAGCTTCGCGATCGGCGGGAGCAGGGGCTACCTGACCTATGCAGGGCAACCTAAAGTCTGCCATGCCTGTGGTAGGTCAGGTCACATGGCGGCCGACTGCAAAGCCACCATCAGCAGGGAGGAGGGACACCTTGCAAAGTATTGCCCACAAGAGAAAAGCTGCAACTTTTGCGGGGAAGCGGGCCACCTCTACAGGGCATGCCCGCAGCGGGGGACCACCTACGCCCAGGTCGCCGGCAGGGGCAATACGGGGCCAGCGCCCCTGGAGGAGAGGAAGGCACCAGGGCCCAGCAAGGACCCCACTAATGAGCAGGAGGGCCAGGCCGCGCAGGAGGGCCCAGCCCCGCAGGATGGGCCCGAGGCCGGCAAAGCACCCCTGCAGGCTCCACTCCCCCCCGACAACCCGGAGTCAATGGAGGCGGCGACAGGCGAGCCAGGGGAGTGGACAACAGTCCGGAAAGCGAGGAGGAAGGTGCATCGATGGGGCCAGGAACCGCAACCATCAGGCGGGAAGAGGCAGCCTCAGGGGGGCTATAAGAGCTCCTCTGACGAGGGGGATTTGGAGAGGGCCCGCCCAAAGCAGAAGTTAAAGATTTCGAGGGAGAAGGAAAGCAGCACCCCGTTTCCAGGTGACGGGAGGCGTCCTGAGGCTCCCGCCGACACCCAGTCAAGTACCGCTGGGGCACTGGAGGGCCTCCCGGAACTTCCAGGCGGGAAGGAGGAAACAGCGCATCCCCAGACTGACCCGGAGCCGGACCCTCCTGCCTCCGCACCCCTGACGGGGGGATGCCACCCGGAAGGCAGCACAGACGGTTTCCTGAGCCCGGAGAGTGTCCAGCAGTTAGCCCGGGCAATGGGCGTGAAGGGACAGATGGCGGGGCTGGACCTTGGACTTGGGGAGGGTACTGCGGTCACTGCCCACAATGGGGGTACGAGTTGCGAGCAGTAATGTGCGCAGTGTCAGGTCCACCGCAAGATGTGTATCCACGTTGGCCTACCTGACCACCATCGAGGCGGACCTCCTGTTTCTGCAGGAGTGCGGGATACCGCACCTCGGCAGGTACGGGAAATGGTCCAGTGCCTGGACCTGTGGGCCTTCGATCTGGTTGGGGGTAACGACTGTCGCCCCTCGGGCCTGGCTATTCTGCTGCGGGGGCACAACTTCACCATCTCTCAAGTTCAGGAGGTGGTGGGGGGGCGCCTCCTGGTGGCTGACGTCACCTACAGGAATGCTCCCCTGAGGCTGATCAACGTGTGCGCCCCAGCGGTACGGAGTGAGCGGTTGGCCGTCCTGCAGCGGCTTCCACCCCTGCTGGCTACGTCCAGGCCGGTCATCCTAGGCAGAGACTTCAACTGCATCATCGATGCAGATGGAAGATCCGGCGTGGGGACAGTGGGTGGGGGGAGTCAACTGGACGTCATGTCCAGATTCCTGATGGGCACGGTGAAGGACGCCAAGCTGCTCGATGTCTTCAGCACCCCTGCAGACGGAGTGCAGCGGAGGTACACCTGGCCGCGACCAGACGGGTCTATCCGCTCAAGGATAGACTTCCTGTTTGTGTCACGGGCGTTCTCGGTCAGGTCCACCGGCGTTGAGCCGGTGTTCTTCTCTGATCACTGCCTCCTGCTGGCCGACTGTCACTTACAGGACGACCAGCCGGCCGGCAAGGGGACGTGGAAGCTCAACACGACTCTGTTGACCCCAGAGAACGTTGAGGAGCTTAAGAGGGAGTACGCCGGTTGGAGAACCGTGAAACCCCTCTTTGAGTCTCCGGGCGACTGGTGGGAGACAGTGAAGGAGAACATCAAGAGGTTCTTTGTCCTCAAGGGTGTTCGGAAGGCAAGAGAGAGGCGGGGAAAGCTGTCCCGACTCCAGAAAAGGGTGCAGAACCTGCTCCTTCTGCAGTTGATGGGGGTCGATGTCACGGAGGACCTCCACGAGGTGAGGAGCCAGCAAGCCTCGCTCTTCACCGCGGAGGCCTCCCGGATAATCCTCCGGTCCAGGGTCCGCTTCGTGGAGCAGGACGAAACATGCTCGCATTTCTTCTTTCAGAAGGTGCACAAAGAGAGCTCTGTGCTTAGCCGGCTGAAGGAGGACGGCGGCTCGGTGACGTCGTCTCGGCCCGACATTTTGAGAATCAGCAGATCCTTCTATGCCGGACTGTACGACACGAAGCCCACGGACAGCACGGCCTCCGAGTCGTTCCTGTCGTCTATCACGGAGGTCTTAGACGACGGCACGAGGGAGTGGCTGGATCGGCCGATATCCCTGGACGAGCTGACCAGAGCCCTCAAGTCCTTGGAGAGGAATAGGACTCCCGGAAGCAACGGCTTACCGGTCGAGCTGTATTCCGCTCTGTGGGGCCTGGTTGGCCAGGACCTGCTGGAGGTGTACGATAGTGCGCTTTGGGCAGGGGAAATGTGCAAATCCATGAGGAAGGGCATCATCACCCTCATTTACAAGAGGAAGGGGGAGTGGGAAGAAATTAAGAATTGGCGTCCCATTTCACTTTTGAACGTGGACTATAAAATCCTGGCCAAGGTCATTGCCAACCGGGTCAGGTCCGTCCTGGAGTCAGTGATTCACCCTGACCAAACCTGTGCTGTGCCGGGCAGGAAGATCGCTGAGAGCCTCGTGCTCATCAGGGATACGATCGCCTACGTACAGGACAGGCGGGTGGACACCTGCCTCGTCAGCCTGGACCAGGAGAAGGCCTTCGACAGGGGGTCTCATGCTTACATGAGGGACGTCCTCTCCAAATTGGGGTTCGGGGAGGGCATCCGCAATTGGATCCGGCTGCTCTACACAAACATTGTTAGCGCAGTCTCGATCAACGGGTGGGAATCAGACAGTTTTCCTGTTAGATCTGGAGTCAGGCAGGGCTGCCCGCTCTCTCCTGCCTTGTTCGTGTGCTGTGTGGAGCCCTTTGCCGCCTCCATCAGGAAGGACGTGAGCCTGAAGGGCGTGACTATCCCAGGCAGCGGAGGCCTTCAGGTCAAGACCTCTTTGTACATGGACGATGTCGCCGTCTTCTGCACCGATCGTCGGTCGGTGAGTAGACTATTGGACATCTGCGGCCAGTTTGAAATGGCCTCGGGTGCCAAAGTCAATAGGGGTAAGAACGAGGTCATGTTCTTCGGGAACTGGGACAACTGCTCCTTCATCCCCTTCACCGTCAGGACAGACTACCTGAAGGTTCTGGGTGTTTGGTTTGGTGGAGCTGGGGCATGCACTAAGACTTGGGAGGAGCGTATCACCAAATTGAAACAGAAGCTGGGCAGGTGGACGCTCCGGTCCCTCTCCATTGCGGGTAAGAACCTGGTTGTCAGGTGCGAGGGGCTTTCAGTACTGTTGTATGTGGCTCAGGCCTGGCCTATTCCCTGGACCTGCGCCGCTGCGGTCACCCGGACCATCTTCCACTTCATTTGGGGGTCGAGGATGGACCGGGTCCGCAGGGACACCATGTACAAAGACCTGGGAAATGGGGGAAAGGGCGTACCGAACACCACCCTCGCCCTGACGGCTACCTTTGTGTGCGGCTGCATCAAGCTGTGCGTAGATCCTCAGTACGCAAACACCTAGTGTCACTACTTACTGAGGTTCTACCTGTCCCCGGTGTTGCGAAGGATGGGCCTGGCCTCGTTGCCGCGGAACGCTCCGAGTAGTTGGACCGTTCCGTACCACCTGTCCTTCGTGGAGAAATTTTTGAAAGGAAACACCTTTGACCACAAGGCCATCAGACAGTCGTCAGCACGTAGTATCCTTGAGACCCTTCGGGAAAAGGAGAGGGTGGATCCCGTCGTGTGGTTCCCCACGCAGACTGCCAAAGTTGTTTGGCAGAGTGCCTCATCGCCAGAACTTTCAAACAAGCACAAGGACATTGCTTGGCTGGCGGTGAGAGGGGCTCTGCCAGTGAGATCCTTTATGCATGCCCGGAATCTCTGCACCACCGCACGCTGCCCTCGAGGTGGCTGCGGGGTGGACGAGACTGTCGATCACCTCCTTCTGGAGTGTGCCTATGCGCAGGAGGTCTGGAGGGGGATGCAGTGGTATTTGTCGAGGTTCGTCCCGAGCAGCTCCGTGACGCGGGACTCCGTGCTCTACGGGCTGTTTCCGGAGACACACACCGAGACCAACATCAACTGCACCTGGAGGACCATCAATGCAGTGAAAGACACTCTTTGGTCTGCCCGCAACTTGCTGGTCTGCCAGCTGAAAGAACTGACCCCAACCGAGTGTTGCAGACTGGCCCACTCCAAGGTCCAGGACTACGTGCTGAGGGACGCGTTAAAGCTTGGGGCAGCCGCCGCCAAGGCGCGGTGGGGAAAGACCACTGTATGAAACCCCAGAATAGGAAAAAGAAATAGGAAAGAGAACCCTATCTGGTAACTGGGTCCAGCTGGCGCCTTCCCCAACTGGTCAGGGGGCCAACGGGGACTGTGCAGGGTGACGACTGCCGGGGTGTTTTCTTTGCTTTGGTTTTTTTTTCCTTTAGTTGGTGTATGTACCCCCTGGGTAACCCGGAGCGGCTTGCATGACTGGGTAGGTGTGTAAATATGTTTTATTTTTTGTACATCTTACAAATAAAGTATATTTTTTGAAATTAAAAAAAAGGTGACGAAACGTCTGAAAACAAACCTTCCAGCTCAGCAAGCAAACTTACATCCAGAACCCCAACCTGAGCTACAAATCTTCTCAAAACTCGCTATCTTCCACCAATTATTAGATTTGGTATCACAGCTGCCAAATGTTACAAACCTACCTGATTAACTAATAGTCATCCTACAGATTCAGGTCGGAACCACCTGTCAAAACATGCAAGCAACCAAAATGCGCAGACTGAAATGAACAATAAAGCATTATAGATGTCACTTCAATGACTCCAATGTGTCCTGCCCATAATGAAGCTACAAGTACTACGACCAATTTACGTAATCCCAAAATAATTGCAAACCTGAAATGCCAACTTAACAATAATAACCATCCCTCTTACAGCAATAGCAATGGCAACTTGGGCTTGTGGTCAAATGGAACTGAGGACATAAGCTTTTGGCTCAGGCAAGTACCTTCATTTGTTTTCAGGATGTGAGCACCACTGGTTAGGCCAACAATTATTGTCCATCTTTAACTGTCCTGGAGAAGGTGGCGGTGAGACATCTTCATGAACCGCTACAATTATTAAGGGATAGGTACAGCCGCAGTGTTGTTACAGAGGAAGTCCCAGAACTTTGACACAATGACAGCAAAGAACAGATGATATGGTTCCAGATCAGGGTTGCGTGTGTCTTGCAATGAGGCTCTAAGGAATGGTGTTCCCATGCCTTTGCTGCCAGAGTTGATTTGCCTTTTTTGGTTTTAAATATTTGTTCACTGCTGCATTCTCAATAATAACATTTCGAGCACTTATTCTCCACATGCAAACCAATGCCACTTGTCTTTTCTTTGTACAAGTATATGTTGTCGTTCCCTTTGAAATTTGGTATACTTGAAACCCTGACCTGATCTATGTCAGAATGAACGCTTCACCAGCTTGTTCCTTTATCTATACAAAAATTGTTTCATAAGGTCTAATGTGGTCCCTATAAATGTATGTATTTGGAGCCTGGAACTGTATTGATTTAAAACAAAAATTCTTACTCTGTTATTGTCTTCAGCGTCATTGAAATCTTTAAGCAAGTGGGAACACTTGGGATTACCTTATTCAGCAGACTTCGAAATGAATTCAATAATTATCACTCCAGAGCAGTTACTGGTCAGAGAGTAAATCTCCATGTGTGCACTACAGTAACGTTAGGTTCATTTTAACAGATGTCTACTTTTAATGTCAGCCTACACCAGTTAGTTGAAATTACTCTTTGCACATACACAACTTTTGTCTTTAGCTTTCAGTTACTTTTGATATATAACAGATGTTCACATTTACTGCAGAGGCAAGCACCTGAATGCTTTCATCTGTCAGCTTCTTGTTGGGAGTTCTTATAAAATAAGCACTGGATTAGCTACCGGACCTAACAATTAAGAAAGAATGGGGCACCTACTCTCAACTATCACGGAGAGAACATGAAAGTTGGGTGTGGGAATGTTGTGTCATCGAAATTATACATTTTACTTAACACTGTAGCTTCTTCTACAGTGGCACTGCTACTAATTGGCCAGAGTTAATTTTTCAGGTAGTCTGCAGACACCACTGTTGTCACCCTACAAAATGCTTGGCAGTAACTTAAAATGATTCCTATCCAGAATTTCGGAACGATGGCATTGTGCTCAGATCTTTGAACTGTTGAAACCATTCAGTCAGAGCTATCCTTTCAGAGGTAACAACAGTGACCACACTTCAAACAGTACTTTATTGGCTGTCAAATGCTTTGGGAAGCCAGAGATTAAATAAAGTGTTCCACTAATTTTTTTTTCTTTTCTGTTTCCCAATTCTCCGATCTACAATTTAAGGAGTAATACTCCATTTATCTGACCACAGAAAATAAATGACCACAATATATTCAAAGCTTTGCTGATTTTCCAACGACAAACTGTACTGTTCAGCCAAGCAACATCCCGTCACATATTAAATTGTATGCAGAAGTCCAAGTGAGAACTGGAACACCCAAGAGAGAGGTCCTTCCAGCAATGACTCAGACATCTGTAATGAAAACTTACATGAATCCAGTGTAATGTTAAGAAACAGTAAAAATATTTTTCTTTTACTGTCAGGTTTCGACTGTTGAATGGAATTAAAGCAGCAGCAGTGGATTTTTAATATTGCTTAAGAAGCTGAACCCCACTGAAGACTTAGGCATTGGAACTCCAGTGTGATCTCACCACACTGTAGCACCGTCACCCTGACAGAGATGGATTCTGGGATTGATTGTTCATCCTAAAGAAATTCACAAAAGCAAAGTGCTGTGAATGTTGGAGAAATGAAATAAAAACAGGAAACACAGGCAAAGTCTGGAAAGTTGCAGAAGTGCCAAATGGATCTTCTCCAAAACAGGCTTCCTATTTCTTGTTTGCAGTGGGATAGAGATGCTCTACGGCTACGCATGTCTCCAAAAACCCTGTTATTCCAGCCCATTATGAGTCCAGGCTGTCGATTATTATTTGTATCATATCTTAGCTATGAATGAGGCTTTACAAGATGCTTTCGTTTTAAGTTGTTTCATTTAGTTTAAGATGAAACAAAATATCCTGGATTGCATGATGGCAATCACGCTAGGCTTTTCCCAACAACAGGCCCATTGAAACAGAGGCCCACACTCAATTGTCTTCACTGCTCAGACCTTCGAATACAAGAGTGAAGTCGTCATGTTGAGGCTGTACAGGAAGTTGATGAGGTCTCTTCTAGAGTACTCTAGTTCTGGTCACCTGGAGAGGGTTCAGAAAAGATTTACCATGTTGTTGCTAGAAATGGGAGGTTTGGCATTTAGGGAGACTCTGGTTAGGCTGGGATTTGTTTTCACTGGAGCAGAGGAGGCTGAGGGTTGACCATATAGATGTTTATAAAATCATGAGGTGTATAAAAGGATGAATGTTGGATGTCTTTTCACTGAGGATGGAGGATTTCAAGACTAGGGGGCATATTTTTTAGGGTGAGAAGAGAGATTTAAAAAGGACGAGGAACACCTTTTTTTTACAAGGAGAGCGGTTAGTATGTGGAATGATATTCCAGAAGAAGTGGTAGATAAAGATATAGCTACAAAGTTTATAATGATATTTGGGTAAGTACATGAATAAGAAAAGTTTGGAAGGATATGGGCTGGCAACAGGCAAGTGGGACTATTTAGTTTGGGTTTATGGCAGGTGTGGACTGGTTGGACTGCTTCCATGCTGTATTGCTCCATGACTCTATAAATCTCATAGGAACTCAAGTGCTATTTTTCACACCTTGGCAAAGAGAGGCAGCTGCCTCTGTTGAGCATTAAATTGTGTTCTCAGTCAAACAAAGAGGCCTGAAGAAGGATGCAGACCAAAAAAAAGTTATTGTTGTGCCCAACAGGAGAAAGGGCTATTTTGCGTCAACCACCAAGTGGAAACCTGGTGAGAACAGATCCTCGGTTTGAAGAGATAAATGCTGTGGAGCTTAAAAGATCCAGGAGTTGTCATGTGGTGCCTTGCTGCTGGAAGTCAACATGATTCTATTCGCTCAGATACAGTAGAGAGGTGAAAGCTTATTGATTTTTTGGGAAAAATCTGGTACATAGGCAGAAGTCAACACCTTTGCTGACATCATGTATAAACATAGATTTTTCTGAAGAAGGGTCCAGAGCCAAAACGCCAGCTTTCCTGCTCCTCTGATGCTGCTTGGCCTGCTGTTTTCATCCAGCTCTACACCTTGTTATCTATAAACGTACTGTGGCGTTTATGATTAATTGGTTAACAGGGGCATATTCCTTTGTAACTTCGTTGGCTACTAACAAGAAATCTTTGAGTTATTAATTGTGGTCACTGGAGAATTCATGCCATGTTTTAAAAATGCTTGGTTTCAATTAGGTACTTTCTAATTGCTGAAGTGCTGTTTTTAATATTCTGTGCATTCAGAGGTTTGATAAGGGCTGCTTTAGCTCCCTGCATCAGAATCCTAAGATGTGCCAAAATATCACATTAAAGACGCTGTAAATCAATGAGCTAAACCTCACGGCAGAAAAATGCTTCAGTTCAAACACCTTGTGCAGGACTGACATGCATATTTATTTCGAACCTCACCTCGGGGAGGCCTTTGGGGGAGATACCGGCATATTCATCAGGCTGACAAACATTGTGCTAAAATGCAGTGTCGTAGCTGCTACAGGCACAGTGATTCACAGGATTCAATTAAGGACAGACCAGTCAGAAACAATTTCGGAGAAATGCAATGCTGATGTTGTTGGGTGGCTGCAGTTAGTAAGAAGTTATCGAGCATAGAAAATGCTGGCAGCAATGAAACAACCATCCAGTTGTGATTGGGGAAGACTGTTGAAACCTGAAAAGATGGAATGTTTTGGCCTCCTAAGGAAAAGCAGCAATGATGGAGATTTGTACTAGGAGACAAAATCAATTTCTGATCCATGACATCCCTGCCGATTGCTTCAAAGTGGATTTATGGATTTAATAGCCTAACTTCTCCTGAATTTCTCTGAAATTTGCTTCATTCCATTGGCACCATTTGAGATCTCTGACTTAAATGGTGACTTTTGGAGTGTTCCAGAGGAATTCCAATTGAATCTTCAATTTCCAGGACAATTACTGTGGAGTTGTTCATGGTGTCCCATGGTTAAATTCTTATCTAGGCTGCCAATTTATGAGAGTATGTTATCACTGACCCTGTGCATATATTACAAGTGATGGATTCACAAATAGGATCAAAACTTGCGGAAGAAAGTGAAAAATACCTTGTAGTTAAATTATCCACAAAATAATACTTAAAATCAATAAAGATAATTTTAATGACAGACTTCAGAAGGGCTGCTTGTCTTTGTTCGCTTTCGATTATACATTGATTCATGTTCATTATCCAACATCTCCAGAGATCCGACCTGACACCTTCCATACCTGACCACCAACACCTCACTTCCACCTGACCCAACCCACCTCAATCTACCCTCTGCATGACTCACCACTGTTACCAGACCCAGAACCCCTACACCTAACTTGCCAGACATTTTTCATATCCACACTGACCTGCCTAAAAACTGAATGATCTACCTTGCAAACTTGTATCATGGCATCCTACCCAATTGGCACGCTAACCATTACTCATCTGTCACCCTACTTACTTGGTTAGGTCTTATGAAATGTGTGTGATTTATAAATATTTTAATATCAGTCGTTTTGAATATTTAGGTAGCAGTGTATGGGGTTTAGTCATTGAGTCACAGAGATGTGCAGTATGGAAACAGGCCTTTCCGTCCAACCCATCCATGCCAACTAGATATCCTAAATAAATCTAGTCCCATTTGCCAGCATTTGGCCCATATCCCTCTGAACCCTCCCTATTCATATTCCTATCCAGATGCCTTTTAAATGTTGTAATTGTACCAGCCTCCACTTCCTCTGGCAGCTCATTCCATAGACGCACCACACTTTTCATGAACAAGTTGCCTCTTAGCTCCCTTTTAAATCCTTTCCACCTCACCTCTACTTTTGGACTCTCCAGCTCTGGGAAAAAGACATCGTCTATTTACCCTGTCCATGCCTGTCATGATTCTATAAACCTCGATAAGGTCACCCCTCAGGTCTGATGTACTAAGGTCCTGGTCCTTACCATTAAATGTATAAGTCCTGCTCGGATTTGCTATTCCAAAATACAGCACCTCTTATTAATCGAAATTAAACTCCATCGGCCCATTGGACCATCTGATCAAGGTCCCATTGCACTCTGAAGTAATCTGCTTCGGCGTCCACTACATCTCTGAAAACTTACTAACCGTACCAACCAATTCTAAGGAAAGGTCACCGGAATAAAAACCTTAACTCTTTCCCCTCACAGATGCTGCCAGACCTGCAGTGCTTTTGCAGCAACTTCTGTTTTTGTTACTAACCATACCTCCTACGTTCATATCCAAATTATTTACAAAAATGACAAAAATGAGGCGACTCAGCACTGGTCCTTGTGACACATCACTGGTCACAGGCCTCCAGTCTGAACAGCAACCCTCCACTATCACTCTCTGTCTTCTACCATCAAGCCAGTTCTGTAGCCAAATGGTTAGTTCTCCCTATATTCCTTGCGATCTATCCTTGCTAACCAGTCTAGCATGAGGACTCTTGTCGAACCTTACTGAAGTCCATGTCGATCACATCCACCGGTCTGCCATCATCAATCCCCTTCGTAACTTAGAGTCATAGAGATCTACAGCATGGAAACAGACCCTTCAGTCCAACTCATCCATGCCGACTTGATATCCTATATAAATCTAACCCCACTTGCCAGCATTTGGCCCATATCCCTCTAAACCCTTCCTATACATATACCCATCCAGATACCTTTTAAATAGTGTAATTGTACCAGCCTCCACCACTTCTTCTGGTAGTTCATTCCACATACCAGGCTGGGTAAGTTCAACAAAGTTCAGTGTACAAAGAGTCAAAGCACTCATAAGCGCACAAATACCTCTTGTAGGAAGCAATGAGGTTGGAATTGAAAGTTAATTGATTGAAACCGTCAACAAAAGCACACATTTCACACAATTGTCCAACGCAGAAGGAAGGCACATTTGCTATCAGTGGGCATGACTTTTGCTCGGTCAGACTCCAGGAGTCACCTGGGAATGCCTCCAACGAGACCTGTGCAGAAACATGGAGTATGTCCAGTCCTCTTAGCTTGAATGAGCCACAGACCTGTGACCATACAGACCTAGAATACTATCACTTGTCATAATGTAGTCACAGGGAATTGGTCCTGTACATTTTACGTCAACAGAGCAACCTGCAGAAGAGAAGGCTAGCAGGATGGCAGAGATTCAAACTGCGTGTAAAAAGATAAGAGCCTTTAACCTATGTTTCTGAAACTAAACATTTTAACTTTGAAGTGCTTGTATTTAGGGTTTCTTATAGAGTCATACGGCAGGGAACGAGAACCTTCAGCCCATACAGTCCATGCTGAACATCATCCCAAACTAAACTAGCCCTACCTGCCTGCTCCTGACCCATATCTTTCCAAACATTTCCTATTCATATACTCATCTAAGTGTCTTTTAAACATTGTAACTGTGCCTGCATCCACCAGGAACTTCCAAGGAAAATTCATTCCACATACAAACCACTGGTTGCCTGATTTTGTACCGGATAGTTTAGTTTTTGGAGGGGCTGCCCACTGCCTGGTATTGGATAGCTCCATAACCAATGTTGTAATTGCCAACACATGTTCTTATGAAGGCATCAGCACGAAGCTGCACTCATCCCTTTCGCCCACCCCAGCAGCCTCAATACAATGGTGGCCAAGATACAGGTTTGCTTTTGTAGATCCCCACACCCAAAATGCTCTCTCTGAAACAGTACTGCATCTCCAAACACAATGTCATCGTGAACATGTTAATGCCATCGCCCATCCCTGTGCAATGCTACTGTGTCTTGTTTGGATGGCCTCCAACACTGATCACTTTGCTTTTATGCTTATTCAGGCAATGCTGATGTCTCTTTTTAATGCTCAAATGCCCAAGCGTCCAAATCTATAAAGACAAGACTCAAGAGTTTGGTTGTGGAGAGGCAGATACTGGAGGTGTACAGTTGCAGAACTGTGACAAATGTGCACTAGAAACTGAGAGTAAAACACTGTGAATAAAAATATTTCCCAGCAGAGTTCACAGTAGCCAATGCCTAACAGCATGGTAAAATGAAAGCAGCCAAGTGTTTATAGTAGCAGCTGAGTCTTAATGACATGACTACATGCCCCTGACATAAGAGGAGAGTGTTCACAATGTGTATGTGAGAAAGCTACCAGATCAAAACCTTTTTGATTTAAGAGCTCCAGTGTCACAGGTGTTAGGTGTGATGCTGTGATTTGTAAAGTCATTCTGCCTCTTTTTAAATTGCATTTTTTGGTGGAAATATAGCCTCAGCATAAAATCCTGCCTTAAATTACATTAGCCGGCATTCTTTCTCTTGACAGACTGCCCAAAATCTAGATTTCATACAAGCTGTTGAGTTTGAGGACATGTCCTGAATTTACATTGTTGGGCTGCTCTGGAAACGTACTTTTTAAAAGTAGTTTTGTATCAGTTCGCACTAACACTTTGAGATGCGATGAGATGAGAGCGAAAAAATGGGAGTAAAGAAGGAATTTAAATTACAAGTCCATTGCCAGTTTGTCTTGGTTTGTGACTTACTGTGTCAGACAAATCCAGTTCGGGATCACTGTATGTGGTATCGAACTCAACCTCTGATTTTGGGAATTTAGAAACAGATGAGTTGTGTAAACCCCTCAAAGCAAACCACAATAAGAATGCAACAGTGCATTGCCAAAATAAGTACCAGGCTCCCTCTCAACCAAAAATAGACAATGAAGCTTTAAAGAGAGAGAAGTGTGTTTCCTCCAGGAGTGAAGGCAGATCACAACCAAAATATAAGCTTTGAGGGTTGTACCATGTTATACTTGCTTAATAATTGCAGTGGTCAAAGGCCAGGAACATCAAGTCAGCCCCAGGCTCCAGCTGAAATATTTAGAAATAATTACCCAAATTTCTGCATGAGCTGATGAGAAGTCACCAATTTGAAATGTTAGCTGTTTTCTCTCTCCACAGGCCCTATTTGATGTGCTGAGTGTTTCCAGCAATTCTTGTTTTAACCCAGTTGCCTCAGCTGAGTAATCAAAATGTCAAACAATGTCTAGCACTTCTCATTACATACAAAATGAAGTTAATTCAGGGAATGTAGCCCCCAGTCTATTCAGGCTCTTTCTATAGTTCAAACTCTCCAACCCGGGCAACATCCTTGTAAATTTTTTCTGAACCCTTCAAAGTTTCACAACATTCTTCTTATGGCAGGAAGACCAGAAATGCATGCAGTTTACCAAAAGTAGCTTAGCCAATGTCCTGTACAGTTGCACCTCCCAACTCCTCTACTCAATGCACTGACCAATAAAGGCAAGCATACCAAATGCCACCTTCACTGTCCTGCGACTCCAATTTCAGCATTGATCTGTGTAGTACACCACTGGCCACAGGCCTCCAGTCTGAAAAGCAACCTTCCACCACCACCCTCTGCCTTCTACCTTTGAACCAGTTCTAATTCTCCCCATATTCCACGTGATCTAACCTTGCTAACCAGTCTAGAAAGAGGAGCATTGTCGAACGCCTTACTGAAGTCCACAACGTCCACCGCTCTGCTCTCATCAGTCCTCTTTGTTACTTCTTCAAAAAACTCAATCAAATTAGTGAGACAATAATTTCCCATGCCTAAAGCCTTGTTGGCAATGCTTAATCAGTTCTTGCCTTTCTAAATATAGGTAAATTCTGTCTTGTAGGATTCCCTCCAACAACTTGCCTACCACCGATATCAGGCTCACTGGTCTATAGTTCTCTGGCTTTTCCTTACCACTTATCTTAAATAATGGCACCATGTTAGCCAACCTCCAATCTTCTGGCACCCACCTGTGGCAATTGACGATCCAAATATCTCAGCAACGGACCCCAGCAATCACTTCGCTAGCTTCTCACAGAGTTCTAGGGTATACCTAATCAGGGCCTGGAGATTTATCCCCCTTTATGCATTATAAGCTGGCCATCCTCCTCTGTAATATAAACATTTTTAAAGACATCACTATTTACTTCCCCACATTCTCTATCTTTCATATCCTTCTCCACAGTAAACACTGATGCAAAGTATTCATTTAGTATCTCCTCCATCTCCACACATAGGTGGCCTTGCTGATCTTTAAGGGGTCCAGTTCTCTCCCTAGTTACCCTTTTGTCATTAATGTATTTGTTGAATCCCTTTGGATTCTTCTTAAGCGTATTTGCTAAAGCTATCTCTTATTCCCTTTCTGCCCTCTTGATTTCCGTCTTAAGTATACTTCTACTGCCTTTATACACTTCGAGGGATTCACTCAAACTCTCTGCTGTCTGTACTTGACATATGCTTTCTTCTTTTTCTTGATCAAAACATCAATTCCCCTCATCATCCAGTATTCCCTACACCTACCAGCCTTGCCCTTCACCCTAAGAGGAATACACTGTCTCTTGCCTCTCATTATCTCATTTTTGAAGGCTTCTCCTTTTCTAGCTGTTCCCTTACATACAAACATCCGTCCCCAATCAACTTTTGAAAGTTCTTGCCTCATGCCACCAAAATTGGCCTTCCTCCAATTTAGAACTTGGACTTTTAAATCTGGTCTATCCGTTTCCATCACTGTTATAAAACTGATAGAATTTTGACACTGGCCCAAAAGGGTTTCCCCATTGACACCTCAGTCACCTGCCCTGCATTATTTCCTAAGAGTAGGTCAAGTTTTGCTCCTTCTCTAGTAAGTATGTCCATATACTGAATAAGAAAATTTTCTTATACACACAATAAATTCCTCTCCATCCAAGCAGTTAACACTATAGCAGTCCCAGTCTATGTTTGGAAAGTTAAAATCCCCAGCATAACCACACTATTAGCCTTACAGGTAACTGAGATCTCCTTACAAATTGCTTTCTCAATTTCCTGCTGACTTTAACGGGCAGGGTCTATAGTACAATTCCAATAAGTTGATTGTCCCTGTCTTGTTTCTCAGCTCGATCCAAATAACCTCCCTGGACATATTCCCAGGAATATCCTCCGTAACTACTGTGTATCTGAAGGGTTTTAATAATCACCTTTTAAGTATCTCTGTATCTAAAGTGCCTTCTTGAAAGCTTTGCTGTCATAATGCTTACCAGAGAGTGGTGGGCTTTTCAATTTACTTTAGGAGAGTTTTACCTGTGAAGGAAGTAAACAGTTGTCTACTAAATTTTCCAGCTGTAAGGTCAGGGACTGATATTTTTGTTTCATTAGGTGAAACATCCTACAGCCTGGAAACAAAGCATTTTTTTTAAATTTTCTGAGGAAGAGTCACTGGACGCAAAAGGTTAACTTTGATTTCTCTTCACAGATGCTACCAGATTTGCTGAGCCTCTCCAGCAACGTCTGTTTTTGTTTCTTGTTAATAATAGTTTCATCAGGTCTGCAAGGTTCTTAACTCATACCAGAATTGTCAAGTAGTTGCTCCTGAGAAAGGGAGAAGACAGTTTGAAATTGAACACAGTGCAAGGTCTTCAAAACAATTGTTCCAGGCCAGAAGTGTTTGGGAAAGATCCAAAGGTGAAATCTGAGGCTAAGAAAGTTTAAGTTCAGTTGTATGAAAGATCCAGGAACATGTCATCAGATTCCCAAGGCTGGGAGTTAAAACTACAGTTAAATTAAGCCGTAACGGGGTGATAGAAAATGGAAATCTCTCTGTTGCAAGTATTGTAAAGGAACATTTTAGGATTAATGGAATTGTATTTTCACCTTGTGTTTTGAAATGTTAAAATTTGTTTTATGTGCAAATAATTTAACTTATTCTATTTCGCCCTCATGATTTTGCATAATAAACTTCTATTTTATTGTTTAAACTGAAATTACAGCACTGTATGCTTATGTTTCAGTGAGACGTCACCTCTTTAAAAAAATAAACTATCAAGTCAGATATCAAGTCTGGGATCTGACTTGTCCAGTAGTAACATCAGCTGGGCTTGTAACTGTGGACCAGTGGCAAGGGCACATGTGGCTATTGTTACTTATGGTTGGGTTCAACCTGTCAAGACAGAATAAAACAAGCACTTGGAGAGGAAGCTCCTCAGAATGTTAAATAAAAGATAGATGGCTATACACTATTCCAAATGATAAGAAATAGTCTATCGGATGCTGATGGTCAGATTGAGGAGTGAACAGGTTGCCCACTATCGCATTCTAATGTGTATTGATAAAGCAGCAGTGATCGCTTCACAGCAATTCTATATAGGTCTCCCTGAATTCATAGATAATTCAGTGGAGTTGGTCTCATACCTTTGTCACGTAATTATTCGGCTGTAAACATACAACATATAACACTTCTACAACAGTCGCCATGCGAAATTTGTTTCATTTTCTAGGTCTGGCAGTAGATTTTCTTTTGCAAACATGACAGCGGTTAGAAAATCAAACTACAAACAAAAAGCTGGGAGTACATTTGAAATAAAACAAAGAACTTCAGATCCAGAAATCTGAAATGGAAACAGAAAATTGCTGGAGATCTGGCAGCGTCCGAGAGGAGAAAGCAGAGTTAACATTTTGGATTCAGTGACTCTCCTTCAGAACAGACACTGCCAGACCTGCCGAGTTTCTCCAGCAATTTGTGTTGTCATCCGTTTGCAAGTTGCATTTTCTTTTGATGACATCAGATTGTCAGATTTGCATTTCTTCAAATAATAAAATACCAAAACTAAATGAATGAAAGGAAAATTCAGCATCTGAAGAGTGACAAAAAGAATATATTAGCAATGCAATCAGACCACGGTTTCTTGACTTGAAAGCAACTCCCTGGACTGAAATGTAAATTATCCCAATATTATAATTGATTCTTTACCACTGATGACAACATAACAAACTATGACTAAACCTCTATTGATATATAATAGCTTATCAACAGAAAAAGTGCATTTGGTGGCAAAGACACTGGTAATGAGAAAACACCAGAGCTATAGCCTCTCTCATACTCCATTAGTTCATTATGGAGCCGTCAAAAATCAATGTTAAATTCAGAGTTTTGCAGGTGTCAGCCAAATATTGATCATAGAAACTTATTGTAGGATTTCAGTGACAAAATCTGCTTAAGAGGATTTATGCTGTTCATATTGTAATGGAAGGAAATTACTCCTTTCATTAGCCAATAAATAATTTTAACTTATTCTCTGTATCCTTTTTCAGCACAATTACTCATAGCCACTATCATTACGCCTTACATGTTGAAGAAAACAGAGCAACAGATATCTCAACAACCGTGCTTCTCAGCAATCTGTTGGGTTGAGCAGCCCAACAGCCATGAGACCGGAGGGTCTTTCACACATGAGCAATGTGCCAACTGTACAACAGGGGCATCAGGGCCAAGCATTATCCCGTGCTAACCTGGCTTCTAGACGTAAGCCCTACAAACAGACACTCAGTATCTGGGTTGTTTCCCACATTGATGAATCAATGTTCAAAAGCACAACAATGTCTCCACTTCCTCAGGAGGCTAAAGAAATTTGGCATGCCCATAAAGGCTCTCACCAATTTCTATAGAAGTACGATAGAAAACATTCTATCCGGATCGATCACGATTTGTTACCGTTAATTCTCTGCCTGGGATCAGAGGAAACTACAGCAAATTGCAAATGCATCTCAGTCATCATACAAACCAACCTTCCATCCATTGATAATGGGAACTGCAGATGCTGGAGATTCCAAGATAATAAAATGTGAGGCTGGATGAACACAGCAGGCCAAGCAGCATCTCAGGAGCACAAAAGCTGACGTTTCGGGCCTAGACCCTTCATCAGAGAGGGGGATGGGGGGAGGGAACTGGAATAAATAGGGAGAGAGGGGGAGGCGGACCGAAGATGGAGAGTAAAGAAGATAGGTGGAGAGGGTGTAGGTGGGTTCCCCTGCAACCGCAGGAAATGCTACACTTGTCCCCACACCTCCTCCCTCACCCCCATCCCAGGCCCCAAGATGACATTCCACATTAAGCAGAGGTTCACCTGCACATCTGCCAATGTGGTATACTGCATCCACTGTACCCGGTGCGGCTTTCTCTACATTGGGGAAACCAAGCGGAGGCTTGGGGACCGCTTTGCAGAACACCTCCGCTCAGTTCGCAACAAACAACTGCACCTCCCAGTCGCAAACCATTTCCACTCCCCCTCCCATTCTCTTGATGACATGTCCATCATGGGCCTCCTGCACTGCCACAATGATGCCACCCGAAGGTTGCAGGAACAGCAACTCATATTCCGCCTGGGAACCCTGCAGCCATATGGTATCAATGTGGACTTCACCAGTTTCAAAATCTCCCCTTCCCCCACTGCATCCCTCAACCAGCCCAGTTCATCCCCTCCCCCCACTGCACCACACAACCAGCCCAGCTCTTCCCCCCCACCCACTGCATCCCAAAACCAGTCCAACCTGTCTCTGCCTCCCTAACCGGTTCTTCCTCTCACCCATCCCTTCCTCCCACCCCCAGCCGCACCCCCAGCTACCTACTAACCTCATCCCACCTCCTTGACCTGTCCGTCTTCCCTGGACTGACCTATCCCCTCCCTACCTCCCCACCTACACCCTCTCCACCTATCTTCTTTACTCTCCATCTTCGGTCCGCCTCCCCCTCTCTCCCTATTTATTCCAGTTCCCTCCCCCCATCCCCCTCTCTGATGAAGGGTCTAGGCCCGAAACGTCAGCTTTTGTGCTCCTGAGATGCTGCTTGGCCTGCTGTGTTCATCCAGCCTCACATTTTATTATCTTCCATCCATTGACTCCATTTATGCTTCCTGCTACCTCAGAAAAGCAGCCACAATAAACAAAGACTCCTCCCACCCCGGTTATAATCTCTTCCAACCGTTTCCATTAGGTAGAAGATACAAAAGCTTAAACACCTCCCAAATTTTGAATTTAATATTGACTTCACTCTTTATGCAGCTGCAATATTGTATTCCTTGTTCTGTTCTATTACCATTGTGAACTTTGTATGGTATGATCTGCCTGTACTGCGTGCAAAACAAAACCTTTCACTGTACCTATGTCATGTCACAATAATAAATCAAATCAAATATATCCTTCCTTTCATTGTTTGTTGGGACATTGAGGCCAATGATTTTTTAACACCCTGGTTGGAGTGGTCTTGATAAACCTGCACAGATGAGACAAAAACACTGAGGCTTTCTTGAGCTACTGGTGTAGTTTAATCAGGGAGTAATCAGATGCCAGTTCATTTTTCAGTTCCATGCTTGTATGCCATTAAGCT
The DNA here is from genome assembly GCF_030684315.1 of Stegostoma tigrinum. Lineage (NCBI taxonomy): Eukaryota > Metazoa > Chordata > Chondrichthyes > Orectolobiformes > Stegostomatidae > Stegostoma > Stegostoma tigrinum. The sequence goes on from NC_081368.1 coordinate 64,390,665, forward strand.
AATCATGCTGTTGGTATCAATTCCCTCATTACTTTTGCAAACTGCCAGGAGATCCTTTTTTGGATCAAAAAATCCAAATGATTCACCGGGGCATCTGACAGGTTTACTATTTACCAGCAGGTTTCTCAACTACTTTGAGGCTGTTATAGAAAGCAAGGATGTGGCAGTGAAGAGATGTTCACTTTACCTAGCTCAAAAATACTTTTTGCAGCCCTGAATCTTCTGCCACTGGTTGCTGTAATGTTAGTTGAACTGAAATGGATACCTTGTCTGTGCAGATTTGGAAAGTTATGGAGACTCAGCAGACAATTTTGGACCATCGTCTTTAAAAATAGTATCTGGATCAATTTTTGCGTGCTTAATATTGGGGGGAAATGCTTATTTTGTGGGTTTTCTTATTAATTCTGATGTTTTAAATCATAGGTACTGACTAAACCAGAACATAGAACATAGAACAGTACAGCACAGAACAGGCCCTTCAGCCCACAATGTTGTGCCGACCATTGATCCTCATGTATGCACCCTCAAATTTCTGTGACCATATGCACGTCCAGCAGTCTCTTAAATGACCCCAATGACCTTGCTTCCACAACTGCTGCTGGCAACACATTCCATGCTCTCAAAACTCTCTGTGTAAAGAACCCGCCTCTGACATCCCCTCTATACTTTCCTCCAACCAGCTTAAAACTATGACCCCTCGTGTTAGCCATTTCTGCTCTGGGAAATAGTCTCTGGCTATCAACTTTATCTATGCTTCTCATTATCTTGTATACCTCAATTTGGTCCCGTCTCCTCCTCCTTTTCTCCAATGAAAAGAGACTGAGCTCAGTCAACCTCTCTTCATAAGATAAGCCCACCAGTCCAGGCAGCATCCTGGTAAACCTCCTCTGAACCCTCTCCCAAACATCCACATCTTTCCTATAGTAGGGCGACCAGAACTGGACGCAGTATTCCAAGTACGGTCTAACATGCATAGGAAATATTTTCACCCTTATGTTGATCAGTTTATCACAGTTTTAATAATCATTTTTAAGGATGTAAGTCACCAGCATTTATTGCCCAACTCTACTACCATGAGAAAGCAATTCTAAGCCTTTTCTTGAACACAACGATTAGAATCTCAAAATCATTGTTATGAACCAAAATGAAATAGGCAAAGAATAGAAAATCTTGGACTTGCAGCATTTTTCAGGCACAAACAATACAATTCATTGGTTTGATGGAAGTAGCAGCAAGCAAGTTTTGTCACGTTGTGTAGAACGAAGCATTTCCCCCATTGCCGGCTGTCTTTGAGATCAGCAGGGAGCCAAGCAGTATTCATAGATAGCATATAGTGCAGCCAGCCTTCTGTTCTTAAAGGCAGTCTGTCCCTTCTTAAAGGGAAGCGGAATCAAATCACAAAGAGTTGCTGATGAATGCTGCAGCTACAACTATAAGCAAGTAGAATGCCATGTAAGAGCGTTCTAAGATTAAAGGTGCAATACCAGAGATTTTGATGCCAGAGGTGGACTAGAGGGGAGATTTTGTTGCCCTACAGTTGGGTGTGAGGAACCCATCGCAAAGAAACCAGGAGTAGATGTCCGAGGAGGTCCACTTAGTGAGGAGTTGACAACAGAGGCAGATATTTAATGACCCTGCAGAGGTGATCAATGTCAGTGAATGTGTTTTTCCGTCAAATCCCCTACCTTTGGATCTTCCAGGGTCTCTGACTTCACGTCAAACATGCGCCAGTTTGGCCAACTTCACGCTGCCTTCACAAATTGCCAACCAGGACAGGCATGCCATTCAAACACAGGTCAATCCAATCACAGCCTTTCCACCTTTTCCCTTGCAGACCAATGCAGCACATGATAGAAGTGACCTGAGTAAAGATGGTGAAGGAAAAGATTGGGTTGAGGGGAAAGAACAGTCTGGGCTGTTTGGTGTGATGATTGAACAAGTCTAGTTAATTCCAATGCCTGCAGTGTTAACCTACACAAAAGCCTGTCTCAAAATAATATCCACCCATGTTGTGGTTGGTTGGTTTGCTACACAAACCCACATCAACCCTACATCAACTGCTCACCCGAACCAAAGACGCACTACCCACTATGGACAGGGCCAATGTCATATACAAGATTCCCTGCAGAGACTCTGACAAACACTATATCGGACAAACAGGAAGGAAAGTAACAATAAGGGCACACGGACACCAGTTGGCTACAAAAAGGCATGATCAATACGCACTCATCTCCATCCACATGGAATGGAGAACCACCAATTCGATTGGGACAACACCAAGATCCTGGGACAGGCAAAGCAGGGACAGGCACGGGAGTTCCTAGAAACCTGGTACTCCACAAAGCAAACCATCAACAAACACATAGAGCTCGACCCCCATATACACTTCATTACGAAAGAAAATCGGAAGTGAGGTAATCCAGCTCAATGGGACCCCAGAGTTTAAAAGCCAGGCAGGAAAACACAACGGCGCTTCATCAGAAGCTGCACTGATGATGTTACCAGGCAGGGAAATGAAAAATCTGCGGAACAACAAATAGCCAACTCGACGAGCCAAACAACTGCAAAACCCACAACCCGAGCTACAAATCTACTCCAAAACCTTGGAAATATCCACCCATGCTGGAAACAGCGCAAGGCACATCCCAAGTACAATGTGACAGCCTTTCAACCCCAGTGCTAGTAAGAAACTGAATTTTGCATCCTTAATCCCTGCCTCCTGTACAGTCATGGAACTGTCTCTTATCCCTGCTTCCCAAAAGAATATGGATCAGTCTCTTATTCTTCTCCCCCAAAGGAATAAAAATCAGTCTCTACATTCCACTCTCCGATATGGATACAGATCTGTCTCTTATCCCTGTCTTTTGTACAGTTCAGGTCAGTCTGTTACCCTTGTCTCCCAAACAGATCAGTCTGTCTGCCCTAAGGGTAAGGATCAATATCTCACCCTGTCTGCCATGCTAATGCACAAAGATCTCTAATTGCTTGTGTCTCACTTAGGATCAGTGTCCTATCCCTTGTCTACTGCTGCCAATGGATTTTGAACCTAGGGCATCCATATGCTATTGACAGCAAACAATCTGAAAGTTTGACAGTGAGGTGAAGGAATTCTCCTGCTGTCATGTCTCAAAGTCAGAGAGTCATGCAGCTCTGAAAAAGACCCTTCAGTCCAACTTGTCTGTGCCAAACTGAACTAGTCCCATTTGCCTGCATTTGGCCCATATCCCTCTAAACTTTTCCTATCCACGTACCTGTCCAAATTTCCCTTAAATGTTGTAACTACCTCGATTCAACTGGATGTTGCAATTCAGTTTTACAGATCATTAATTTTACTGCAAGGACTCCCATTTCAAAGGAGAAAAAAGAAGATGAGATGTAATTATTTAGTAAATGCTTGTTTGATGCTGTGAAAGTATTGAATCAAATCGATTGAAACAGAGTAATCTGCAAGTCTATCTGCTTCTACACAGCAAAGAAAAAGATTAGTGGAGTGATAATTATTTTTGCACTTTCAGATTCAAAAAAGTTTAATTAATTAAAAACAATTGGAAACAAAGTAATAAAATATATCAAAACCTGAGGCCTTGATGCCCGGTCAATTGGCTTTTGAAGGGTTTAATTCAACTTTAGGATTGGCAAATTTTTGTTGGCACAGACCAGTTTGGGCCAAAGGGCCTTCTCCATGCTGTAGGACTCTATGAATTTTCACATAAATGTTTCTATTGCCGTCGTTCTAAGATGCATGGTTTCTGTCACCTGTACCTCAAATCTGAGGAGAGAAAAGAATGTATTTAACTCTGAAGGTTAGCTAAAACCACACTTCTTTTAAAAGTATCATAAATAGTTGCTTGGATTATTCATTTTCATTGGAGACAAGTGTCAAAATCTATTCTCTCTGTGCAGTAAACTCTGTCAGACCTGTTGGAAAAAATCTGAAAGAGTTCACACTGGATTGAGTGTATGAAGCACCTACCATTGTGATGGTACCATGGGGACTTGGCCAGATTAAGGAAGGAATATGTAGCAGATACACTTGATATCTGTGCACTCCTAATTTCACTCCCCCCATTGCAGCCAAGACTTGATACAGGGGGTGGCTGTTGCCTGTGCAAACAGGGAAGTGGGGGAGAGCGTGAGGGGGATTAGCTGCTGACCCAAAGTCCTGTTCCACTTCTCTTCCCTACACCGTTAGTCCTGAACCCCACCTCCCCCTATCTAAGACTCGTCAAGCTGAGTTGGAGGGTCTCAATGACGTTAGGCTCACTCCTGGAGTGAAACGTGATTTTGACTGGCTTTTATCCTTAGTCTCTTGTCATCACTGGGAATCTGCGAAGGACCGTAAGTGCCAATAACAGTGGTGTTAGAAGCGTTGGACCAGACCAGTCAGCACCATGAGTTTTCTTTCTTTTCTTGGTGGCCTTTGCGAATGGATTGTTATCCTGGATGGTGGTGGATATTGCTGTGTTGCCCTAGTCAGTGTCTTGCATCTCTGGAGGCCTTCGGTTGCCTCTAGACGTCGAGTGGAGGTTTGTGGTTAGTTGCTGGTGTTCAGTGGTTGCGAGGGCTGCTTTCCTGCCTGAGCGGGACCTGTTTCTCGCTCAAACTTGCAAACTCTCTTCATGGAGCCCACCTCAGCGCACATACTGGGTTGGAATTGGGGCGCGTTGCTGGTATCACAGGGGAGGTATCATAGTGCCCAGTGCAGGGCTGGGGGTTTCCAATTATACCCAACTGCAGGACCCCTTATCTCCCTCCAAATCCGTTGAGTTACTGTTCCTCTTCTCGGGGATGAATCAGCTTCCTGATCACTGGAGTAGGAGGGAGCCAAAGTGAGGAAGTCCAGGCTACATCCTTAAACTGATAGGGATTTTTGCCCTATCTTTGCTGGACAAGGAGTTAATGAACTATCAAACAAATTTTGTGAAGTCTTAAAAGCTTTTGACAAATACTTCAATCTCAGAACTAATAACTTTCTGCAAAGCACATGATTCAACCAAGTAGTCCAGATTGCTGCTGAATCATTGGGAAATTTTATTCAAATAATCTGCAGAGATTGTTAGAGTTGGGAATATGAAGATTTGTAGACTGATTGGACCATCTCATTGTAGGTGTTGCTGATGAGTCTTTGTCAGATTTACAACAGCCAAAAGAAAACATCATTTGGGTCTAGGCCCGAAACATCAGCTTTCCTGCTCCCATGATGCTGTCTGGCCTGCTGTGTTCATCTAGCTCTACACCTTGTTATCTCAGATTCTCCAGCATCTGCAGTTCCTACCATCTCTGAATCATTTTGTAGAAAACCAGTTAGCAAGAGAAGAGGAAGTCCAGAAACAGGACGGATGAATCGTCACAGAAGATAAGAAACCTTGGTACAGGAACTCAGTAGAATTCATTTATTTATTTTTTTCTTAAAGACATGGGAAATCTAAAGGAAAGAGGTTAGAGCTGGGGAGACATGCAGATGATGTCAGAAGTCCCTGCTGTAAAAAAATTTCCCCTGCAAGTAAAAAGGTCACTTTCAGAAGATGTGTAAAAACAGAACACTAGTTCCAAAATAAACCATAAAGCTAATGTCAACATAGACAAAGCAATGAATGAAGTAAAACAATCTTCATGTGAAAATAATCTCCATGGGAGATCAGTGATCCTGCTGAGATATTTTGGCAAAGATATTTATGACAATTGGCAACTTTAGAATTTCAAGCCACAGTTAGTGTAAGTCTTGTCAAACAGAAACCCCTAACCCGAGCAAAACATTACCTACTCGCAACAGAAATTCAATTACGTGGTCCAGGAAGAAATTGGATTAGAATTCAAATAGAACAAATGCTGGAGATCAAAAGCAAGAATGAAAATTTCTGGAGAAACTCAGCAATTCTGGCAGCATCTGTGGAGAGAAAAACGGGCTTAACGTTTCAAGTTCAGTGACCCTTTATCATAACTGTGGCCCCTTATTCCCAATTCAATCAACTTCTGGGAATATTCTGCTTCTGTCTACCCCGCCCTCTGTTTCTCTAATAATAATTAGGTTGCCCCAAAAAGGGATAATTTGATGGGATTCTGAAGTTGATCCTCTGAACTTAACCTGCACAGCATTTGGGAGAGGGCAATGGGTGAATGTGCTCCCTTCAGTCTGACTATATTGCAGTCAATGATCTAACCATCCTCACCTCCAAGCCGCTCAGCTACCCTAAGCCACAATCAAGTGAAATTCAGGAGGATAGTGAACATTTTGAAGGCAATTTTGATTCTGATTCTCTGACTTCATCAGTTTCTCCAAAGGTGCCCTTGATGTCATGCTCAATGCTCATCATGTGACATGTTTCTTTCTCCAAAGTTTCCAAGACTAGCAAGAGTTGAAGTAGTAACAGCTAATATTACCATTCTGAAGATAGTATAATTCATGACAACTGCCAGTTAAAATATAAGCCTTATCAGAGAGAAATTAAAAGCAAAATATGGATACTCTGTTACCCTTTTCCTTAACTTTACAATTACAAATACTTTCAAAAATATTTGTAAAGCATTTTCAAATCTTTATAAAGAAAGCTCCCATTATTATGGCATGTCATGCTACAATTTTATCCTACATAACAGAGTGTAACATTAGGCAGACTTGGCTATTTAATGAAATATTCAAACAGATGATAAAGTAATTACATACTCAGAAAAGGTAATGACCCAAACATAATTACATACATATCTCAATGGACCTCCTTGTGATGCACTTTGATATCCTTCCTCAGACATAATAGCGCTCTTTTCAAAAAATAAATGCTTCTTTTAATTAGCTCCATTTTGTCACATGGTTTTCCACAATAGGACTATTTGAAGATTAGAATAAAATGGAACTCTCTCTGAAAATGTACGAGATGAAATGAATAAGAGCAGACAACACGGCACAGCTTTAAGTAAGATTCACATCAGTAGCTGGGAATCACTGGGCTCAGCAAGCCTATGGTATTTCAAAGTATCAAACTTACAAAAGGAACAAAATGGTAATTTTATTTCACACACATTAATCTCACATTGATCACTGCAGCAAATTGTAGGTCAGGTACATTGGGCTCTGCATAAGGAGCTAAAGGGAATTGTTACTATTGTGATAGATTAATTCTGCAGGTTAATTCTCACACACTTTCTCAGGTATGATGCTGCCACCTTGTGTCTAGATAGAAGACAGCAACTCAAGATTTTACATAGATGTTGGGACGCCCAGAACTTGTACTTAGCAGAGATAATGGGAATTGCAGATGCTGGAGAATCCAAGATAACAAAGCGTGAAGCTGGATGAACACAGCAGGCCAAGCAGCATCTCAGGAGCACAAAAGCTGATGTTTCGGGTCTAGGCCTGAAGGGTCTAGGCCCAAAACATCAACTTTTGTGCTCCTGAGATGCTGCTTGGCCTGCTGTGTTCATTCAGCTTCACACTTTGTTATCTTGTACTTAGCACCAGGTTATTGTATGCCATGCTCTGTTCTATTACACTTACGTTCTTCATACGGTATGATCTGTCTGCACTGCACACAAAACAAAACTTTTCGCTGTAGTAGCTAAGTGACAATTATAAATTAAATCAAATAAAAACAGGTCATTTAGCCCAACAGTTTTATACTCTGCTCAAACCTGCTCCCACCTTTCTTCATCCTTCCCATGAAAACAGACACCTATTCCTTTCTCTCTCACATAGTTAACTAGCTTTGTTTTTAAATGCACACATACACACATGTTCATCTGCTCTTTATGGTAGCAATTCGCAAACCATGGATCATGATCCCCAGTGAGTTTGCAGAACGTGTGAACGGAGGGAGAAGTTCTTGTCCTCAGAGACCATGTCCCACTACCAGCACTGACTCCCAAATGGCACCTGCCCTGCCCTGCCCTTAGTGTTCTTCAAGCTGGGGTTTACGTGTGTCGATGGAGGGAACAGGAAGATGGGCTTTGTTGAGTGCTCTGTCCTTTTCTGAAACCCAAGTAGCCAGTAACTGGCACATGTTGTGTTCCCTGCGTCTTCTGAATCACCTCACTTTCTAGATACTAGTAGGAACTGGGATGAGAGAAGCATGGCTTCACATTTGGATAAGAAACACCCTATAAATTAAATGCGTTTTATTTTAAAGCAGTGATGTGTGCAGCAGATTAACAGTGAAACTAGCCACTATGACTTGGTGTCATTTAAAATCCTCAGCAGAAAGTTAAGATTTCATTCTGATATGAAATGAATGAAATAATAATGTGGTGATGGCCTTTAGGGAATCTTTGTACTTTGTTGTTACAAATCAGTAATGCAGAATACAAATGTAATCCCCAAGAATATCTGCAACTGTTTGGCTAAAAACCTTAGCTGTAGTGGCTCAGCTGAATGCTAAGTACATGAAACAAAAATAGGTACTTTAAAAATACAGATTTTCACATGTTCCATGTTTGATGGCGATCTGTAATATGTTGGGAATGCATATTTATGTTTAAGGACTAAATGGAAAATCAAAAGATTCTGGATTTTTGCTCATTCCAATTGAGAATAGTTACCATGTGATTTCTTGAAAATTATGCTAACAGTTTAACAATTACTATAATCTAGCTTTTTTTTATTGGAAATCAGTGACTTTGGAGAAAGTTAAGCAAAGTTTTCAAGGCGATAAGAGATGGAACTCATTGCCCTAATTACAGAGAAGCCTTAGCTTTAGGAGGATGGGGGTCCCTATGCTAATGCTTGCCAGGCTTCCCTACCTGGAGTTCAGAGTGCTGTGCTTTGGATCAATGTCAGAGTAAAGAAGGCATGACAATAGCTGCAAGCTTTCTTCTGAAATCCTGTTCTCAGCAGAAGTTTCGGTGAACCAGGTAAGGCTTCCACATACCAACATTTCCACCTTTCAGGTAAAACCTGATTAGCCAGACTATGACATTGACCATGCTCTACAGACGAACGGAATCAGAACTGGGCATTTACCATCAATCGACTGCTACTAATAATTCAGCTTCATCAACAGGAAGTTCAGCAGATGTGAGAATTTATCACGTTGCTCCAGAAACCTTGGCTCCATAAGCAATGCTTTCCCTTCTGTCCTTCCTATTTTAAGAAAAAAAAATCACCACTGGAGAAAACCAGGCAAAGAGCTGGATGAACACAACAGGTCAAGCAGCATCAGAGGAGCAGGAAAGCTGATGTTTCGGGTCTAGACATTTCTTCAGAAATGGGGGAGGGGAAGGGGATTCTGAAATAAATAGGGAGAGAGGGGGAGGCGGTTAGAAGATGGATAAAGGAGAAGATAGGTGGAGATGAGACAGACAGGTCAAAGAGGTGGGGATGGAGCCAGTAAAGGTGAGTATAGGTGGGGAGGTAGGGAGGAGATAGGTCAGTCCAGGGAGGAGGACAGGTCAAGGGGACAGGATGAGGCCAGTAGGTAGGAGATGGGGTGGGGCTTGAGGAGGGAGGAAGGACGGGTTAGGGAGGCAGGGACAAGCTGGGTTGGTTTTGGGATGCAGTGAGGGGAGGGGAGATTTTGAAGCTTGTGAAGTCCACGTTGATACCATTGGGCTGCAGGGTTCCCAAGCGGAAAATGAGGTGCAGTTCCTGCAACCTTTAGGTGGCATCGTTGTGGCACTGCAGGAGGCCCAAGATGGACATGTTGTCTGAGGAATGGGAGGGGGGAGTTGAAATGGTTTGCGACTGGGAGGTGCAGTTATTCAGTGTGAACCGAGCAGAGGCGTTCTGCAAAGCAGTCACAAGCCACTAGAGAAACTTTGTCTTTTCATTTTGGGTCAGTGCATGTGTGGAAGTTTAATAGATATAGTTCTCATTCTGGATCACATCTTAGATGCAAATCAGTAGTAGCCTCTTGCTTTAAGAGTAAGTTTTGTTCATGATTAATGGATTATTTTGAGTTCATTAAAGCAACCTGGTGGAGTTTCTTTTATCCTGAATGGGGCACAAAAGAAGCAGTTGGTCATTTTGGTAATCGAATCAACCGATTCTCAAATTGTCTTACTGCAAATTTGCCTTCTTCACTACCTGCTAAATCTGTCTGCTTACTTTCAGGAGTATACACCCAAGTCTCACTGCACCTTCCTCTTTTCCAATCTATCACCATTTTATGACAATCTGCTTTCCTGTTATTGTTACCAAAGTGAATAACCTCACATTTCTTCACCTTTCTTCCATGTATTTTCCCAAATCATTCTGGTGCACCTCTGCATCCACCTCATAGCTCACCCTCCCAGCATGCTGTGTCACCTACAAACTTGGATATATTACATTTAGTTCCCATATCCAAAATCATTAATATAGACTGTGAACAGCCTATCACTGATCCCTGTGGTACCCTACTAATAACTGCCTGCCACACAGAAAAAGACCCGTTTACTTCTCTGTTTCCTGTGTGCCAACAAGATCTCTATCTGTGGCAGTACACAACATCAATCCCATGTGCTTTAATTTTACACGCTAATCTCTTATGAGGGACATTATTGAAAGCTTTCCAAAAGTACAAGTAAACCACATAAACTGGCTTTTTCTCGTCAAACTTACTGTTTACATCCTTGAATAATTCCAGAAGATTTGTAAAGCATGATTTCTCTTTTGTAATATTGATACCTACTCTGCACAGTCCTGTTACTATTTTCCAAATGCTGTGCTGTTGAATTTTTAATCATGGACTCCAGCACTTTGCGTAAGACCGATGTCAGGCTGAATAGTCAACAACTCAATTTTGTCTCTCTACCCCACTTTTTTTTAAAAGGAGTGTAGTTACATTAGCTAAACTCCAAACCAGGGGAACTGTTCCAGAGCCTAAAGAATCCTGAAAGATGACCACTAATGGATTCCTCTATTTCTAGGGCCACTTCCTCAACTGCTCTGGGGTGTAGATTATTGAACTCTTCTATCTCATCTATTTCTCCAACACTATTTCCCTACAAATACTGATTCCCTTCAGTCCTTGCATCTCACCATCCATATTCTCCAACATTTTTTGGGAATTCGAGTCCTCTTCTGTGATCACAGGATCAAAATATGCATTTAATTGGTCTGCCATTTCTTTATACCCTGTTTCTGATTGTAATTGACCTACATTTGTCTTTACAAACCTGTTCTTCTTTCTATTTATCTATACAAACTTTTATAATCAGCTTATCTTTGTACTCTATTTTCTCCTCTTGATCAATTTATTTCTTCTCCTTTGCTGCAATCTAAACTGCTCCCAGTCCTCAGGTCTGCTGCATTTCTTTGGCTAACTTGTGTGCCCCTGCTAAAGATTTTTTTAAATATAGAGAATCCCTGTAGTGTGGAAATAGGCCATTCAGCCGAGATGTCCACACCGACACAGAGCATGCCACCCAGACCCCTATTCTAGCCCTGTAATTCCTAAAGCACCAAACCTATGAATCCCCTGAACACTATGTGTAATTTAGCATGGCCAATCCACTAAAATTGCACAGCGTTGGATTGTGGGAGAAAACCGAAGAATCCAACAGAAACCCACAGACACAGGGAGAACGTGCAAACTACGCACTGCCTTCTTGGATATAACACCTCTAATTTCCCTCATTAGCCATGGCCAGGCCACCTTTCCAATTTGATCTTGTGCAAATTTGTATTTACAATCACTGATTTTGGTCACACCCACAAGTGGAAACACCTTGTCTGTTCCATTTAATGAGAGAACTCTTAGCCTTTTGTTTATATTTGTTTAATCTTTGCTGATAGCTGAATTACAAGGTCATTTCACATTAAGATCTCAACTGTTTTGTTGGTATTTTCTGAGCAGTTAGGTGCAAGCTTGCAATTATGTCAGTATGAATATGGATATTGGAGGAGAAATGCATTGGAGTAAATAAGATGTGAAAAGCCATTGGAATAATTGTGTTTAGAGTTGATACTAGCGGGAGTGTCAAGGACCCAGCTTTGATTCCACCCTCGGGCAACTGTCTGTATGGAGTTTGCAATTTTCTTTCATGTCTGCGTCGGTTTCCTCCAGGAGCTTCCACAGCCCAAAGATGTGCCGGTTAGGTGGATTGGCTATTCTAAATTGCTCCATAGTGTCCAAGCGTACACAAGCTAGGTGGGTTACACGTGAGAAAAGTAGGGTAACAAGGATAAGGTAAGGGTGTGGAATACTCCTCAGAGGATTGGGGTGGACTCTTTAGGGCGAATGGCCTGCTTCCACACAGTGATGATTCTATGATTGTATGAAAGCATGCATGAAAATTTCAATGAGATGGGCCAAGGCAGGAATGGTAAGGTTACGTTTTTTTATGACGTGGAGAACATAGGTTCAGAAAGTCAGCTTATGGTTGAGCATGACGACATAGAGATGGGTACAGAAGGCATTGACAGAATTGGCCTAGTTATAATTGGAGAGAGTGGAGTAAAGTGGGGGAAAGTACAATCAGTACAAAATGAACTTTTGTGAAGGGTGATAATAAAGGGCTGCAGAGAGCAATGAGATAATTCATCACTGGCCAGACTCAGCATCTTTGAGGACTTTGATTAAGATCTATTTTGGTGCAATGAAGGGGCAGAAATCCGATTGGAAGAGGTGAAATGGGGAATTGTGGAAATTTTAAAAAGCAGCAACTGTATTTATGCAAATGTCAAGGCATTACATTTTACAAGAGCAATTCTGTAAGGTCTCAAAAGCTCAGGCTTTTCCATTATAAAAATGATAACACGAGCTTTGAGTAATTGTTGATCTTTCCAGACATTGTGAGCCATTGAGTTCCTTGTTAGAAGATAATATCTACATGATGAAAAGTAGATTGAAAAGTATATTCAGGGATTTAAAACGTAAGGGCAATGTCTGACACCTCTGGCTATTATCCAATCGCAATTCATTTCTTAAGGTTAAACAGCAGCACGGTGGGTCAGTGGTTAACACTGCTGCCTCTCAGCACCAGGGACCCACTGTTCAATTTCCTCCCCTCAGGTGACTGTGTGAAATTTGCAAGTTCTCCCACACCCCCCAGCCCCACCCCGCCCCATCTGCATGAGTTTCCGCTGGGTGCTCTGGTTTCCTCAGGCAGTCCAAAGATGTGCAGGCTGGTGGATTGGCCATGCTAAATTGCCCATAGTGCCCAGGGATGTGTAAGTTAGGTGGGTTAGCCATGGGAAACAAAGAGTTACAGGGCCTAGGTGGAATGCTGGGATGATCCTTGGAGAGTCAGTGTGGACTTGCTGGGTTGAATAGCCAGTTCTCACTGTGAGGATTCTCATTCTGAACTGTTTGGGAATTCAAATCATAGGTAACAGGAAAATATTTTTTTAAAATGCTAACCAAGATAAATAAGAACTTTAGTGATAATGGGAACTGCAGATGCTGGAGAATCCAAGATAATAAAATGTGAGGCTGGATGAACACAGCAGGCCAAGCAGCATCTCAGGAGCACAAAAGCTGACGTTTCAGGCCTAGAACATCAGCTTTTGTGCTCCTGAGATGCTGCTTGGCCTGCTGTGTTCATCTAGCTCCACACTTTGATATCTTAATAAGAACTTGATATCATTTTATGCAAGTTTGTTAACAGGAAGGGCCAAATCCATACTTTTATTCTTACAAATTTGAAATACACAAATCTTTCATCTCTCCTCCTTATTCAACTTCTGTATGATTAAAAAGGGAAGAACCATCAATAAGGTCCAAGCTACTATGATGACCTCATTGATACAGTCAAATCTGGCTCTCAAACCTGTCCTTAGCACACATTATCTGTGGATGATTGGTCAGTATATGAGTCAGGCAGGATGTTGCTTTGATTTTCCTCATACTTGAGAGTCATTCTTTTGGGCAATCCCTGTTGATGACAATTCAGATGCCACTGCAAGTTGAAATACTGAATGGCATTTATAGCAATCATTCACTCTTTGAATGGACTTAATGTTTAATATCTCATTTCTAGACTTATTGAACATTTTTCTGCTAAAAGGATTTGGTAAAAAGTGTTTTTAAATGTTATGTTTGAGAAAAATAAAGCAAATTAGAGTGGCATCGTGTTGTCTCTCGCAGCTAATATGCAGAATACTATTAACAGATACGCTCACTATGCCATCGTCACATCATTGCATGAGACCTGACTATCTAAAGGTTTCCATCACCTCCTAACAAGGCCATTTAAAACATGACACGCTGACAGAAATGTGATGTTTGTAGTCAAACAGCTTAATACTAAGAGACTGAAGGACCTGTGACTGTAATACACACATATACCAGGAACTGCAATAAAGGTCTGTCAAATCTTTAGCTACGCTATGCATATTTAGTCATGTTACCCAAGCTAACATTGTATCTGAGGGGAGAGAATATACACTATATGCTGAAAGCAAATAACCCAGAATATAGTAGCAGATCATAATAGTAGCACACTGAGAAGAAGCAGTAGTTTCTTTGAAAAGAATACAAGTTCTTTGGCCAGACACAAAGGAATCCTCACTGAAGATCAGCTAGACAACAGACCTGCATTTCAAACCATTTGGAACAGGGCCAATTTCTGAGAGTATATATTTACAAATCCAACAGCTAGGAGGCAGCAGGCTTAACCTTTATCAAGCTAGAAGCCTTGCCTCTTATGAAAAAAAACCTATAAGCCTACTTTCCTACATAAAAGTCAAAAGCCTCTTATAGCATTAAAGAACAATAGTCAATGGCTCCTCTCTGTTATAATGAAGCAACATGAACAAACCTACAGCTTCTAAAACATTAAAAGATGTTTTTCTAATCCTATACCCAAGTTATCTACATGTTGAGATCAGTTTACTGTCACTTTGTTCTGGCGCTGGGCAGATGACACAAAGGGAAACGTGCATGATGCAGTCGTACTGTTTGATGTGAATATTGTCAGATGCGAGAAGCCTGTTACTACAGGTCTGTATTGTTTAAATAGCCTGATTGAAACTTAATAAAATGGGCTGCAGTGAAAAAAAAAAATGGAGAAAAAAGCAAAAAATGAAACACAGTGCTCTTCGCTCTATGTCAATTAAAAAACCCTCAAAAACCTTTAATGAGAGATAGAAAGCAAACATTTCATTTTGGATGAGGCAGTGAATATTATTTCTGCTGAATTGAAGCTGTTTAAGCAACATGCGTAGCTTTCAATTTTTGAAGATCAAGTTAATCCAATGCAATCTCTGAATATTATTTGTTAGTAGTAGACAGCCTTCGCAGAATTAATACGTCCAACCTTTCCAGGGATGATGAAGGAATCCAGCAAAAGATCTGGAGAGTACTTTATAGCCAGCTCCAGGTAAGAATTAACTTCGGGATTAACAGGCTTCAACTCACGGCATGCAGCCTAAAATCTCAAGGTGTGTTAACACATTTGTTGCAAGTTGCTGCTGCAAAGGACTCGTGCGTGATTTCTCCAAATAACTCAGAGGCTAACTGAATTGGTAGTTGCCCCTAGACCTATTAAAGCCTTCAGGAAGGATAGTCTGGACAATAAAAGTGCTTGTACTATTGACACATCGTTGAAGATGGACACAATCATCAATGTATAATGGCAGACCAATGAAAATGACCAAATATGCTTTGGCTGCAGCCAAAACTATTGCCTCAGTGAACAAAGATCCCCATACCAGCAAGATCTGTCATAGATGCAGTTTGTAGCACCTACTCGAAAATATTTCTTTGCATTTGCAAAGCACGCTGTATCAAAAGACATTTGGTATGCACGTGCCAGAAATATGGTTCTGAGTTCAGGCATCACTTTTGGAGCGAAGTGCAGATGATCAACAAGGCAGTACAACACATCACCGGCAACAAAGTGAGTACTGAGAATGTACACATATGCAAACATATTGAATAAGTTAACAGCCATATGAGCAAGAGGCAATCTTTGGAAGATGGCTGACTTTTCATAACGGTAACCTCTCAAACCGTGTCAATGGTATTACGCAATAAGAATCTTTCACGACCACTAACATCACGTGTTCTGAAAAGGCAGGACAACACACCCCAAAGCTGAAATAAAGGCACTGGTGCCATTCTGAAAGGCATGCATCTCAGCAAATGGCACTTTCTTGGTACAATCTACAAGAGACAAATGTCAGTGAACGCATCAGCAAATTCAGCATGTTGGTGCAATCACACTGCAATGCCAACATGCAAGCTCATTTCAGATTCCCAAAACCTTCTACCTGGTAGATACCAATAGTCTAGCAATGGTTGTACCACCTAAATGCAAAGCTCTCAACATAGTAACAATTCATGAGCTTCAAACTACACCAACTGTGGTGAAACAGACTCAGGAATGATGTTACTGAATCAGAAATTGATCTCCAACAGATGCATCCAGATCACTGAAAAAAAAAGTCAGCAAATTTTCAGGGCATGCAATATTGCAGCTCAAGGATGATGTAACCCCAATTATCAATCCTCCAAGGATGTGCAGAAAGAAAATTCTGGGGAAACCTTCAGCACAACTGTCTGACACGAAGCAAAATGGTATCATTTCAGAAGGTCAACCTCACACAGAACGTACAGCTCTCTCACGTTATTAAAAAATGACAGCATGAGTATGCCTATCTCCATTGTGCCTCAAGCCTTCACTTAAAGTTTCCAGATAAACTATCAACCCTCGAAAAATTAAATTCTAAACTTTTCTCGGGAGGCTTCTTCATGAAATTATAAGTGAAAGAATGGTCTGTGTATCTAGCAGAAGAGTACAACACTCATGACATTTAGGACATTACTGGATAACTGATTAAAATAGTATTGTCCATTTAAGGCATCAGAAGCCAAAAATTAATCCAAAAGCACATGAATCAGATTATTGAAAATGTGTCTGGCTGTGTTTGCCAAGTTGGGCTTGTTCTTGCAAGTGGCCTTGGGAAGACAGAGAATGACTATAACCTTCACCTTCTGATGACAACAGCATTACAATATGGATTGGCATTAAACAGCACAAAGTTCCTTGACATTGTCAGCCAGATAATCTGTTTGGTAAGTTGCTCTTGATCTTCAGCTCTCTTAATCCCTGCACAATCTCTTGGTTGCTCTTTCCTGACAAGTGAAAGAAGGCCCTAATGATGGGATCTTCTGAAGCATCAAGGGATTCCTTTTTTATCATGGTGGTAGCAGGGATCTGTACTTTGAGCTTATGCAGACTTAGTCCTTCAACCTTGTTTTTGGCATATAAAAATGCCATCAGTTGTATGGGGTACAAGTTGGAGAAATTGTTTTGTGCTGTTCTGAATAATTAAATCAAATTTCTAGAAGATGTTTTCAGATACTAAGGACCAGATGACTATATATGATACATATTCTAAAGAGTTTGATTTTCTAATTTGGACTGAGAGCAGCCACATCCAAATTGACAACCCAGTTCTTAAGCTTCTCTCACATTCAGCCTCCACAACACCAGCTCATAGGTCAATTTGAGCACCAAGCACTTCTCCACCTCACCTGGGTGGGTATTTTCAATGCTATCTCCTCTCAATGTCCACAAGTTTTCAAAATTACATGAGAAGGTTAAACTTCTGTAAATAAAATGAAAAGTTTGAGAAGTGTTAATAGTAAGATCAATGCTCTCACAAAGCGTTTAGATGATATTGACGGTCTTCAATTCCTGTGAGCGAGTCAGTCATCAGCATAATATCATCTGCAAAAGCCAAGGCAGAGCAGTTTCTTTTTTCCCCCTCTATCATTTAATGGTCACAGATACACCTGACGTGGCCTCTTCTAGGATGTATAAAAGCAGATCCAGGGCAATGTTAGAAAGTATCAGAGATAGGAGTCTAAGATAATAAAATGTGAGGCTGGATGAACACAGCAGGCCAAGCAGCATCTCAGGGGCACAAAAGCTGACGTTTCGGGCCTAGACCCTTCATCAGAGAGGGGGATGGGGAGAGGGAACTGGAATAAATAGGGAGAGGGGGGGAGGCGGACCGAAGATGGAGAGAAAAGAAGATAGGTGGAGAGGAGAGTATAGGTGGGGAGGTAGGGAGGGGTTAGGTCAGCCTGAGATGCTGCTTGGCCTGCTGTGTTCATCCAGCCTCACATTTTATTATCTTGGAATTCTCCAGCATCTGCAGTTCCCATTATCTCTTATCTCTAGAGATAGGAGTCTTCCTGCTTTACTCAGCTTTCAATTTTTATTGAATCTGTTTTTAAATGATTCCCTTCAATAACTGTTTTGTTTGTAAAAAGATCTGTAATTAATTGTATAAAAGCTTTGGTAAATAGATTCACCAAAGAGTCTTAATTAAGAGGCTCATGCCCTGCAGTCAACTGCCTTCACCAGATTTACAAAAATAACTGAGGTCTGGAATTGCTGTTGTTTTTTGTTTGCAACCTCACATAACCACAAAGAATCCTTTTGTGCAAGCTTATACTACGAGAGAACAGAGTCTCTTCGCCACTATTTCGTAAGCAGACAAATTAAAATGTGACCAATTGTGATGGGTCTCCAGTTATCAATATTTCTCATGCATTCCTACTCTTCAGTTTTAGGCATCAAGTCAGTTTGACACTTTTTGAAGGAGTCTGGAACTGTGCATGACTTCAGACACAGGAAGAGGCAAGGTATCCATGTTATGGATAGCTTAAATTTTGGTCAGTCTTATTCCATCTGGACCTATTGCACTCCTGTGATCTGAATCCATGATGACTTTGCAAACCATTTCCTCCTCTGCGGGGCAAATTAATTGTCCATCGTATCTCTGATTAACAAATTTTGTAAATTTTCCAATGTTTGCCTTATTAATCAGCACAGAAAGCTGAAACGTGAAATTAAATTCAAGCTCCTTTTGGATGGTCTCCCCACCACCACCACCCCATAAGCCAGGCCAATTGATGTTTAGAATTAGATTTTATTGTTACGTACTCACGTATAGGAGTACAGTGAACAATTGTACAATGTGGCCAGAAACTGCATCATCTTACATACCAAATACAAATCTCAGGTGCTAAAATAGATTAGGTCCAAAAATAGAGAAACAAACAGAAGAACTAAAAGTTCTACACTACAAGTTTGCATAGTGAATTAGGAAAATAAAGAAATAAAAATAAAAATTAAAAGATTAAAATTATAATCCTTCTGTAGACCGCAGTCACACCACTTTTGGGGCTTCCCATCGCACTGAGCCAACCCCAACTAGGCTTACAAGCTGTTGACCACTACCTGTGACAGGCAGCTGTCTCACTTCAGTTCTCCAGCCCACTGGCCATCAGCCATTTTACTCTGAGCCCCTAGGCTTCCCTGCTTCAGTACAGCCCCACAGAATGCCCGCTCTTCTCCAGACCTGCTGACCAGTGGCTGTCTCACTTTGGCCTGGCCAGCTGACCATTAGCCTTCTCCTCCATACCAGGCCCACCACGCACTAGTGGTCTTGCTCTGCTCCAACCTGCTGTCCACTAGCCATCTGCTCTGCTCCAAGTCCGCTGACCATCCCACTCCAGACCTTCAGCTGCTGCAATTCTTCAATGTCATCACTGCTGCTCTCCTGACAAAGTAAGTTTTTAAAATAACCTAAAAAAGAGTGAACATGAAAAAACAGATGCGAATAGTAAGCCCTGGGCTGAACCCGAATCTTGACTATTCCCCTGCCATCATCCATCACCTTTATAAAGTATTTGTTTCTCTAGACCTCTCTCTTTCCTTTGCCTATTGATTCTTTGCACCTGCATTCCTGTGTCAGGTTGTTTAGACTTTGTTGAATTCTGACCTATTGGCCTGGAATTAATTTCACTCCATCAGCCCCTGCCCTGACCTTGGGATCACCCCTCTTGCTTAATACCTCATCAGCTGGAAATAACTGGTCATCTATATCCCAACATTTAAGGATATTGGTTGGAGGATGGACAATCCTTCACAGTTCTTAGTTGACCAACTCCTGGGTATTGGTATCATCCTGGGGAGCATCATCCAAGCTTATATGTGCCAGTCGTGTCAAGTGGCAGCATCTGGGCAACCAAATGGGTGGTCTGCAATGAACCTACATTTATCCAAGGTTTGCTTTGGTGTCTTTGTGGTTGGGATGCTTGAGATTTTAAATTATTGTTGCTATAATATGCGGAGAGGCTGTTGTTTTCTTCTGTCCGCTTATACACACTCCTTCTTGGTCTTTAAAGTTTCCATATGTTCTGGTTGCACAGCACATGTCAATGGTGCTTGTGTTGGTCATTATAATCATTAACACACATAGAACCTTGGTTATTTCACTGGCCCACTGCCATTATATGTTACATAATAACATATTTTTGTATGATAGTCACCGCTCTGTTAGCTGTTGGAGTAGATTGTTCTAACACCCTTGATTTAATGTCTTTATAACGTGGACACAAAATGTACCAATTATTGAAAGGAGTGGGTTGCAACGGGGTAACGTATCACAATCTCACTTTCAGTGGTTACGGTCTTAAGTTGGCTCAGTAGTGACAGATTCAACATACATTGTCATAGCAGATGTTTCAGTGTGAGACTAGTGCTTCCCGACTTCAGTCAAATTTGTTCCACCTCAATCCCTACAGCTACAACTTGAGAGGGTTATGTATTTATACGTTGGCAGGGCCACCAATGTTGTCTTTTATAACAGGCAAGTCAACATCTATTATGGTGTACAGTCCTTTTGAGCTGACTCCCAGAACCAAGCCTGCATGGGAGATAAAGTGTACTGGTCTCTCTTCCACCTCTCACGTCTGTGTAGACACAGATTAACAGCACTGTTATTCTTGCTGGTTCCTACATGGCATCAGCACTTTTTGTACATCACTATCACATATGCACGAGGGAGGTTCTTTTCTCCAGGATGCATCCCTTATAAACTGAAGTGGGTCATTAAAACTGTGCATTTTCAACTCGAAGGGGTCAAACAGGGTATCTTACATGTGGATCGCACAGCCATCTGATGTTTCTTTTCCTCCAATTGTTTGGTCAGCCAGCATCAATTAATACTGCTTTTTCTAGCAAGGCCAGAGTGGAGTGACGACCAGCAACAATGTAGGCAAAAACGTGTAAAAACTACCAGAGATAACCAGCTCATGGAAGACCTGTCCACAAGAGTCAATAGTTAGTCCCACTGATAGGTGTTTCCCAGGGTCCTGTTGCTCATCATGTACTAGTTTGCCTTGTTTGTCCCTGCCCAAGGCTCACGCTTCACACAACTGAATCCCATTGCCACTGATCAGCCCATTCATATCTTCCTGTTGTCCAAGGCTATCCTCCTCACTACTTGCCCATTCCACCATTTTTCATACCTTCCACAAACATACTGATCATCCCTCCTATATTCAAATCTAAATCATTTATACATATGTATATATCACAAACAGCAAGAGCCCCAACAGTGATCTCTGCAGAATGCCATTGGATACAGGATTCCAGTCACAAAATTGTCTCTTGACCATCACCCTCTGCTTCCTGCCTTGGCCAATTCTGGACCCTAGTGCATAAATTTCCTTGGATCTCATTTCGCAGTCTCCTGTGGGCTTTTGTCGAAAGGCTTGCTGACCTCCAAGTAGGCCACAGCAATACATTTCCCTTGCCTACACATCTGGTTACCAGAGAATTCAACTGAGTTTGTCAGTCATGATCTCTGCTTAACAAAACCATGTTGACTATTCTTGATTAATCTCTGTCTTGCCAACTGCAGATTAATTCTGTCTCCCATACTTGCTTCCAGTACTTTCCCAGAGGTTAAACTGACTGGCCTGTAATTTTCTCATTATTCCCTTGCTTGTTTTTTGAATAATAGTACCACACTGGCTGTCCTCCAATCCACCTCTTCTATGGTCACAGAGGAGTTGAAAGTTGTCAGCACCTGTGCTATTTCTTCCCTTGCTTCATTAACAAGGGAACACATTTCATCTGGAGAATTATCTATTTTTAAACCTACCATACCACTCAGAACCTCTATCAGTACGAAGTTAAATGTTGGTATGACTGTGATTGCCATTGAACAAGTAAGCCGAGGCAGAAGTGCCAACCTTCTATCTGATGCTCTTTATTGCATAGAATTGGATTAGAAGCAAACATCCACAAGCAGGAAGCTATCTTCCTTGACACAGGTGCTATGCAATGTAATACATTGGATACCCAGAACTGAATATGGTGGCCCGAGCATTCAGCAAATTATGTCTACCACGCTTGTAATCAACATTTTCTCTCATTTAATAGAATTAAAAAGAACTGTTTAATGGCAATTTATTTCTTTACAAAAAGGATGGCTTACGGTTTTGGCCATTGTTAGTTTGGATCTTGAGAACAAAGCCAAGCTAAAAACACATCCCAGAACACCATTTTGAAAACATTAAAGTGGTCATGTTGCACCATTTCTAAGTCAAAGTCTAATTGCGCAAAACTCTGTTTAAAACAAGAGATAACAAGGTGTAGAGCTGGACAAACACCGCAGGCCAAGCAGCATCAGTGAAGCAAGAAAGCTGACGTTTCGGGTCTGGACCCTTTCTTCAGAAATCTGTTTAAAATAAGTCCCACTTTGCACTTTAAGTACTTAAACAAATACTATCGTCTAAATTTAGTTTGAGTTTAAACCTTTTGTTCTATAAATACGGATAACTGAGAACCAAAAATTCCAAAAAGTTAGTCTTTATAAATTCCACACACATTATTCAGGCAAAACAGATCTTTCAGGCTTTTCTATATCCCTATCTATCTTTACTGTTAAAATGAGACTTGTTTTTAATGGAACGATATCTTCAGTTTTGGATAGATGCAGGAATTGTGAAGACTGCTTTCTAGTGTTGACTAAAAACAGAAGATACTGTTTTAAACCAGAACAAAAGATGGTGTTTGCCATTTTAAAAATAAAGTTACTGATATGAAGGGTATCTGCAATGTTGGCTTATTCGAGCAGTGAGGGAGTATTCTAGACAGAACAACATTGCTTGTATGCACTCGGTGATTTTTGGCTTTTCATCCTGATCAGTTTGGGTTTAGCACAGGTGGCTACAAGCTTTAGCCTTGGGCAATATAGCAGAAACATCCAGCTTGTGAAGAGAAAGCATCCACATTTCCCTTGTGTGGAAGTAACAAGAGAAAATCCCAAGGAGCTGTTCTTCCTCACCTTTCTCGTTAATCCCGTTGGAAAAAAAAAAGGGATAAAACACCTTCAGAAGGATTGAAGGACAAATCATAAACCAGTCAATGAGAACTGAGAATTGGTGTGTATGTATGTCTATATACACAAAAACACACATCACCTCACATCACGAGCAAGGATTCGGAGCGAACTGAAAAACACACGGGTGTACCCATGATCTGGACTGGTGCCAAAACTGTGTTGAGATATTTCCCCCCTGTTCACCACCTATGTTGCGTGTCATGTCTTGTCTCTTCATTCATAGAAAAAAGGGTTTTAGCGACAGATATATGGATTTACAATTCAACTTGACAGTGGGGCGGGGGAGGCGAACTAGGGATAGAATCAGATTTCTTTATCGTTCGCCATGCAGAATGCTGATAAGCTCACACTGACTGAATAAACGAAGTTCACGGGATAACTGCCTCTAATCTGCATGTCTGCTACTTGACTGGGAAAGGAGAAGTGGCGAAACTCCTAGTAGCAAAAGCATCACCTTAGACTTGCACTGAGAGAATGAAGTGGCCATTTAAATGACAGTGAAGTATAACCAAAAAGAGAGGGAGTTCAGTTGATTTTAAAAAGTTAACGAGCATTTTGTCTGTAACTTGGAGCACTTTTAGAACATACAATGTGGTCAGCTCCATTTTTATTGCCCTCATTTTTGCCGAACGATAAATTAAAAGATTTTTGGATCAATGATTAATTTACTTTTCTACTGCACTGTTAAAGTAAAATATTCCAAAGCAAAGAGACAATTCCAACACTGAGGAAGAAAAGGGAAAAAAAAACATGACTAAAGATATGGCTGGAAAAAGCAGACTTTTAAAGGGAGGCTCTGAAAATGGATCAAGTGAATGGGTTCAGGGAGACAGCATGCACACGAAGGAAGAGGAATAGCAGGTTCCGGTGACTAAATCTCATGGCACCAATGGTGAGAGGAGTTTGAGACAAAACTGTATCTCAACCTTAAACATATTGAAGACAGTGCATCTACAACCCTCTACTGTGGAAAATCCCAAAGACTCACACCTTTTAAGCAAATGAACACTTCTTCATTTCAGTCCAGAAGACTCAACTCCACAGCCTGAGGCTAGCTAGGAGAAACAACATCTTTGTGTTTAGCCTGACAAGCCCTTCCTAATTCTTCTAACTCCAGTGAATATATATTCAACATAATGAGCTTCCGATGCGAGCATATTCTCTCATAAATTGGATGCAAATAATGCACTTTGCATTCCAATTCTCTCTCAAGAGAAAGGTGTTTATCTGGGTTACATTTGAAAAATGGGGAGAGTATAAATCAAAAGGAAAAAGTGGGTGAACTGTTATACCCAAAACAGTGTTGGGGTTGGGCAAGTTGCTATGTTTTTAAAAATTTTAATCTCAAGTCTGATCTGGTTCCAGTTTTGACAGAAATCGCACAAGGGGCAAGCAGTCAACCTCTTCAGGGAGCCAGGTAAGCAATTTAAATATTAAATGAAGCTGGCAACCATTAAGTAAACCTCTGCAGATTTAACAGTGGCCAAGTGGCAGCTAACCGAAGTTAGGCCAGGTTTGGGTAGAATGCGTATTTCTTTGGTATAAATGGGACTGGAGAAGTAGAAGAGTTCTCTCCTTGTCCCCACTGTCAGAGATCAGAATGCTCTCAGGATTGAGGGTTGGAACACTATCAACTGACCACCAACATCCACAACCACCCCCAGACCCTAGTGAATAGTGGATCTCCAAGCGATTTGTTCCCACCTCCTTAACCCCATCCACTTATGTGGTGCACTCCTGTACACCTCTAAACCAAGTATTTTGAGATCCAAGTATTTTGAGATCCATGCATTTTGAGACAGGGAGGTGGTGGAAGTAGAGACTAAGGGCGTAAAATGAGTACAACCTCATAAAACATCAGCTACAGGAAAAAAACTGAACACAACTAATGGCAGTTTTGGGGAAACAGCAAATAAGAACTCACACCGTGAACATAAGTGTAATAACTTTTATAAACAAAGAGCTTACATATTTACACTTTTTACAGTATAAAAATGGTCAACTAACTCACAGTAAATCATTGCATATCAACATTACATTTGGTCTGCCCATACGGCAAGAAAAATCCCTGAAATGCTGACTTTTTAAAATATATTTATATGGGTACATATATAAATAGAGACTGACACCAAAATTAACAATTTGGTGAAATCATGTCCCCTGAAAGTCAATTTATTGTTGCAATCTGGTCCATTTAAAAATCACCTACCTCGAGATTTTGGCTCAAATTGGCAGCAAGGACTGAAAGAATTTAATACAATGCTTATCACAGATTTGAAAAAATGTGCTGCATGATCTTATGGAGAGGAAAGATTAGATGCGCGTACACGCATATATACACACACACACACACGCAGAGTACCTTCCTACCATCAAATCTTTGGAGAATATTTAATAAGGCATTTCACTAGAGTTGCAATTCAACACTTGCTGTGAGCAATATACGTTTTAAAAATGTATTTCTTAAGACTGAACCTTTGATTGTGCAGACATAATTAGGACATTTTACCAAAAAACAAATTGATTTACAAAGATTTGTGTAATTTATACAAAATAATGAAGACATGTGCACAATGCACACATTCAGTAGAAAAATAAACAGGACTATAGATTTGTCCTGTACAACTTTAATTGCATATGTTATTGTTCCTCAAGCAACTTTAGTGAAACGCTTTGCGTGAAAAAATCATTTAAACAATTTTACAGCACCTCTGTCATGCTAATGTCATAGGCAAACCGCAGGGAAAAGCAATTCGTAGAATTTGTTAAGGTGTATTCACATACACTGATAACATTATGATTTTCTCAGAAAACCTTGTAATTATTTTCTTCCCCCTACAGAACACTAACATAACATTAATGATTCTATTTATATAAACAACTGTGTTTCATGTATCAACCTCAGTACTCAAATACATACAAACAGAAAATGATGAGTCAAATGTGGACAGAAACCAGCCATAAAATAAATAAATATGATAATGCTTTAAAGTGTACTTAGTTCATAAAAATAATTTTTAAGCATAGATTTAAATTACAAATAAAGAAAATATTTTATTTGGGGAGAATAAGACTTCAGGTTCAAGACCCTAAGCATTTCTTTACTGTCGAAAGGCATTAGTCCAATTTCCAATCCAATTCCAAAAGTTTGAACCCATATTCTGAATTTACTAACCTGGATCAATTTGGGAGGGGAGAAGAGCAAAAAAAGGAAGGGAACTAAGTAGATAGGGAGAGACAGACAGGCAGAGAAACTAGAATTGCCATGTAGGAAAAGCATACAGTGACTCAGGAATCTTTTTTGATGGAAAAGCAGTTTGAAGTCATACCCAAATTCTTAGAAAAACCATATTGGATGCCTATAAAGATTTTCTTGCTGGTTCATCTTCTAGATGCAGACATTCACTATTACAAGGTTTGCTTCCTGATAAGTGACATTAAATCAGATATGACATATTACAAAGATAAGCAAAGAAAAGCATTGTCAGCAATAAAACAATTCTTGTTGCATTTTTCTTTGCTGAAGAAGGACGGCATAGAAAATTCAGGCGTGAAAGCTGATAAAATAGCAAGTTCGTAAAAGCTAAAACACAAGACACAGATATTTTTAAATGTTGCAATGTTGAAGGGTGTAAACATTTCAAAAGCATTTCAAAATGCTTCAAAATTCATATTCCTCAACTTGTACAGAGTTAAAGCAAAACATTATCAAATATCACTCAAGTACTTATATTCAGCACATTACAAAGGCACCAATCATTATTTGCTCATTTCCATCACTGGAAGACAATATCTACCAGTGAAGTAAAATTCAACTTCAAAATAAAAACAAGTTAACACATGTAACATATATTACAATTCAATCCTGATTTTGAAAAAAAGCCAGTGCAGATCAAATAAGTCAAAAACATAATTAGTGTAAATAACATACATATTGTAAACCTTTAATAGCTGCCACTGAGAATGGAAGAACTGTGCAAAAAAAACTTGGATAGGCTTATTACTGTATGGTCAGAGGTTATGGCTAGAATTTAAACAAATTCTGTTGCGAGTTCGACATACAAAAAAAGAGGAAGATCAGGAACACTGCCCAGGTATATTCAAGGAGTCATGGTAAATAGATGGGTACTTCCTATTACATAACTGTTAGTGACTTTGTGCATCAGTGGCTTCAGAGATATCTGTTAATATATTAAGGCTACACTGCCTTTGGAGGTTGGATTCTGCAGATGGTAAGCAAGTTTGGAAGACCGAAGTGCAGTTTGACAACCAGATCAGCACCACTACAAAAACAAAGGCTCTCTTGACACCATATCCCCCCCCAACCCCATCTCATAAATTAATAAAAATTGTGCATATCATATCCCTGCAGTACAAATGTAATAAGTTCAGTTTGAAAAAGTTCTCTGCTTTTATGATTAGTGACTCCATCCCATTAAATGACTTGCCTTAGCCTTTTCTGTCATTCGTCGCATTCTTCCCGATCTTGACGTACCAAGGTTTAGACGTTCACCAGCTGGGACAAAGCCATCATCATCAGAGTCATCATTGTACAAAACCGTCCTTCTACCTTGATTTCTAGTTCTAATTGTAGAGCATTTATTCAATCGATCAACACACAATTCATCATCATCAAACCAATCATCTAATAGCTTTGCCCGTTTATATTTGTTCGCTGGTATTGAAAACCTGAAGCGTTTCCTCCTCCGCCGTCTCCTTCTTACAACCTTGCTTTTTATATTTCCTTTTCCTGTTGTCTTTCTTCTCACAGCCTTGCTGTAATCGTGATCTCCTTCAATGTGGTCTTTATCTGATCCAGGAACCGATTCTGAGCCACTTTCAGATCCACGGCCAGATTTAGCCGACGCGTCGCTACCTATGTCTTCTATCTCCCCTGTGTTTGGGTTCTCTAAGCTACTTTCCTCTGAATCACTCATTGCCTTCCTCTTTGCAGAAGTACGCATTCCATGACCATTAACTAAAGGCCCATTCGAAAATCGATCTGAAAGAAAAGGAATGTTTGCAGCTGTAACATACATAAGTACTTCGCTTTTACACTTGCCACGCTTTTTACTTTAGCTAATAATAATCTTCCAGTCTGAATCTTCTAGAGATTTTTCCTTGCATTTGGTGCAGCCAGACCAGATGCCACTGTTAAGTCTGTGAGTATCTCTTTGTAAGTAATAAATCCTTGAAACTCACTTTGAGTAGTATTATGGGCTGCTTTGGACTGGGCATTAACCCTTGAACAGATCATACAACCAAGATAAGCTATGAAACAACTTAAATCAAAACAGAAGGAGAATCTGCAGGACATCTGATTTTCTACCAGCCATTTATGTTTTTGGAAAACAAATGACTATTGTTGTAACATGTACAAGACAAATCGTGCACATGAACAGAGATATTCAAAAGAATTCCAATTAGTTCCAACTGATTATTTCTGCTTTATCAGTAGTAAAATCAGGTACAATTTACAGAGGTTTAAGTGTTCAAAAGAATAACAGAGGTGGGATGTAGCAAAGAACGCTGAACCACAGGAGTACTCAGAAAGGGTGATGAAAAATTTAGTCAAAGATTTGGGTTTTGACAGCAGGACTGGAAGATGGAGAAGATGACAAAATTGACAGAATTCCAAAGCATAAAAAAAACAAAAAACTATGGATGCTGGAAATCAGAAACAAAAGCAGGACTTTCTTAAAAATCTCAGCAGGTCTCCTGAAGGTGTTCTGAAAGGTCACCGGACCCAAAATTCTGATTTCTCCGCACAGATGTTACCAAACCTGCTGAAAATTCTAAAGCATGGTATTTTAGATGACTGAAGGAAAAATAGTCCAATGATAACGTGAACAGAGAACAAAGCCGGAAAAATAAAGTAAGTCGGATGAAGTTACAAAGTTAGACAAGTGTAAGCCCATGAAAGGATTTAAATAGAAACATACCCATTTTAATTTTGAGGCACTGGGGACCAGGGCCATATGTAGGTCAACATAATCAAGTACGAGAGTTTGGTGTGCTAAATTTAAAAGGTTGGAGGGGATGGTGTCTATCTAGCACATGTACAGAGAGTATGTTCACTTGTGGCAGAGTCTAAATCTGGGAATAAATCCAAGATGGAGAGTGTGGCTAGATTTCACAACTAGCTAATACATGGGCAGCGAAGGCAAATACCTCAACTACTTTTAAAGGGAAGTTGGATAAGTGCATGAGGGAGAAAGGAACAGAATAATATGCTAATAGTTGAGAGAAAGTAAGTGAGAGGAACTGCATGCCAAATTTGAATGCAGACATGAACAGTTCAACTAAATGGCCAGTTTCTAAGCTGTACATTCTACGTAGGAGAAAACAATAGTAATGGTAGATAAAATGCAAGCACCTGGAGGATTAGTACTGTTCTAGAAGTTGATGTTACAGGGCCTGCTTGTAAAAGGAAAATCTGTGAATGCAGAGGATCATGCACAAGAGTCACTTCCTATGTTTCACAGTCACTCTAGTTACTCTTACAGATAATCTTTCATGAACAAGGATCCAATGACGAACATCCATTAGGTAACCGTGCATTAGCTACAGCAGTTGTTATGCCAAAAATTGCAGGCGTAATCAGTCCCAGCAGCAAATACAGGAAAATAAAATGTCAAGATCATTTCATGGGCCAACATAAGGGTCAGTAAAAAGTCCCAGAAAAAATCCACATGCATTTATATCACCCAAATTAAATATTATAAAAGTGAAGTAGCAGTGAGCTGAAAAATCTGAGGATAGTTCCATGCTGCTCGAGTTGTGTCTATTGTCTCCTGCAAATTCTTATGATGTGTTTAACTCTTGGAGCAGCAATACATTAATCAAAGTCTCAGTTGGGATGCCTGTGTTAAATGGCAACATTAATCACAAGTGCTAATCAGTTAATACAAGTATAGAGGAATAAGCAGATCAAAAAACAAACAAACATTCTCATTTTCAACCATCACAATTAAGCACTTACATACTTGGCAACAAGCTGAACTACTAGACACGTTTATTTGTATTACCTTGTCCTGCAGGGATAGAGGCATTTCCAGTTACTCTGGTAGATCCAGGCACTGAAGCAATTCCAATCCTATTCTGCACTTCACATTCAGGGAATGGCAATAGCTGCTGATTCTCAACTTCATCATTCAACGGTACTGGACGAGCTTCTGTTTCCAAAACTAGAAAATTAAATTTAATCAGTTTAAAAGTATAAATCAATAAACCTGGCTTCAGTGAGGAAGAGAAAGGAAATCATTTTAAAAATCTAAATTTGTCTTGCAATTCCTGTGAGAGATGCACATAACTCAGTTCAGAAATCTCACGCACAGAAAATAATGGCTGCACACAATGATGAGACATGAGAATAACGTCCAACTTCACTACTGCGCTTACCTAAAAGAGTAAACATCTTCAGAAAAGAACAAAAACATGCAAGAGATTTTTAAAAAAAAACAAAAAGCAGCTAATGTACTTTCAGTTGGTTGGTAAAATGCAATTGCCTCTGGACGAATTTTCACTATCTCTGAAGACTGACCTGCTCTCTAGTTCCTTGACATGATAACACTACTTGTGCAGAGCACACGAGGTTAAAATAAGAGTTGATGCCTTACTCTAGCATGCAATCAAACCTTTCATTCATTCGCACTGTACTAGTGTTACAGGCAGGGTCAGCATTTTTTGCTCATCCCTAGTTGTCACGAGCATCATGTGGACAAGGTGCCTTTTTCACTTAATGAAGTGAGTGCTGCGAAGAAACTCCCTTAGCTCTGTCAAACAGATATTTAGGATTTGGATTCAGAGAAAAAGCAAAAGAAAAAAAACAATAAATTTTCAAGTCTTAAAAAAGCACAACACTGCAGATGCTGAAAATCTGAAAAATACTACAATAGTTGTATGCTATTTCTGAAGACAGTCAAGTGTACAGAATATAACCCTAACATCACAATCAAATATAGTCAGTCAATCAAAAAGATAGCTGGCAGGTTTCCTTCCCCACAGGGCATGAGTAAATCAATTGGGTTCCTACGATATTACAACAGGATTGTGCAATAAATGATACTACCTTGCAACTGAGAAACGTTTCACATTAAGGTATTGGCAAAGATCTGTAACTTGGGTTTTGGATGAGGCTGTTGACTTGCTCGCTGAGCTGTCTTGTTTTTGTTCAGGTGTTTCGTCACCACGCTTTGTGACATCAGTGGAGCCTCCAATGAAGTGATGTGATTCTACTTCACTTGGAATTTATACTTGTCTGATCTGATATAGTGAGTACTGTCATTTCCAGATTTGATCTGTATGGGTTTATATGTGGGGTCCAATTCTATACGTTTGTTGATTGAAGTAGTGGTGGAGAACCTTGCCTGTAGGAATTCCCGTGCATGTGTTTGGCTTGGGCTACAATGGTTACTTTGTCACAATTAAACTGATGGCCTTTGTTGTCTCAATGTACAGATGTTAAGGAGAGTTCATCGTACTGTTTTGCTGCAAGCTGATGTTCATGCATTCTGATGGTCAGTTTCCTTCCTGTCTGTCCGATGTAATGTTTGTGGTAGTCGTTGTGTGGTATTTTGTAAACGACGTTCATTCTGCATGTTGTGAGAATGGGGTCTTTAATCCTTGTAAGTGTTCGTTGTAGAGTGGCCATGGGCTTGTGGGCCATCATGATTCCTAGTCGTCTTAAAGAGTCTTGCTATCAGTTCTGTGATAATGGGAATTGCAGATGCTGGAGAATCCAAGATAACAAAGTGTGGAGCTGGATGAACACAGCAGGCCAAGCAGCATCTCAGGAGCACAAAAGCTGATGTTTCGGGCCTAGACCCTTCTTCAGAGATCTCTGATGAAGGATCTAGGCCCGAAATGTCAGCTTTTGTGCTCCTGAGATGCCGCTTGGCCTGCTGTGTTCATCCAGCTCCACACTTTGTTATCTTGTTATCAGTTCTGATATGTTTACCACACTTTCCTACATCAGGAACACATTGGAAAATCAACTAGCAGCAAATGGCACGATGAACACTCCTTAACATCTGTGTATTCAGGCAATTAAGGCCATCAGTTTAACTGGGACAAAGTAACCACAGTAGCCCAAGCCAAACATAGACTCGCATGAGAATTCCTACAGGCAAGGTTCTCCACCCGTAATTCAATCAACAAACATAGAATTAGACGTCATATATAAACCCATACAGATCAAATTCAGAAATGACAGTACTCAATAAACCAGTCTGGACAATATAAATTCCAAGCTGAGTAGAATAACAGTTTCATCGGAGACTCCACTGATGATGTCACAAAGTGTAGTGACAAAACATCCGAACAAAAACATGCCAACAACCTCATGTTCCACATTAGCTGTTATTGAAGACAAATTTATCCTTTAATCAAAGTTAAAGGAAAGAAAAGAGGCCTCAAAGACAACTAAATGCCGGTCTTTCAGATGATTATAATAAAACAACAGGGAAAGCTACTTGTGATAATGGGAACTGCAGATGCTGGAGAATCCAAGATAATAAAATGTGAGGCTGGATGAACACAGCAGGCCAAGCAGCATCTCAGGAGCACAAAAGCTGACGTTTCAGGCCTAGACCCTTCATCAGATGGCCCGAAACGTCAGCTTTTGTGCTCCCGAGATGCTGCTGGGCCTGCTGTGTTCATCCAGCCTCACATTTTATTATCAGGGAAAGCTACTTGATCAGTTTTCTGCAGAAAACAAGACAGCGTATTGCTTCCAAAGAGCAAAAGCGTAACTTTTGTTTCATTGCATAATTGAAAACTCACAAAGGGTTATAAAACTTACTGCAACTGAAATTTACTGGGAAATAATGGCACATTCATAATTCTTTTCGCCCATGAATTTACGTCTCACCTCTAAAAGCACCAGGTTCACTTTTGAACTACGCAGTTTAATTTCCCTGTATGACTTAGCTGCAAGCACTTACTGAATTTCTTTAACCAAATTTAATTTATTTATATTCTTCCTCGTTCTACTCCACTTTAATTAACATTCAGTTACACGGTGCTAGTCCCTTCGAATTTTTAAAGTTTATGCTCCAGTTTTGAGATCCCACTTCTACCTCTTAGCCCTGCACATCAGTGCAGTATTTAAAAGTTGGAAGAACAAAGTCACCACAAACTTAAACTCCCATTCATTGAGTTGCTATTAATTCATAATGTTCATGGTTGGGTTTGCCCAAAAACAAATGTTCTCTTATAAAAGTATACATATTAAAAAGGTAGAGGTAAAGTCACCATAGATCCATAGGTTGCTCTCTCAATAGACAGAAATGATTGGTAATGGTTTAACCTGCGGGTCACCACACTTCACGTGAGGCGAGAGGCTGACAAGGCAGGATGACTTTCAATATAACCTCAGCTGGTGTGGGAATAGAAGCCGTGCTGTTGGCATTGCTCTCCATCACAAACCAGCTTTCTAACCAACTTAGCTAACTAAATCCATGTACGAATCAATCACATGGTGATTGTAAACTAAATTACAACTCTGAGCAAATTCAAACTCTCACCTGGAGTTGTTCTTGATGTAATAGTTCTAACTGAACAAGACGGTGTGACATTCAAGTCTTCCTTAGGTGGAGTGTTTGTTAGTTCACGCACTAGGCTAAAAGACATGAAACCAGAATAGTAAAAATCTTTATACTTTTCTTTTATGATATGAGCCTGAAGTGCAACTATCAATTGCTTTCAATGTTGCAACAAAACAGTGAAAACATTTAACTGAGTGCTTTATATCTGATATCAATCCAAAATAACAAGTGGTGTGACAGTAAGGCTGGAAAATTACAGCACAGAGTTTATATCAACAGAATTAAATTGCCACTGAAGAAAAGTCTGGAAATTTATTAATGCTCAGTACTTGACCCCTAGAGTAACGAGGGATTGCCCTACTTTCAGAGATGCTATGTTTTGATCAGACTCTAAACAGAGGCCTTATCTGCTTTCCTGTTGTTGCTTGTGGAGGTTGCTATGTCACAAAAACTGCAGAATTTCTTCTTTGACAAGTTAAAGAGTACTGCGCTGATGTAAAGTTCTTTTTCCAGTGCACTCAACGGGACACTGGTGTGGTTGGCAGGCCAGCATTTACTGCCCAGCCTTAGACACCCTTGAGAAGTTGATGGTGAGCTGCCTTCTTGAATCAGTGAGGTCCACAATCAGAGTTGAGATTAAATGTCCTTGGGGAGAGAATTCCAGGATTTTGACTCAGTGACAACAAAGGATGGTGAATGCTTCAGAGGGCAACTTTCAGGTGGTGGTATTCCCATGAATCTGTTGTCCTTATCCTTCTAGATGGATGTGGTCATAAGTTTCAAAAAGGTGCTCAGGATATCTGGCAAATTCCTGCAGTGCATCTTGTAGATAGTACACACTGCTGGTACTGAGCGCCACCAGTAGAGGCAGTGGTTTTTGTGGATGTGGTTCAAATCTAGTGGGTTTTGTCCCTAATGCTGTCAAGCCTAACTGAGTGTTGTTGGTGTTGCACTCATTCAGGAAAGTGGGGAGTATTCCTGACTTGTGCATTATTGAGGATAGACAGGGTACAGGGAGTCAGGCGGTGATTTATTCACCACAATATTTCCAGCCTCTGGCCTGCTCTTGTAGCCCCTGTTTTTATGTGGCGAATCCATTGAATTTCTGGTCAACAGTAATCTCCAGGATATTGACAATGAAGGAGTCAGTGATGTTAACACCATTAACAACGGAAAAGCTGATAGTTAGATTCTCTCTTATTAGAGATGGTCACTGCCTGGCATTTGTGTAATTGGAATGTTACTTGCCACTTTTCAGCCAAGTCTGCGTTTTGCCTAGGTCCTGCTGCATTTGAGCTTCAGTATCTGAAAAGCTGTAAATGGTGCTGAACATTGTGCAATTGATGGCAAACGTCCCCATTTCTGATATTATTACGAGGGAAGGTCATTGATGAAACAGCTCAAGATGGTTGAGTCTAACACACAATCCTGAGGGTGTCATGCAGAGATGCCCTGGAGCTGAAATGACTAACAACCACCATCATCTTTGTGTGTGTCAGGTGTGACTCCAGGCAGTTAATAATTTGCCCTTGATAGCCAATTCTAGTTTGGCTAGGGTTCTTTCATATGACTATCAAATGTAGCCTTGATGTCAAGATCTCACCTCTGAAATGTAGCTCTTTTGTTCATGTTTGAATCAAGACTGCAGTGGAGTCAGGATCTGAATGGCCCTGGTGGAACTGAAACTGTGAGTCACTGAGTAAGTTGTTGGCTGAAGACTGATATCTACGATATTGGAGACCACCGGAGAAAGCCAAGATGGATCATCCACTCAGCACTTATGGCTGTGAATGCTTCAGTCTCATCTTTTGGGCTAATTTGTTGGTCTATTCCAACAATGAGGTTGGGGATATTTATGAAGTCTCCTCCTCCAGCAAGCTGATTAGTATCCACCAACTTTCACAGCTGAATGTGGCAGGATTGCAGAGCTTAGATGTGATCTGTTAGTCGCGGGATCACTTAGCTCTGCCTAACATTTGCTGCATATGCTATTTGACATGTAAGATAGTTTGTTTAAGAGCTTCACCAGATTAACATCTTATTTTTAGGTATGTCTGGTGCTGTTCTTAGCATACCCCTCCCTGCACTCTCCCTTGAAACAGGACTCTTTGGATTAATGTTCAAATGAGGGTATGCCGGGTCATGATGTTGCAGACTGTGAAGTACAATACTGCTGCTGTTGATAACCCACAGTGCCTTACAGATGCCGCGTCTTGAATTTTTGGATTTGTTCTCAGTCTAGTCCATTTAGCACGACAGTGCCACAGAACACAATAAAAGGATATTCTCAACGTGAAAGCAGGGCTTTGGCTCCGCAGGGACTTTAAGACATCCAGTGCTGGTGAAAAGTGCTACATAAATGCAGTTCTTCGTTTTTTTGTTTCATAAACAAGTCTTTCAACTTCTCTCATTTTATGTGGAAGCCTCTACAAATAAGTAATCACCCAAAACCTGGAAGATGTGGCCAGAAGTCACACGTCACCAGGTTATAGTCCAACAGGGTTATTTGAAATCACAAACTGTTGGATCGCTGATCAACCCAGGTCCAATACAGGCACCTCCAAATCTTGGAAGATGTGGGCTGAGTTTAAACAGCTTCATCACCAGCTGATTTTTAGCTTGCAAATGAAATGCAGAAACTTTGACCGAAGTTTTAAATTATTGGTTCCAGACACAATACTAGTCACCATGGCTTTTAATCTCAGTATCGTACAACCCCCTTGTATATCAATCAGAATTTGATGAAGGCTTTTTATTATATCATTACTCCTTTTGATTCCCAATTCAAAATCTCTCACTTGAGGAAAACTTCATGTCTAAAAAGCTACACATATATTCCAAAATGTGAGGTATTACGTAGCTCTGAAAATCAAACATTATCTTTTCTCAGCTGATATGCAACTTATTTGGATGTGGACCTAAGTTCACTGACAAATAGATCTGGAATTGCATGATTTAGCAATAAAAGTCAGCTAAAACGCTGTGGGCATTGCTTTCTGCTGACTGTTGTTAGACAGAAGCAGGAGAATGTTATCCATCAGAAAAAAAAAGCAAATCAATTATTCTTCTTTAACTATATACTATATCTAATCACAAAGATTCTCCTGTCTATTTCAGGAAATATGCACTTGCCATGATATAACACTCTCATAGGAACTAGGCACAAACACACTGTTTTACCTGGATGCTCTGCTACTGCAACCGGAACCACTACCAGACTGAGAGCTGCTCCTGCTTCCGGACCGAGAACTGCTTCTGCTGCTGGACCGAGAACTGCTCGTGCTGCTGCTGCTGCTGCTGCTACTACTGCTGCTGCTGCTTTTGAATCTCTTTCTATACTTCTGTCGTGGTTTATTCTTTTTTTGGCACTTCAAGGCAGACTTATAGTCTGAAATTATTTTTTTAATTTGTGTTTCAAATAAGGCAGACAACCTGAGTGTCATGCTGTATATCTGTAACCACAAACAAATATATCAAAGTTAACATTTGTCATGCTTTATTATTGTTAGAGCAAAGTCAAAATTTTGCCGGCTGCACCCAACACCATTTTCTACTGAATTTCAAATATGCAAGTAAGAAGTCTAAGTAGTGCACTGAGACTCATGTTTACTCTCCCTTGAACAACTTGCTAGTGCAAGTCAAATCTGTTGCAGGGCTGATTGTCCATATAACAGCAACGCAATAAAACTAGATAATAAAATGTGAGGCTGGATGAACACAGCAGGCCAAGCAGCATCTCAGGAGCACAAAAGCTGACGTTTCGGGCCTAGACCCTTCATCAGAGAGCTCTCTGATGAAGGGTCTAGGCCCGAAACGTCAGCTTTTGTGCTCCTGAGATGCTGCTTGGCCTGCTGTGTTCATCCAGCCTCACATTTTATTATCTTGGAATCTCCAGCATCTGCAGCTCCCATTATCTCTGATGCAATAAAACTAGACTTACTTCATAAAATGACAGGACCAGAAAATATTTTGGTTGGTTGCAGATACTTAAATTCAGAGGTAGCAATGTTACTATTGTTTCCCATTACCCTCTTTGGCGGTTGGCCAACTCAAATTTATATAAGTAGATTGCTCAACAGATGTTTTCTGATTTAATTCCCATTATATTAGTTTTACACAACAACTTATCAACTTGTTAAAATATTCCACCAACAAAGCATAAATCTGGTCAATATTGAAATTGGAACTTCAACCATTTACCTTCATCACAAAACAAACGTTTAAAATGTCCCTCGGTGTTAACATTTTTTGATAAAATGTCTCCCAATGAGGAGCAGGTCAACTGTAAATCAAACGTCTTACACAAACCTTTCTAAAAGAAAGTATTCCTTTTACCCTTGATTTCTTGTTGGGTGTGTAGGCTTTGGCGTTGCTGAATATTAAACGAACATCCTTGCAGAACTCCAGAGGGGTTTCATAATTTCCTTCTTCTAGTGTTTCTTTCACAGTGTTGAAGTCCATTGGAACATCGATGATGTCCCGATAGTCCTAAAAACGGAACAAACACATACTGCAGTTGACAGGTGGAAATATTTGCATCAAATAAGAACAATATGTTCCTGGTACAGATTTTCTCCTCAAATTCAACAAAAAAAAAATCAAACTTCAAGAACCCATTTTCTCCAAAATCAATTCTGACCAAATCAGTTTTAATAAATTAAGTCCAATGGAATTATGGGTATAGCCGTACTATAGGCAGTCATATCCTTCACCAAACTCAAAGTGACTCCTCAAGAAGCCTGTTACTTTGTTTTATAACAAACTCTGCCTTAACATTCAATCTGGGCTTTAATATGAATAAAAAGGTGAAAGTCACCTATTGTTAGCAAATCCCCTGGTGCTGAAGCTTTACTGCCTGAACCCATTAAGTATTAAGAACCATACTCCTGCAGCATCTGCATGAATTTCTCTTGCCCCTGCTCCAAGTTGAGGATAGTGTCCAGGTATATAGGGTTCAAAAGATCGCAATCCTGTGCAAGACAGGCTACTGCAGCAATTGGAATAGCTATCAAGGTATCTTATTGCAGAGCACATTGTAAAAGTATTGCCTGTGTTAATCCCATCAGATTGCAAATCCTGGCTGAAAATAACTACCACGAATCCCAGTCTGACTTCAAAACAGGAAGCTGTACAATTGACGCGACCTCCTCAATCCAGTGACTGCCTGGCATTTGTCATGGCTGAAGGCAGTTATTACCTACTGCCTACATCATTCTCACCAAGTCAGTTGACCAAATGAACAGGAGTTCACTTAAGCTGCCTGGCACCCGAGACAAGAAAAAGTGACAAGCCCTCTTCAGAGAAGGAAGGCGGAGTAGGTAGTATGGCACAGTGACCTCTACATTGCCAAGGCCAAACGCCAACTCTCCAACAACACCTCCTACCGCCCCCTTGATCTTGACCCCAACCCCGAGCACCAAACCATCATCTCCAACACCATCCATGACCTCATCACCTCAGGGGACCTCCCACCCACAGCCTCCAACCTCATTGTTCTCCAACCCCACACGACCCGTTTTTATATCCTTCCCAAAATCCACAAACCTGCCTGCCCTGGTCGACCCATTGTCTCAGCCTGTTCCTGCCCCACCGAACTCATCTCCACCTATCTGGACACCATTTTCTCCACTTTCGTCCAGGAACTCCCTAACTATGTCTGTGACACCACCCATGCCCTCCACCTCCTCCAGGACTTCCAATTCCCTGGCCCCCAACACCTCATTTTCACCATGGACGTCCAGTCCCTATACACCTGTATTCCTCATGCAGATGGCCTCAAGGACCGCCGCTTCTTCCTTTCCTGCAGGCCCGACCAATCCCACTCCACCGACACCCTCATCCACCTAGCCGAACTCGTCCTCAACCTCAACAACTTCTCTTTCAATTCCTCCCACTTTCTACAGACAAAGGAAGTTGCCATGGGTACCCACATGGGCCCAAGCTATGCCTGCCTATTTGTAGGTTACGTGGAACCATCCCTCTTCTGCACCTACACAGGCCCCAAACCCCACTTCTTCCTCCGTTACATTGATGACTGTATCGGCGCCGCCTCTTGCTCCCCAGAGGAGCTCGAACAGTTCATCCACTTCACCAACACCTTCCACCCCAACCTCAAGATCACCTGGGCCATCTCCAACACATCCCTCACCTTCCTGGACCTCTCAGTCTCTATCTCAGGTAACCAGCTAGAAACTGATGTCCATTTCAAGCCCACTGACTCCCACAGCTACCTAGAATACACCTCCTCCCACTCACCCTCCTGCAAAAATTCCATCACCTATTCCAAATTCCTCCACCTCCGCCGCATCTGTTCCCAGGATGAGGCATTCCACTCCCGCGCATCCCAGATGTCCACGTTCTTCCAGGACCGCAACTTTCCCCCTACAGTGGTCAAGAACGCCCTTGACCGCGTCTCCCGCATTTCCCACAACACATCCCTCACACCCCGCCCCCGCCACAACCGCCCCAGAGGATGCCCCTCATTCTCACATACCACCCCACCAACCTCCGGATACAACGCATCATCCTCCAACGCTTCCGCCATCTACAATCCGACCCCACCACCTAAGCCATTTTTCCATCCCCACCCTTGTCTGCCTTCCGGAGAGACCTCTCTCTCCGCGACTCCCTTGTCCGCTCCACACTCCCCTCCAACCCCACCACACCCGGCACCTTCCCCTGCAACCACACCTCCTCCCTCACCCCATCCCAGGCCCCAAGATGATATTCCATATCAAGCAGATGCTCACCTGCACATCTGTCAATGTGGTATATTGTATTCATTGTACCTGGTGTGGCTTCCTCTACATTGGGGAAACCAAGCGGAGGCTTGGGGACCGCTTTGCAGAACACCTCCGCTCGGTCAGCAACAAACAACAGCACCTCCCAGTCACAAACCATTTTAAATCCCCCTCCCATTCCTCAGACGACATGTCCATCATGGGCCTCCTGCAGTGCCACAATGATGCCACCCGAAGGTTGCAGGAACAGCAACTCATATTCCGCTTGGGAACCCTGCAGCCCAATGGTATCAATGTGGACTCCACAGGCTTCAAAATCTCCCCTTCCCCCACTGCATCACAAAACCATCCCAGCTCGACCCCTCCCCCCACTGCATCCCAAAACCAGCCCAGCCTGTCTCCGCTTCCCTAGCCTGTTCTTCCTCTCACCCGTCCCTTCCTCACACCTCAAGCCACACCTCCATTTCCTACCTACCACCTCAACCCACCTCCTTGACCTGTCCGTCTTCCCTGGACTGACCAATCCCCTCCCTACCTCCTCACCTATACTCTCCTCTCTACCTATCTTCTTTTCTCTCCATCTTCAGTCTGCCTCCCCCTCTCTCCCTATTTATTGTAGTTCCCTCTCCCCATCCCCCTCTCTGAAGGGTCTAGGCCCGAAACGTCAGCTTTTGTGCTCCTGAGATGCTGCTGGGCCTGCTGTGTTCATCCAGCTCCACACTTTGTTATCTAGCCCTCTTCAGAGAATTGGTTTATCCCAAATGATTCTACATTCGCATTCTATGTGGAGGAACACCTCCAGAGGCAAACGGACAGGCATTGTTATGCCTGTAAGGAGTCTGCTTTCGCCATCAGCATCAAAATGCCATGGTCCAGGATGCTGTTTATAACATGTCAATGCAATGACAGAACATAATGCTCAATGTTATTGATAACTTTGCATTTCCAGTCTAAAATCTGGTACTTGAGGCTGATACAATCCAGGACAAAGCAGCTCATTTTATTGGCACCACATTCACAAACATTTACTCTCCCTATTACAGAGGCTCAGTAGTAGCAGGGTGTCCTACCTACAAGATACACTGCAGAAATTCACCAAGGTTCCTCAGGTAGCATCTTCCAAACCTCCGACTGCATCAATTCAGAAAGACAAGGCAGCAGGTACATTGGAGCATCACAAATGTATCCACTGTAGTTACTCACCATCTTGAATTGGGAAAAGATCACCATTCCTTTCCGATTACTGAGGTAAAAATTTTGGAACACCTTCCCTCAAGGCACTGTGGTCTGTGTACACCAATTAGACTGCAGCAGTTCAAAATGGCATCTCATCACCACCTTCTGAAGGGCAGTTAAGCAATACATGCTGGTCCAGCCATCAATGGCCACATCCCATGAATAAGAAAAATGCCAACTCCACTTAGCATACACTCATTAATATTGGTTTGGGCACATTTATTGACTGATAACACTGCAAATCCACATGGACCTTTGTATGTGGAAGTAGCTACTCCATTACAGCCTTCCTGGTCCAAGGCCACACCTCCAAAAAAAAAGACATGTGAAAGTGAAATATGAAGATAGCAGAAACTAACAGTGTAAACTTAAGATAACTACTGACAGCTGTAAACTTTGGCAGCTGACTGTTCAGGGGACATTAGAAAGAATGAGCAAGGAAAACCCAGCTGACCAAGAGGGTGTTGAGAAAAACTGAGGCCAGTGAATATTGCACCTTGTCTGCTCACTGTCTCCCACTGCAGCTGATGCATTGACACTGCCATGCCAGAGTGTGGCTACTGAACCACACTAGGCCATACTACACATAAGAATTACCACCAAAGCACAAGCATTTTCTGAGAGAAAAGGCGGTCACAAAATGGGCGGCTTTTGCTGCAACTACACTATCCAAATCTAGAGTCACACCACCCAAACACAAAGCCAAATAAGCAAGCGTTCCTAGAAGAGTGCAGCATTTTACTGTGCTTTAAAATCCACTCTGATCTTAATACTCAAAACAGGTTTAAGATCAACATGAAGTTACAATTGCTTCATAACAATCCTAACATTGCTGAGTAGCCAACTTAAAATAAGACATGAAATAGCTGTACAACATCTGCTGTCATGCTTAATTTCAATTCGCAGGACTGCCCACTTACTATATTGTAATATTTTACCATTCATTAGGAAGGAGTTTAATTTACCTGATTAGGATTATATGTTCATTATATTGTTCATTATTCTATTAAATGCTTTTAACAAAATCTGAAGTTTTAAAAACACAATAGATCTCCTTTGCAAATATTAATACAGGTGCCC
The DNA here is from genome assembly GCF_030684315.1 of Stegostoma tigrinum. Lineage (NCBI taxonomy): Eukaryota > Metazoa > Chordata > Chondrichthyes > Orectolobiformes > Stegostomatidae > Stegostoma > Stegostoma tigrinum. The sequence continues at coordinate 64,433,333 of NC_081368.1, forward strand.
TGCTTCATAAGTAAGATTATCCCATGTTAAAAGAAAGTCAAGGTACAGGACATTCCCGAGTGCTCCAAACACATCTTAAAGCAGAAACCTAATAAAGAAAGTTAATGCAAATTTTAAAACTGTAATGATTTGCAAAAACACCACATACAGGATATGCAAAGAGATCCACTGGCTGTCTAAAAGGTTCAGAGTCCTCACACTGGAACATGAGGTTCAGAAACTCTCTGCATTGCTCTTTCCAGGCATTAACATCAATACTGAGCGCTGGCCATCTGTTCAACTGCCTTGGGAGCCGATGCTGAGGTAAAAAGAGAAGAAATATGCTCAGTTAAAGGCAATTTTGTTTGGGCAGAGGAGGCATGAGAGCAGAAGAGGTAGAGGACGAGATGAGGGAGGGAGATTAGATTGTACTTTAATGATAAACTATTAAACCAATTAGCATGGTATTGTTTTTTACAAATGGAATATCCTTGGAAATTCCAGTAGTGTTGTGTCTACATTTGGAACCTAGCTTTCCCAGTTTTTGACAGAAGGCAGTGACACGTAATCTCTCACAGAGTAAGGGAACAAAGGAGCAGCATGTACAAATAATTAAACAGCCCTGGCCACATGGAACTGCTCTTTTTTTTAAAACAGTTATCAGGAGTAATAAAGTCTACATTTATCAACCTTTCACATCAGTTTGGACGCTACATTCAAAGGAAGAATGGTTGAGAATTTTTAAAGCAAAATTATGAAGATTAAGATAAACTGAAAATTTTTAGCTGTAACTACATTACAAGAAAAGGGTACAACTTATTATATGGAATAATAGGCAAAAAAATTGTACACTGCCATGACAGGAAAATCAACACAATGAAACAGTGCAATAGCAAATGAAATTTTTGACAGGTATGCACTTTTATACTCACTATTGTGTCAGAGGAGGTTCCTGGAGCATCAGAATCTAGTTCTGCAGCTATTTCCTAGATTTATTTGAAAGTAAGTTAAAAAATTAACAAAGTGGATCTAAAGGAAGCTTTTAATTAAACTGGCTTATATTGCAGATTAAGTTTACTCAGGCAGCAAGTACTGCTTGCAGCTTTTGCGAAATATTCTTCTATCCTATAACAATAATGTCTGTACAAAGGCAAATTTGTTTAGCAAATTTTGTGTATTATACATGACTGCACAAACACCTTAGGAGTTCAGGTAGACCATATGGCCCTTTCAAGCCTTCCCACATAATCAATAAAATAGAGGCTGATGCTGATCTCAATTCAACTATCCTGTCGTCCTCTCATAACCCTGAACGTCCTTGTGTAGAAAAAAACTCAAATTTGGCCTTGAATAAATGTCTACTGTGCGAAATGGATTGGACACGGCTGAGGGCCCTAACAACCACTGTGGTGGGAAATCCTTGGTTGAGGAAAAATGTGGCCAAAGCATCTGCTTTTTTGTTGTTTACACACCACACATCCCAGGTTTTGCCGTCACATGGGCTGCATTCATTACAGTCAGCCCATTTTCACCCACTGATGGCCCCCATTAGCAGTTTTAATTTCTCCCCAACTCACCATCATGCATTCTTTTGTCTGCTTAACTGCTGTTTTTTCTCTATATCTGGGCTCCAGCTTCACCTATTCACTTTTTTCTCCTCCCTCTCCTGCCCCATCCTGGTTTTCAGCATAAATATCACGTTTGCTAAACTAAAACCAGTTCTGACAAAAAAGGTCACTGAACACAAAGTGTTGACTCTACTTCCTCTCCACATGGGCTGCCAGGCCTACTGGAAATACCCTACATTGCCTGTTTTCTTAATCTATCTATACTTGTATCTTGACTCTAACGCCTCTTGATAATTTATTCTCCTGCCTAACTAGGCGCTCTCAGCAAATTCATCTATCATACACCAGTCTAGAACATTGATTATAGTGTGCACATACATACAGGGACAGGAATGGTTGTTGCAGGTTCTGGAATTTAGATGTTTCAGTAAGAACAGAGAAGATGGTAAAAGCGGCGGGGGGGAGGTGTGGCATTATTGGTCAAGGACAGTATTACAGTTGCAGAAAGGATGTTTGGGGACTCGTCAACTGAGGTAGTATGGGCTGAGGTTAGAAACAGGAAAGGTCACCCTGTTGGGAGTTTTCTATAGGCCTCCGAATAGTTCCAGATGTGTAGAGGAAAGGATAGTAAAGATGATTCTCGATAGGAATGAAAGAGGCAGGGTAGTTGTCACGGGGGACTTCAACTTTCCAAATATTGACTGGGAACACTATAGTATTCAAACTATAGATGGGTCAGTTTTTGTCCAGTGGGTGCAGGAGGGCTTCCTGACACAGAATGTAGATAGGTCAAAAGGGGTGAAGCCACATTAGATTTGGTACTGGGTAATGAGCTTGGCCAGGTGTTAGATTTGGAAGTAGGTGAGCACTTTGGTGATAGCGATCACAATTCTGTTGTTTACTTTAGTGATGGAAAGGGATAGGTGTATACCACTGGACAAGAGTTATAGCTGGGGGAAAGGCAATTACGATGAGATTAGGCAAGATTTAGGAAGCATAGGATGGGGAAGGAAACTGCAGGGGATGGGCACATTAGAAATGTGGAGCTGAATCAAGGAAAAGCTCCTGTGTGTCCTAGGTAAGTATGTACCTGTCAGGCAGGGAGGAAGCTGTAGAGCGCGGGAGCCGTGGTTTACGAAGGAAGTAGAATCTCTGGTCAAGAGGAAGAAGGCGGCTTATGTTAGGATGAGACATGAAGGCTCAGTTAGGGTGCTTGAAGGCTACGAGGTAGCCAGGAAAGACCGAAAGAGAGAGCTCAGAAGAGCCAGGAGGAGACATGAGAAGTTGTTGGAGGATAGGATCAGGGTAAACCCGAAGGCTTTCTGTAGGTATTTAAGGAATAAAAGAATGACGAAAGTAAGATTAGGGCCAATCAAAGATAGTAGCGGGAAGTTGTGTGTGGAGTCAGAGGAGATAGGGGAAGCACTAAATAAATATTTTTCAACAGTATTCACTCTAGAAAACTACAATGTCGATGAGGAGAATACTGAGATACAGGCTACTAGACTAGGTGGGATTGAGGTTCACACGGAAAAGGTATTAGAAATCCTACTGAGTGTGAAGACAGACAAGTCCCCTGGGCCGGATGGGATTTATCCTAGGATCCTCTGGGAAGCCAGGGTGGAGATTGCCGAGCCTTTGGCACTGATCTTTAACTTGTCGTTGTCTACAGGAATAGTGCCAGATGACTGGAGGATAGCAAATATGGTTCCAATGTTCAAGAAGGGGAGTAGAGACAAGCCTGGTAATTATTAGACCAGTGAGCCTTACTTCGGTTGTTGGTAAAGTGTTGGAAAAGGTTATAAGAGATAGGATTTATCATCATCTAGAAAAGAATAAATTGATTAGGGATAGTCAGCACGGTTTTGTGAAGGGTCGGTCGTGCCTCACAAACCTTATCGAGTTCTTTGAGAAGGTGACCAAACAGGTAGATGAGAGTAAACCGGTTGATGTGTAGTATATGGATTTCAGCAAGGCGTTTGATAAGGTTCCCCACAGTCAGCTATTGTACAAAATGCGGAGGAATGGGATTGTGGGAGATATAGCAGTTTGGATCAGAAATTGGCTTGCTGAAAGAAGACAGAGGGTGGTAGTTGATGGGAAATGTTCATCCTGGAGACCAGTTACTAGTGGTGTACCGCAAGGGTCGGTGTTGGGTCCACTGCTGTTTGTCATTTTTATAAATGACCTGGATGAGGGCGTAGAAGGATGGGTTAGTAAATTTGCAGACGACACTAAGGTCGGTGGAGTTGTGGATAGTGACAAAGGATGTTGTAGGTTACAGAGAGGCATAGATAAGCTGCAGAGCTGGGCTGGGAGATGGCAAATGCAACTTAATGCGGACAAGTGTGAGGTGATGCACTTTGGTAGGAGTAACCGGAAGGCAAAGTACTGGGCTAATGGTAAGATCCTTGGTAGTGTAGATGAGCAGAGATATCTCGGTGTCCATGTACACAGATCCTTGAAAGTTAACAGCCCTGTCAACCTGGGTGGCAAGAAGGCATACAGTGTTTTAGCTTTTATTAACAGAGGGATCAAGTTCCGGAACCAAGAGGTTATGCTGCAGCTGTACAAAACTCTGGTGCGGCCGCACTTGGGAGTATTGCGTACAGTTCTGGTCACCGCATTATAAGGAGGATGTGGAAGCTTCAGAAAGGGTGCAGAAGAGATTTACTAGGATGTTGCCTGGTATGGAGGGAAGGTCTTACGAGGAAAGGCTGAGGGACTTGAGGGTGTTTTCGTTAGAGAGAAGGTGGTTGAGAGGTGACTTAATTGAGACATATAAAATAATCAGAGGGTTAGACAGGGTGGATAGGGAGAGTCTTTTTCCTAGGATGGTGACGGCAAGCACGAGGGGGCATAGCTTTAAATTGAGGGGTGAAAGACATAGGACAGATGTCAGAGGTAGTTTCTTTACTCAGAGAGTAGTAAGGGAATGGAACACTTTGCCTGCAATGGTAGTAGATTCGTCAACTTTCAGTACATTTAAGTCATCATTGGACAAGCATATGGACGTACATGGAATAGTGTAGGTTCGATGGGTTTCAGATCGGTATGACAGGTAGGCACAACATCGAGGACCGAAGGGCCTGTACTGTACTGTAATGTTCTATGTTCTATACTGAAGGCCCCAATACCAATCCCTCAGAAAACTCACTAGTTATAGCTGCCAACCTAAAAACAACCCACTTATCTCTGCTTTTGGTTAGATATTCTTCCTGTGGAGGACAATTATGCAACACAGTTAACTTCACATATCAGCGAAGGTTTGGAGCCTTTTCTTCGACGGAAGAGAAAATGAGTGACTTAACCGAGTTTTGAGGTGATGAAAAGCTTTGATAGAGTAGATAATCTCTTTGGTGAGCAAATCAATACCTACAAGTCATACAGACTTAGAGGGGAGAAGGAGTAATGTCTTTTGCACTGGGTTGTTGGAATCCAGTATGCTCGACCTAACAGAAGAAATGGTGGAATCTGATTCCATAATCAATGTAAAAACTGGGACTTAGACAGTTATTTGAGGATGAGAAACTGTCATTGATCTATAACGACTATATCCAAACGAATTCTGATAACGCACTCACTAAAGAGAATAGATCTTTTCCAAATCAATCTTAAAACCTGTCATCACTTTGAACGTAACTCTCAAGTTACCTTCAGTACCTTTAAATAACTCTCATACTTCTCTGCTCTAGGGAGAGCAACTCTAACTTGTCCAATGTTCCATCATTATGTTAAATGCATTACCCAATAATCCACCATAGGGACAGTATCTACTCTATATCAGACTTGAAATAAAAAGGCAATCATTCCAATGTCTAGTTGTATTTGAAACACAGCACATCCCATATTTAATCTCTTCACGGAAAGTAAACCAGGTTTTAGTTGATATTTTTGATGGTAATGTCGCGAAGATCTCTTACCTTGTCATTTTCATCACTGCTAAGTTCCTCTGCCTTAACTTTTTCATACAGCTCTAACATGTTGGTGCAATTCTGGTCCCTATAAACAACAAATAGTAATTGGTAAACTATGGCATAAAATCAAACATTAAGAAGATTGTTCAAACTTCGCTGTTCATAAAGTAAAAGGAAACATCAACTCACCCAATGAACTGAAGTAACGTGTCTGTAATTAACTTGGCTGACTTGACAATTGGACTGTCGATCTCATTGAAAGTTCGAGCATTATGTTCAATATACCTTACTTCCCACATCAGGGCAGAAACTGTCCTAGAATTCAGACGTCAACAACAAGGCATCCATTATCAATCCAGCAGAGACTACAATTATACTGAAATGCACCAATTACTGGTCACAAGTATTACTTTCCCCCCCTTCGTTGATTTTATTTCTTGTTGATGAATAGCAAACATTGATTTTGTACTTATATCACTCAACTTCTAATCACAGCAACTTAGTCAGAAGAAAGAAAAAGTGGTTTGGAAGAAGAGAAACTGCTGGCCAATTTAGAAAAGTCTAAACGTGATGAAAAAGTGGGATCTCTTCAGTAAAGTATCAGGTCCTCATGAAATCTCATGGTACTAGGTCAAATATGGGCAAGGAAAGCTCCTGCTGATCACATCCTACAGTCCCCATCCTCAGCCAATGATTTGAAGTTGCACACAAGTTGGAGGAAGCATCATCAAGTGTGGCAAGTGTATTCTGAATGAGGGAGCATCACTACTGACTGAGCCATAAAGGACAGATGCTGGAAGTAGACATGCAATAGGTGATGAGAACATCCACTTAGCATTGAGAACAAGGCTGAGGCAGTTACATCCACCTATCACAGTAAATGCTGGGTGCCCTGTACAACGCCCACATGGACATAGTACCATCTTAACATTGAGGAAACCCTCTTACACGTTATGAGACATGAATAAATGAAACAGACTTCAAGAAGATGTAACAATTCACAACTGGGTATACACGAGGTGCTGCTGAACATCAGAAGCTGCAGAACTGCATTCAGACACAATTTGTAACTTCTGGTGGGTATATTCCCGCTCTACATCCACCATTGAGCCAGGGGATCAACTCCGCTTCAATGAAGAGTACAGGAGAGCAAGAAAGGAGCACCAACAGGCTATCTCCATAATTGAAATGTCAACATGCTGAAGCTACAACACAGGATTACGTCTGCACCAAACAGCAGTTGATCAAAGTTAAACATAGAATGACATTTCCTAATATCAAAGTAACATTGGGAAACATCATGGTGAGAGCATGGAAGAGAGACAGACAACGTATGACCCCAAGCAGAGGATCCGTATTAATGAAATAAGTAGAATTAAGCAACATTTGCAATTTGAATGAAAGAAATATACTCCAAATAAGATGACGTAAGTCACTGTAGTAACAAAGAATAGACTTGTGCATTGGCAGGGCACATGTTTAACATCCAGTCCCCACAGTTAATCTGCTGCTCTTAATGTAGGGTAGGCGATGAATTCCAATAAATATCATTCTCAGTGACATTACAACAAGTCTGCCATTTGTCCCAGTAGTGTTTTGTGCAAACAATGAGCAAGCCACACCCACGAACACCAGCTACCAACTAAACAACACGATTAGATGTCCTTGGTTTCAAAACTGATGAGAAAAACTACACTTTCAACTGGGATAACACTACTATCATTGGACAAGCCAAACAGAGGCCAGCCAGGGAATTCTTGGAAGCTTGGCATTCACCCACGGACCCCATCAACAAACACACTGAATTAGATCAGATGTACCAATTACAACATACAGCCAGAACCGTCACCTACCGGAAGCAGAAAAATACTGGGCAATGTAAATTTAAACTGGCACAAGACAACAGCGCTTCACAGGAGGCTCTACAGCACCGAAGATGTCACTTAGTGAGGGGATGAAACATCTGCTAACAAAGCTCCCAGCTCGGCAAACGCGCCAACATTTACAACCAGTGCCCGAGATACAAATCTTTACTCAAACCGTAAACATTGGAAAGCGTGTGTCTGAAAAAGAAAGAGTCAAATTCCCCACTCTGCTATGGGGCCTGACAGAAGGAACATTTTCCTCTTGCACAGATCTGCATGTACCTGTACGTGTCAGTTCTGATCCTTTCTATAGGCCAAAGTTTCCCACCTTAATCTGCCAAACAGAACAAGCTCAGGTTAAGAGAATGTGAACTAGTATGGGATGTCTGGCTACTGTCACGAAACAATGATTGGAAAGCCATCATGGTTTCTTCCCATAGATAACAATGTGGAGCTGGAGGAACACAGCAGGCCAGGCAGCATCAGGGGAGCAGGAAAGCTGATGTTTCGAGTCAGAACCCTTCTCCCGACCCGAAACGTCAGCTTCCCCTGCTCCCCTGATGCTGTCTGCTCTGCAGCATTTCTCCAGCTCCACATTGTTATCTCTAACTCCAGCTTTGGCAGTTCTTACTATCTCTGAATGGATTTTTCCCACTCTTGTTGAGAATTAATGTGACCCTTAAAGCTATGTTAACTCAGCATACCATATTTGATGTTTCCAGTGGAGCATGGGATCTAATTTAACTCTATTACAGTAGTAACCAGCCTTAATCAAATGTAAAGAGAGTAGTCCTAAGAATCATTAAGGTTTTGATTCATGTCAAACATTTACTAGACATCACCCTACACTAATATCAATGCAGTATATTGAAACTACGAAGATTTCAGTCTTAAAAGGAACGAAAAATAAGTTTCAAGCATTAACCGTCAGTTTCCAAACTAAAGTCTATTGACAGGGACAGGAGGGGAGAAAGGGCAAAGAAGATCCAGAGGATAAGCCATACAATCCCCTTTGAGAAAGGCTCAAAAAGACTGAAGGAAGAACAAAGACTGTTGAAACAGACACCGCCATAAAAGAAAATAGGACAACTGGGACTTAGGAGTGTGCTGCCTCTGTTCCTTCATTCTACACAATGGCTCCAGGATCAGTAAAGCATTCTCATCTCCCGTGGGTCATATATTTGAGTTCTTTGCCTAGTGCACCATGTCTAACTGCTTCTCTACAAACTATCAGAAAATTGTTATGAATTGATGACAGCCTATATTAGGTAAGTGATCATGAATACACTAAAACCAACACCCAAGAAGGTATTGAGAGACTGGTACCCTTGAGTAGCCACAATATCCTAATGCTCTGATTACAAAGGGCTGGGCAGAGGGTTTAAGGTATTAATGCCTTGGTATTTTGAATTTGCAGCATTTATCAATATCTTGTATTGTCATAAGAGCTGTCACTATCTTTTGCAACTGTTATACTCCCAACAGGATTTAGGTTCTCTTGATCTCTAAAGTACATTTATAACATTGTGCGAATAACTAACTACATGAATAAAAATGAGCACATCTACAACATTTTGCTTCTTTGTGTTTCTAATAGTGAGAACAAATATTAAATTGTTCTGTAAATTTCAACTAGCTATTTTAAAGTGGCAATTCAAAGCAATGTTCAGATTGATTATTCATGTTTCACTTTTACATCACTGGTAGTTATTTCTGTCTACCTAGTTCTGATTTATGGTGATTAGTGATCGTCCCCCTTTGCCCCATAACCTATTTTCATTCTTGTATCCACCCTTTGGTTAGCACATCACACTCCTCTTCACTTGGGATTGTCTGCTGTTTTGTGAATACTAAGTTGATGCAATTCAGTGCAAATGTTGTTACTGAAGTCTTACATGATTAGTGTGAAATCATGTTTTATAATAGAGTTGACAAAGGTGATGTACTGCCATTAACTTTTTTATTATCTGACTTCGACTGGATAAAAGGGTAATATTTTAGTATTATGGAAATTTCATTGCATACTCACTATACATGAAGTCTAACAGTATAATGACTGAATAAATCAAACTGAATATTACCACTAAGATCTTTATTGTTTTTATTGCAGAGAGATTTGTGTGACTCCTTTTTTTTGAAAACGCTCCACCTATCTCCATTGTGGCATACGCTATGTGCCAAGTTTACAAACATCCTGGGCTTTGGAGGAAAGAAAGTGCTATAAAGTAAATGGAAGTTCAAACAATGCTGAAAGTTGATAATTTCCATTTACTCCGAAAATTCTTCACAATTTACATGATGTGGTCTTGCTCCTTTCCGGCAGCAGTTTAAATCCGGTGTAAGGACTATCTTTTTATTTTTTTCACTTTTTAAGTATTGTGCAATGAAATTAGAAGTAGCTGTTTTAAAACCAGTGTTTGGAAGGGTGTCAGTATATTTTGAAAGCAACTAAGCTGACATTCATGGCAAGCACAATTTAAACAATTGTTTGAACAAGCGATAATTGACATTTGAGTTGCAGATGATTTGGAGCCAAGGGTGCATGATGCAGCTTTTGTTACTAACACAAAGTTGCTTGGTCTATGGACTGGCAACCAGTCATCAATGATAGAGACCCTTTGCCTGCCAACAGCTGTGTGATTAGTCCTTAGGTATCTGAGCAGCTTGGAGCTCGGAACAAGTGAGAGAGACTGCTCAATTCTTCTCCAGCTCAGAAGCAGTCCCTCTGTTTTACAGTTAAAATTGACTTTAAACCTGAAAACAAAGTTGTTGTAAGCTGTGGCGTCTAACAGGTGAGTCAGAAATTTTGTAACTGAACTGGCCACCTTGTGTCTCTTACGAGTTATTAGAAGCATCTGGAGAAAGATGACTGAAGCAATGTATTGGCCAGAAGAACCATAAAGATATTTCAGCCACATAACCTGGGGACAACAACTACTTAACTGTCTTTGCAGTTTGCCCCCTTTTTCTCGTAACCTATCTTCACTATAGTTTATAATTGCTTACCTGTAGCTATGAGTCTAATTACTGGCAATAACAGTCACAGGCATGGCACATGCACCCTTACAGTGGTAATGGGAAAAGCAAATAGCAGAGGATAGTTTTGATCCACTAAGCTCTGGGTAATGGGTACAGCACACTCTTGCAGTGCCACTCTGCCTCCTTTCCTCCATGATAAGGTCAGAAGTTGGAATGTTTGCCAACAGCTGCATAATGTTTTGCACCATTCATAACTCCTCAAATGCTGAAGCAATCCATATCCAAATTCAACACGATCTAAACCATATCCAGGCTTGGGCAAGGAATTGGCAAGTAACAATCGTACCATACAAATGCCAAACAATGTCTCTTACTAGAGGCGGTCAGTATAACCACCACCCCATGACATTCAGAAGTGTAATCACAGAATTCCACCTCTATCAACATCCTCAAGGTTACGCCTAACCAGAAACTCAACTGGACCTTGCCACATAAACGCAGTGACTACAAGCACAGGTCAGAGTCTAGGAATGTTGCACTGAGTAACTCACTTCCCTGGCTTCCTGTACCCTGTCCACTTTCTAGAAGGTTCAAGTCAGGAATATGACAGAATACTCCCCACTTGCCTGGATCGATGCAACTCCAACAACGCTCTAGAAGCTTGATATCATTCAGGACAATGCAACCCCTTGGTAGGCACCACATCCAAAAGTGACCATTCCCTCAGCCAATGATGCTCAGTTGCAGCAATGTGTAGTCTCTACTGGATGCAGTGCAGAAATTCAAAAATCCTTGGACAACATCTTCCAAACCCATTACCATATGTATCTAAAAGAAAGGCAGCAAAAACCCTAGAATTCTCCTCCAGGGGCACTGTCAGTCAACATACAGCACATGTACTTCAGCAGTTCAAAACAGCAGTTCACCACCATCTTCTCAAGGGCAACCAGGGGCAGGCAATAAATGATGGCTGCCCACATCCTAGGAATGAATAAAAACAAACACACCCCCGCCACCTCAATGGATAAATGGGCAGAGCAGTTCTATTAGTATGGAGCCTAAACTGAGAAACAATTGAATTAAAAGAAAACAAAAGCTGCTTAAATTGGAAACAGAATATTGATCCACAAATTAAAAATGACTCTACTTTAGTTTTTAACAATCAATTTCTTAAACTTGCAAAGAAAACTTGAAAAACAATGCAAAGATGTGGTGGAAATACAGAAGACCAGAATTCTGAAAGTTCATGTTTCCTGAAACCTGAAAATAGTTGTTACATTAAAAATATTACAGAAGATGAATAGGTAATTCAGATAAATGTTCTGGTCGCAGAAATTCATCCGGTAGGACTGTGGACCATCGTATTGGGTATGTGCTCTACTCAGCACTTGACACTTAATTGGCCATGACAGGATGTGGTCAACGTAAACCAGTCCCAGTTTACATTTTTGCCTCCTGCTTTGCACCACAGACAGAAAAAAAGGCCTCCGAGTTTCTCACATGTCACAGCATAACAGGTTCTTTCATTCAGAAATGTAAAAAAAAGTTGTGGACTGGTACCCAACTGTCATTGATTCATGTCACACTTGACTTCAAAATCCAGGTCGAATGGAATTCAATAAATCTAGTAATTTGTTCAAGAATACCTTTGCACTACTCCCACCCTGGTTTAGACACGATTCTAGTCCCACACAATATGCTAAAATGGAAGTTTACACTACCCACCTACTCACTCTAATTAGGGCTGGGGAATAAATGCAAAGAATTGAAGGAAACTTCTTTTCTGAAGCAGACGTGACAACTCACCTATAAAACTCATTTTCTAATTTCTTCTTGATGGTGCTTAGGTCTGTTGGATATGCAACCACAGTGCAATATAGTGGATAGGCACAGAGATCCACAGGGGCAGAGAATGGTGTGGCTATTTCTGCCAAATAAATTAAAATTTGCATATTTAGTACATTTATTGGTTTCTCTAAAGCATTCATTTTGCTGACTTAAATGATAACAGATTTTAGTAATTTTAACATCTCTACACAATAGTCATTACCAAAAATTTAAAAGTGAAAATAACTGCTGTGGGCAATTACCAAGTGTCATCAGTTGACTGATTCCCTGAACGATTCGCTTATGTTGTTCATCTGCAGAACCAGATCCCCATTCACCCTCCTGAGGTTTATATAACAATTGTTTCAGTTCCTCTGGAGTAACAGGAACACTGGCACCAATTTCTTCAGGGTAGATAGCTGCAAAAGCAAACACCATAGAAACTAAAAAGATGGATGTCTTGCATTTTTTAAGGAAGTGACAAAAGTAATTGTAGAAAGTGGTTTCTAATTCCTTTGTAATAATCATCTTAAAATATCCTAAAAACTGCAAAGGAGTATGAAATTGTGATTGTTTAGTGTATCTACTGGTGAGGTATTAACTTTTAGATAGACTAACTGCTGTGTCAAAAGTGAATAATGTGATCTGAGAATTTCAAAATCAGATTTTATTTGAGAAAACATTCTACAGTTGCTGCAACAATTTTCTTAACATGAAGTTCCAAAATTCATGCAAAAAGAGGAAAATTACTTAAATCTATTAAAATGAAGTTATTTACTTCAGATATGCAAAGAACAGTGCAGGGATATTATATACAGTTCTTTCATATGCCTTTTCAATACAATACTGTCAAAATTAAGTGTCCTACCATCATCTGGAATGGGTTCCATGTCCCATGGGCTCATCTTCTCCAACTCGTTATTATCCCAGCTACAAATACCACAAATAATTTAAAGAACTGTAAATCTTTGAATCTGCAATCTTAAGCAGATGTGCTTAATATCACATCAACTGTACATCTTAAAAAGAGGTACATTATCAAAAGGCAAAACTAATATTGAATAAAGTTGAGAAAAATGGTCAGAGCAGCAGCTATTCAGCTGACACATCACGGCCAACACAAACGGCAATTTAACCAGCCCCTTTTCACTCGTAATTTCACTCATACTCCTGTAATTTCACTCATACTCCTGCAAATTATTTCAGGTGATCATTCAATTCCCACTTAATATATCCATTCACCGTTATTTTGTTAACTTACACATCTTTGTATCAATGCTGCCAGTACTCCTTTTATTCCAGGGGCTTTAACTTTAATGTCAAACTAGTTATGCATCACATTTTAAAACTGTTTTGGAAGTACGCATTAATTACATTAACCAAATTACACTCATTAACTTACCCTGTAATCTTATCAAAAGTAGCCAAGCAAGTTACTTTTTAGCCTAGAGCTGAGAGTGTATGCAAATGGAAATTAAGTACAGAAAAAGTCAACTGGAGTCTGAAAGTCAAGTAAATTTGGGCATTCTGCATTTTTTCTTTCCCCAACCACTGCCAAAACAGCAGGGGTGAGTCTCCAACAAGCTACCCAAATAACGTGCAAACAGACAGATATTCTTATCCTGTCTCCTTACATAGACATCATCTTTGGACCCTCATCGGTCTCACTCCTCCTTTTATCACACTTTACTTTGCTCCTCACATTTCACTGTCCCTCTAAGATTTCTATATTCAACTTCATTCCAAACCGTATCAACTGAAATTCGTCAGACACATTTTTCTGGTTCAGTTTATTCACTAATTCATGTCACCCAGGGAACTCAGACTTTGTGGTCCTTCACCCTCATGTGAGAAGATACCCAACCTATCTCCTCTTGACAGGTAGCCCACTGTTCCTTTGTAGTCAGATGATAAATTGCCACTCAAATCTTCCTCCAACTGAGCTACTTCATTCACGAGAGCCAGATCCAGCAATCACTGCTTTCTCATTGGACCAATATCCTAATGATGCAAAAATATTTTCTTGCGCACACTTCAAAAATTCTTCGCTCTCTCCACTCTTAACACTATTACTAACACAGTCTGTTTTGGGATAAATTAAAGCCCTTTACAACTATTCTACATAAAGTTTAACCTCTCCATTTACCTGAAAAACTTGGTCCTTTATCCTTTCCAAAAGGATGGCCTATAATATAAGCCTCATATAATGAGATTCTTTTTAGATCTAACCAAATAGATACTGGTTTAGAGTCAGCGTCATACACCATAGAAACAGACCCTTTGGCCCACCAGGTCTATGCCAAACAACAAACACAAATTACATTAATCCCATTTACCTACACTTGGTCCATTACTTACTATACCCTACCAATTTTAAGTGCTCATCCAGATGCTTCTCAAAATGTTGAGAGTGTATCTGCCTCTACCACCCTCTCAGGCAACATGTCCGATATTTCTACCATGCTGGGCAAAAAATATTTTTTTCTCGGATGTCTTCAAAACTACCTGCTCCTCACCTTAAACTTACGATCTCTTACCTTAGAAACATCTGCCACGGGGAACAGATTCTCAAGATCTAGTCTGACATGTACAAAACTGAGAGGCATACACGATCAGATGTTTCTTCAGCTTCCTATGCTCCAGGGAAAACACACCCAGCCTATCCAATCTTTTGTCATAACTGAAACTTTTCATACCAGACAACATCCTAGCAAATCTCTTCTCCAGTGCAAGAACATTCTTTCAATAGTGTGGCAACTAGAACTTCAAATAATATTCTATCTGCGGCCTAGCCAATGTTTTATAAATCTGTTCCAAGGCTACCTGCCTAAAGACAAGAATCCAGATGCTTTATTCACCACCCTAACTGTGCTAGGCTTGTGCACCAAGATCCCTTTGTTCCTCAATATTCCCTAACGACCTACCATTCATTGTCTTTATCCCTCCCTTATTGGACCTCCCAAACACATCACGTTGCTCGTACTAGGATTAAATTCAAACTGCAATTGATCTGCCCAATTTACCAGTTATCAATACCAGTCCGCAGCCCGAGACCATTCTCTTCACTATCAATATCACCACCAATTTGTGTGTCATCCGCAATTCTATTAATTATGCCTTCCCCATTCGCACCCAAGTTGTTCATGTGCATAGCAGTGCACCATATGGTACAGCACTGGTCAAAGGTTTTCAGTCACTAAAACATCCCTCCACCATCACCCCTTGCCTCCCATTTTCAAGCCAAGCTTGGATCCAGTTTGCCAACACTCCTTGGGTCCCATGGGCGCTTACCTTTTGGACCAACTTTCCATGTGGAACTCTATCAAAGTGCTCATTGAAACCCGTGTAAACCACATCAACTATATGACATGTTTAGTCGCGTTTTCAAAAATCTCAACTAAGTTCGGCAGACAGGATCTCCCTTTAACAAATCAATGCTGTCTATCCACAATCAATCCCTGCCTTTCCAAGTGTTGATTAATTCTATTGCTCAGAATTTTTTAACAATTCCCCAACCACAGAGATTAACTGTCCTTGTTTATTCTGACATCTGTTCCCTCTAGCATCCTCCACCCTCAGACACCTAATTTACAACAAAATTGCTGAGCAGGAAGTGAAACTATTTCAAACCATCTTGAGCACACTTTAGTTTTAATTCTTATAAATTACGAAAATTGTTTTATTTTACATTAAAACTTTATCTTCTAACACAGGAAACAAAACATCAAAATTCCACAGGAATGTCCATTCCCTTAATTACTTTTTACTTAAATTACAGAATATTTTATTAATACAAAGTTGTATTTCAAAATAAATACTTTGCACAAAACATTAATGGAAGAGCAAGGCAAATCTAATAACAAGCAGACAGCCAATCATTAAAGTCAAGAGCCAGAAGAAAATTCTACTTCTGAAGTGATGGATTTCTAAAATAAAAACAGTTTAGGTCCTAGTAAATAAACCATCCTCTGATAAGTGTTCAGTTTTATCACTGGATCTTATTCAAATCAAAATGCAATACATCTACAAAATTTATTCACACGACCCAAAAGATGATAATTCCTCACCAAACATTGTAACATTGGAATAAACTATCAGGATATTCAGGCTGAAAAGGCTGCTGACTCTGTACTGTTCCAAACCACCAGGCATCATCTATTATACTGCGAAACGTGTCTCCTGGTAAAACAATAAACAGAACAATTTTAGGCATCCCTCAAAGTACTCAACTGTGATGGCAATCTAACTATTACCCAAAATATCTTGCAATGGCAGAAATTGTAATGTGTTGAGCACAAGGTGCAATCAATATTCATTATAAATCATATTGTTAGGATCCAGTGGAAATCAGTACCTGAATACAAAAAATGTGAAGAGCACAACAGACAGCTGCATTTCTTTGACAATGCCAAACAAAAACATAAAAAGTAAGAGCGGTCATAAACCCACAATAATTTCATGTGCTAAAAACTACTGTTGCATTCTTAGTGTTAACACCAAGAACATACTTACTCTGTATTTCTAGCATGTTATTGACAAGGTGTTCACACACTAGCTTTAAAGCTCCATTTTCTCTGTAGTCAATCATTGCAGATTAACTCAATTTAACATCTCGGCCTCCAAACACAAACTTGCCTTTCTCCTAGGCTGCCTTACCATATTTCTGTTCAACAACTGTTATGTTGAAACATTAACAAGGTTTTTCAATTATCAGGTGTAACTGTCATTGCATGTCCAAAACTAAAACAAAGACCAATGAGATTAGAAACAAAACTATTCTTGAAAAGTATTTTCTTCTCTATTCCATTATTTCCCAGTTAACATTACACTCAACTCCTTAATTAAACCTTTTAATGTCTTACCTACTAGATATTACATTTTCTTTACGGCACAATGAGGTGAGTTCTATCATTTTTTTTTTAAGATTACCTACAGTGTGAAAACAGGCCCTTCGGCCCAGTCCAACAAGTCCACACCACCTGTTGGAACATCCCACCCAGACCCAACCCCCTATAACCCACACACCCCTGAACACTATGGGCAATTTAGCACAGCCAATCCACCTTGCATGCACATCTTTGGGCTGTGGGAGGAAACCGAAGCACCCGGAGGAAACCCACGCAGACACAGGGAGAATGTGCAAACTCCACACAGACAGTTACCCGAGGCTGGAATTGAACTCAGGTCCCTGGCGCTGTGAGGCTGCAGTGCTAACCACTGAGCCACCATGCCACCCCTAAATTTGTATCATTGCTGAATCTGCCTCTTTTCACCTCCTTAACATCACCCAATTTCAAACTCCGTCATGTCTTACAGGACAAAGTCCTAATTCCTCTATACTTGCTGACCTACAGTGGGTCCAGGTCTTGATTTTCAAATTCTAATCCTTATTTTAAAATCATTTCAAGATCTACTTCTGCTCGACACTCTTGATTTCCAAGCTCTAGAACTGTCCACGATATCTGTATTCCTCCAAGTCTGGCCTCTTGATTTTAATGACTCCACCACTGATGGTACGCTTCCAGTTGCCAAGACTCAAAGCTCTCCCTTTGCTTGTCTGGCTTGCTACCTCATTTCCTTTGAGGCGATTTTTAAAACTTACATCTGATAATGTTCCTGGTTATCTAATCTAATATGTTCTTGTGTTTTTGAGCTGTGAAGCACCGTGGGACATTTATAAAACAGATATTTTAGCGCACGACCTGAATACACTAACCCTATTTTCTGTGCTGTGCGGGAAACTTCACATTAATATTTCATATTAGAAAAAGTGGACTGGATTTTGTATATCCCATTGCAGCAGGAGAGACCCATGTCAGGTTCCTGGTGGCAGGAGAACCTCCACCAATTGAGTGAAAGATGGATGGGGAAGATGCAGACTCCTTGAGACACGTGAGATCCATTATCATACCAGGGATGCATGGATTCCCAAATCCTCAGACTATCCAGCAAACTCCACTGGCTTTCCCAGTAACTCTCATCATCAGTTGCCTTCATTTCACCAACTTTGCCCCAAAGTGGACTTCTCATCTTTGCATTTTTGTCCATAACGGTTCTTGTTCTCACTGCCACACCCATCTCTACTGTAATTGACAGCAGGAATCCATCAG
The DNA here is from genome assembly GCF_030684315.1 of Stegostoma tigrinum. Lineage (NCBI taxonomy): Eukaryota > Metazoa > Chordata > Chondrichthyes > Orectolobiformes > Stegostomatidae > Stegostoma > Stegostoma tigrinum. Next base: position 64,451,578 of record NC_081368.1, read on the forward strand.
CAAGTAAATGTCTGCATACTGTTTCCTTCTGTCAAAACTCAAGGTCCCTCTTTCATAGACAGTGGATGGTACAGGAGAAGAGTATTCCACCCACTGAATCTACATTCACTGCAAAAGAGGTGTCCAGCTGAATAACTTTTTAATCCTGTAGGTTATGGCACATCAAATGCACATCCACTTTGTAACATCAACAATTGTTCTATCTCCACCAGACATTCAGACAAGAGTCCCAGGCTCCTGCCACATGTTTGAAGAAAACATCTTTTCACATTTTCTCAAATCTTTCTGCTAATTTGAATGGTGATTCTAGCTCTTGCTCTCCACCCAGAAATGTGCACTTCCTCTGCTCCAAAGAAAATAAACTCCATCTCAGCAATCTTTCCTCAGTTAACAATTTTCATTCTGGGCAATATCATTAAATTGCTCTCTTTTGTCAATCCAATTCATTCCTCTAAAAATGGTCCAAATGAATTCACCTTTCCATGTTATTTCCTCTCCACAGCCCTACCAGTGCTGCCTTATCCAAATCCTCATCCCAATTGCTAAAGCCCAAAAGTACTCCAGTGTAACTTTGCTTTGCGAAAGATCAGATACCCAATCCAATTAAACATCAAATTATAATATGCCAGTGAATATGATAGCAGCTACTGTTTCCATACAATAATGGCAGTTGTAGAGTTTGACATCTAAATAAATACCAAAATATAATTTCAGAAAACATTTTTCAGCCTGTAAATCAATAGTCCTAATATTTTTCTTCTCATGCTTTGTAGTAGAAAGTAATCATCAAATCCTGACCAGCAAAATTGCAAGTGCAATGTTACTCGTTTCAGTGTTATAAGACTACTTAACTAGCAATCAATTCAGATGCCGACATTAAGGTGTTATCAGAAAAACTGGGAATTCTTTGGAGCTATCAAAGACCATTTCTCTTTAAAACCAATGCAATTCTGAAAAATCAAATCACGAAGCAGCAGAGAAGAAAGTGAATAAATGACATCATTTTTTAAGCTGACAAGAAGAATTCAAAGGAGGAAAACTCACCAACTTGCCAGTTTCTCTTTTTTGCTTCTTCATAAAATTGTCGCAATACTAAAAAGTCAATGACATCTGGCATATCATGATACCTATAGTATTGAAATATCACCAAAAGGTAGTTAGACCAAAAAAAAAATCCAAAACAATTTTCTTTTGAATCCACTAGATCAGAATTCAACATTTAACATTGGAATCAAGACTGCATCAGGGATTCAAGGAAAAATGAAAATCTAAATAATTTTGCATGAATACAAAAAAGAGAGAAGGAAGTATGTCTTCATGCTATTTAAAAAGAGTAGTTGAAAGAAAACTATAACTATAGCCTGGTTAGCCTGATATTGGTGGGGAAGTTGCTAGATTTAAACAGCAGAACAGTTTGGCACAGCGATAGGATGGGTCAAAAACAGTTTCTTATTCATAAGAAACCATGCTTGACAGATCAACTAGAATTTTGCACGGAGGTGGCTAGCATAGCTGATAAGGCAAGGCCTTTGGATGCAGTTTACTTGGACTTTCAGAAGACTTTTGGTAAGGTCCCACATGAGAGATTAGCATGCAAAATCAAAGTGCATGAGATTGGGGTTAGTCTACAGATGTTTACAGAGAACCGGTTAACTGATAGGTAACAAAGAATGAGAATAACTGGAACATTTAAATATCCTTAGATAAGAGGATCAAAACTTTCCATCTGTAGTCTGACTAGGGCCATATATAGCTTTAGCAAGATCTCCTTTCTTTTGCACTCCATTCTCTTCACTTTTCCTAATACCCGTTGAACTTGAATGCTAGCCTTTTGAGGTTCATACACTAGAACTTCAAAATTCCGTTGCTTAGCTTCCTAATATGAAATAATATTCAGGTCAATTATTCCTGCCAAAGTGCATAATCTCTCATTTTCCCACATTAAATGCCACCTGACAAGTGCACTCAATTAACTGGTTTACATCCCTCTGCAGACTCTTCACCCTCATTATTTGCCATCCCATCATCCAAAACGATGCAGCCTGCTTGACTGATATGCTACCCACCACTTTAAACATTAACTCCCTTCACTACTGGCACAGTAGGAGAAGTGTTCACCCTCTGTCAGATGCAGTGGAGCAACTCAAGAATCTTCAAAAACCTCAGCTCCCCTACGTCAGACCACACTGATACGGAATCAGAATTTGTTTTGCTATGTACTTTAAGACCTTTCATACTCTGCTCCATAATTTAAAAAAAACAAGCTATTTCATGCAATAAACTTGTTATATTGTTAAAGGAAAATCTGCAGTCCTCCATACTTACATATCCGTGAATGATCAACATGTTAAAAACACATGCATGATTCATCAAGCCATTTTGTTCTGGATTTTACTTATCCAGTCGTAACATCAGCTGGGATCATTACAATAAGATTTCTTGTTTGAAACTACTTACTTGAGAGAGAAAGATTCTCCAGTCATTTTGCCAGTGATGGGGTCTAGAAGAGAAAGCTTCAGACAACATAAAGTAGGTGGCCCAACTTCATACTTGATGCCAACCACCTTTACAATTTCTTGTTCCTATTGATTGTTGAGAAATATGAAAAAGCTTGATTAGCAGGGATCAACTGGGCTAATGTAAGCCAGCAGTTAATAAATTTAAACAGAGATAATGGGAACTGCAGATGCTGGAGATTCCAAGATAATGAAATTTGAGGCTGGATGAACACAGCAGGCCAAGCAGCATCTCAGGAGCACAAAAGCTGACGTTTCGGGCCTAGACCCTTCATCTGCTCTCTGATGAAGGGTCTAGGCCCGAAACGTCAGCTTTTGTGCTCCTGAGATGCTGCTTGGCCTGCTGTGTTCATCCAGCCTCAAATTTCATTATCAATAAATTTAAACACCCTCGTTTTGCTGCAACGCAAATCTATTTATAGAGATTGTGAAAGGTTGTTTCTGAAAATATCTTCCTGACATGAATTCATTACAGGTTATAACAAGCTCTTCAACTTAATGCAAAGGCCATGATTTGGAAAATGCCTCCCAAAAGAACATTTGTGAAGTATAAATACTATGATTTGTTCTAACATGCTTTTGATCAGTAATTTTCTCTGCTTCATGCTCAAATTCATTAATTCTAGTCATTAGCAATCATCATCCCTACAGTAAATAAAAGGAATATCATCATGTACCACTATTACTGTTTGAATAGATTTAATTGCAGATTATGGTTTTAGGGCCTGGTGAAGTAGGGGTGAACAACAATTTGTGTTATAAAAAAGCATGCTTACCCTAAGTTCCAATTTGATCCATGGTTGTTTCTGAAGGTTTACACTGTAGACTTTTGCTTTTTTAACAGCTTTCACATACGCTTCATGCCCTTGTCGAAAATATACAACCTGGAATGATCACCAAAATTATTAACATAGGTTTGCAGTTTAACAATGAATTTTCTGATATATTAATATCTGCTCAATAACAACTCTCCCATTACACACACCAGCATATGAAGTTCAGCTTAGATTTTTCAATAGGACTCAACACAAAGGAACGAATCATGCCTCCTGCAAAGTCTTTTTGAAACAGTCCTGATACTTCTCATCCGGCTGCATAGCATCAGTTCTGTTATTGCAAAGAACTTTTGGAAACTAACAAAATAGCAGAATCTCATTTAGAGACTTATCTTCCAAAGGATGCACAGTCTTTTTCTTGCTACCTAGCTACACTGATATTACTTTGTCACCCTCAGAAGGTTTTTCAAGTTTATTAATATGTCTGGATGCTATCATAGTACACAGAGAAAGACCATGTCCTCAACTCCCTGTGAAGGTCTTCACTCAAAGCAGAATTCAACATGGCTGAAACAGTTAAACAAAGTGAAGCCAATAAACGAAAATGCACACAGATGTGCAATTACACTAGATCTGGTGTTGGGAATAATATTGGCAATTGCGTCACCTCGGCCACAAAATATATTTTCTCTCCTCATAAGGCCTTTTTGAAATGTTATGTTAAGCTACACTGAAGTGATGATAAACAGAGGAATGCCAGTATTTGCAGAAGGCATTGTAACGCCCAAGAACAGACGAATGCACCAACTGCTTTCTAGCTCTACTCCTCCACTAGTCAATCCAAGCTTAAAATGTAACCAGAGAAGTGAGATCTACAACTATGCAGGCTTTAAAAGGTATCTGGTTTTGGCACAAAAGCAATTCAGCTAAGTTTATTTCATCAAGGAATAACTAGTTATCACAAAACTGAAACGTATATGCAAAAAACACTGACAGAAGTATTTGGACTGTGCAACAAAAAGGAAGTTATATTCTTAAACAAATCCTAAAGGATTTTGTCAAATGACAATGCATTCATATTCTGAAGTGAAAAAGTTATCAAATGGTGCAACTGGGCAACTCTAAAACAAAACTACATAAGTAGAGAGTTGATGATAATTGATGAACTTTAATAAGTGAATCGGACCAAAGATCAATGTATCAACGTTTTTCTCCCTGCACATTCCAGGTGATTTATTTGGATGCATGGGTCCTTCACATTGTTTGTATACTTGCATATTTGCAATAATTTAAAGAGATAGACTTGATCAGGGTATGAGCTAGTGTGCACACTCAAATCTTACAGGAAACATTGCTAGAGATTTTTACCAGTTTGTCGATGCACTAATAGGCAGGGCTGATTCACTTAAATCCAGCATCCTTTGTTTAAAGAATGGAAATAAAAACAATAATAAAGGAGAAAGAATTACATTTATACAGTTACATTATTCTTTAGATAAATTGAAATGTAATAAACTTTTGCAACCAATTTTCAAAACAACCGAGCTCTCACCTTCTAAAAACATATATACTATTCAATTTAGTCAAGGAACAAAGATTTACCTCATCACCCATTTGTGGCACAAATGGTGATCTGCGTGGTGTTGTATCACGGATCCAAGATGGCGGAATCCATTCTTCAGAAGGTGCACCTTCCATGGCAAGTAGTTCACTTGGCCTCTACAAAAGAAGAACTCAAATGAACATTAATGCATATAACATGCGAATTTGAGAAGCAAAATTAGGTTTGACAGTAAGTCTACTATACAACTAAGTTTGCAATACCTTATGATAGAAATATGAATGCAAATTCCTTTTAATAATTCATGTGCAAGTAAAGGAGAAAACATGGCCGCAAGCTATAAAAATGCAGCAAAAATATTATGATTAATATAACAGTAGTTTCACCTCTTCCAAGGGAGATGAATTAGAACATTGAAAATAAAATTTAAGTCAAAAACCTAAAAACTTTAGGTTGAGCAAGAGGAATTTTTTTTTTAGGATTACAAGCCAGTTAAGCTTTACAGCCAGTTACATTATCAAAGACAAGGCATACTTTAGCTGCACAGAGAAAAAGTTTCGAGTTAGATAGTTCCAAATTATTAGCACATCTTAATTTAAGCATGTGAGCAGAATCAATGCAGGTATACAGTCAACTCATCTTAGCCTATACACTGAGAAACGGATGCAGTAATATCCATACAATTTCATATTGTGATGCATCAGGCCTCCACATGTCACTGAAAAATAAGTACATCTGCAGGCCAGAGGAGAAAGATATACAAATGGATATTATCTCTGATACAATTTGGTAAATCAGAATTTATTCAGTGTGTCTACTGATTCAAAGAATGAATTTTGTCAGTCTGCACCTAACAGTTACTCAACTTCAGTTCTTACGGCTTTGCAAGGGGAATAAATACATACTGCAATGATCAGAATTAAAACAATTTTCTGGCCCCTTACATAGACTCCATACTATGCACGTATTCAACTTGTACACACTGAAAGCACATGCCTTCATCCTTACAGGACGCTGAGGTGACAATGCTTTTTGCAATATGAAATAGTCAGGTATTTTTTGCCAATGAGTTGCATCTACTTTTCACCACTTCTTGCGTAAAAAGACGCTGTAAATGTTCGCATTTTAGGTCTAGGGTCAAATTGCCGACTGCAGCATCCACTGCCATAAAAGCAAATATTAGGCGCCTAGGTATAACAGATGCCTTCCATTTTACACCAGCATTGGAAGCTAATTTCTACACCTAGAACTCTTATAAAGCCAAGTTCTGTTAGAAGCTGGATTTTCTTCCCAAATTTACAGATAAACCCTTTCTAGAATAAATACATGGAAACAAAACAAGGCTGCACACATTCCAGTACCTTCTGTTTGGGCTGTTTGGATTTCTTGCGTTTTAGAGTCAATCTTTCTCCCAGCTTCTCATCTTCAGAGCTGCTGTTATGACGGACTATTCCTCTCACCAATCGTTTGGGTGGTTGCAAGTTAATACCAGCATCTGCTGTCCAATCTGAATATTCACTTGATGAATCACTAAATTGAACATTGAGAAAGAAAACGTAAGCATTTTACATCAACATTCAGACCTGGCTACAGTAAGTGATCAAGGATAACGGAATTTGCTGTAACGTTCTGAATAAACCGCTGCTTGGCAAAAAAAAAGAGACTAGTGTAAGCACAAAGATTTTATTTCCTTTTTAAAAGAATCATTTGGCACAGTTGAGGCTCCTCAGCCCATTGAGTTTGCACCAATCTACCTACACAAATTTTGCTTTCCGGCACTTACAATTGCTATTGTAACATTTCAAGTGCTCATCCATGTCCTTTTCAAAATTTGAAGTTTCTGTCTTCTACTACTCTCCCAGGCAGTACACTGCTGATTCTCATCAACCTGAGTGAAACAGAATCATCAAATCTTCTCTCAAACTCCTGTTCTTCAACTTAAAACTATGCTGCTCTTTATTGATCCTTCGGCTAAGGGGAACAATCGCTTCCTATCCATCCTGTCCATGCACCTCAATCAGGTGTATAATTCTATTTATTTACAAATTTTTGCAAGATTGCCAGTTGGGCCCACATTTATTGATCATCCCTAGTTACCCTCAAGAAAGTAATAGTGAGTTGCTTTTTTAAGCCATTGTAGACGTGCATCCAGCAAATGGACTGTAATGTCATTAGGTATGGAGTTCCAGGATTGTGACCTGGTGACACTGAAGGACAGCAATATTTTTCCAAGTGAGGATGGTGCATGGTTGGAAGGGAAGTTACAGGAGGCGCTCCCATGTATCTGCTGCCCAAATCTACTAGACTGTTGTGATCATGGGCACAGATGGTGCTGCCTTAGAAGATCTGGTGAATTTCTGCAGTGCACTTTATAGGTGGCACATAATGCTGCCGATGAGAGTCAGTGGTAGCGAGACTGAATACTTGTAGATGTGGTGCCAAGCAAGCAGGTTGGTTTGTCCTAGATGGTGACAAGCCGGAGCGTTTTTGAAGCTATGCTCATCCAAACAAGTTACAAATATTGCGTCTTACAACTAAATTATACGCTGTAAATGATGGACAGGCTTTGGGCAGTCAGGTGCTCATGCACTCACTGCAAAATTCCTAGCTATGACTTGTTCTTGTAACTACAGTATTTATGTGTCTAGTGCAGCTAAGATCCTGGTCACTGGTAAACCCCAGCAAGTTGATAACAAGGGACAACATTTCAGACAGTGAACCGAGGCAGTCATTCAGTGGCATTAACGTTACTTCTCACATGTTGGCCAAAACCTGGAGAAGGTCCAAATCTTGCAGTATTCAAATATGGACTGCTTCAATGTGAGGAGTCACAAATGGTGCTGGACATTCCAACTTCTGACAATGAAGGCACGGCTATTGATGAAGCATCTGAAGATGGTTGGGCCTAAGTCACTTCCCTGGGGAGCTCCTGCAGAGATGTTCTGGAGCCAAGAAGACTGATCTCCGACCACCACAATCATCTCCCTTTGTACTAGTTCAGTACAAAGAGAGATGATTGTGGTGGTCGGAGATCAGTCTTCTTGGCTCCAGAACATCTCTGCAGGAGTTCCCCAGGGAAGTGACTTAGGCCCAACCATCTTCAGATGCTTCATCAATAGCCGTGCCTTCATTGTCAGAAGTTGGAATGTCCAGCACCATTTGTGACTCCTCACATTGAAGCAGTCCATATTTGAATACTGCAAGATTTGGACCTTCTCCAGGTTTTGGCCAACATGTGAGAAGTAACGTTAATGCCACTGAATGACTGCCTCGGTTCACTGTCTGAAATGTTGTCCCTTGTTATCAACTTGCTGGGGTTTACCAGTGACCAGGATCTTAGCTGCACTAGACACATAAATACTGTAGTTACAAGAACAAGTCATAGCTAGGAATTTTGCAGTGAGTGCATGAGCACCTGACTGCCCAAAGCCTGTCCATCATTTACAGCGTATAATTTAGTTGTAAGACGCAATATTTGTAACTTGTTTGGATGAGCATAGCTTCAAAAACGCTCCGGCTTGTCACCATCTAGGACAAACCAACCTGCTTGCTTGGCACCACATCTACAAGTATTCAGTGTTTCAAAATTACACCCACCGCATGTGACTCTAGTTTAGTGCGTCCTTCTTGATTCCAAACTGTCAAATGCAGCGCTGTTGTCAAACAGCTGTCATTCTCACCTCTCCTCTGGAATTCAGATACCTTATTTATGATTTGACCAAGTTGAGATGTGGTCAGGAGCTGATGGAATCCAAATGGAGCAGGTTATTGCTAAGCAAATGCTGCTTGATGACACTGTTGACCACACCTTTCAGCACTTTACTGACAGTAGACAGATGGAATGTAAGTTGTCTGCATTGAACTTGCCCTACTTTTTGTGTAGAGGATGCATTTGGGCAATTTTCCACATTTTGAGGTAGATGACAATTTTGTAGCTGTACTGGACAAGCTTGGTTACCGGAGTGACAAGTTCTCAAGCACATCATCAGTAGTATTGCTGGAAATGTTGTCTGGGTCCACTGCCATTGCATTTTGCAGCACCTCAAAATAGTTCTTGATATTATAAGGAGCAAACTGAATTGGACAAACACAGACACCTGAGATTGTGGGGACCTATGGGGAAGGCTAACTTGGATAATCGATGCTTCTGGGTGAAGATTACTTCAGTCTTATCTTTCAGACGAATGTGCTAGCCTCCCTTATCATCCAGCATGGCACTTTTTGTGGACCACTGTCCTCCAGTGTGTCAGTTAATTGTCCACCAGCATTCAGAACAGGTTGCGACTGCACTACAAAGCTTAGATCAGATCTGTTGTTTGTGCAGTCACTTAGCCCTGTCTATCACATACTGCTTATGTAGTTTGGCATGTAAGTAGTCTTGTTTTGTAGCTACACTAGTTTGACACTTGATTTGTCAGAATGCCTGGTGCTGCTCTTGAAATGCCGTTCTGCATGTTTTCTGGACTTATTGTCATAAGACTCATTGAAAAACACAAGAGTTTTCATCAATGTTTTTTCCTTAAAATGTGATTCTTGCCTCTGCTCCCTTCATCAGCAGGGCATTACAATTTAACGAGTTTCCAATAAAATTGATTTAAACTAAATTCGTTTAGTGAAGTGGACATAATTCTACATCATTTTCAGAGAAAATGACAAATAAATTTCTAAAACAGTCATTCATTTTCATACATCTAAAAATCTACACGACTCCTCTGCAAAAAAGGTCAACAGGGTTGGGTTGGGAGAATTCAGGAAAGGGAAATTCAAAATCAGTAAGAGAAACCATTGAGGATGTTGGTAGATCAGTGATTGAAGTTTTTCTTATTTCACCCCAATGTGGTTCAGAAATTGGATAGCATTTAATAAATGCTTTGGAGCATTAGTAATCAACGTAACATCAGAAGAATAAGAATAAAGAAAGTCAAATTAAGGCCAAAGATTGAATACACATAGCACTTACATCAAAACAGATCAATTAACAGAACAAAAACAAATTTGTTTGATCCAAGAGCCATTAGGAGTTACCAAGGTTGGGAATTAACTATTCCAATACTCTTTACCTTTAGAAAAGATAAACAAACTGGAGGAGGGAGGAATTGCCCAGGTATCAAACCATGAGGTGAGAAAAGAAGAAGGAAATCGATTTTAGCTCGGAAGAGCATGTAATTTAGGAAATTAGAGCAAATAAAACAAGAATGATTGTTCAATCATGGGACACTTGAATCTTCATCAAGATTGGTCAAATTTGCAGCATGAGTCTAGGTAATGAAGAATGCGTTTAAAGTAGATGATTGCCAGATAAATATGCCAATAAATCACTATAGAAAAACCATTTTTACATCTTTGTTTTAAGTGATGAGGTAGTTTAATTAATAACCTCATAGTAAGAGAGCTGCTGGGAATCAATTCTAATAATATGACAAACATTATAATGAATTTGTCATATCGTTGATTGAAAAGCATGAACCACCGTCAGTTATAAGCAATGAGCTGGTCAAGGCTGATTAGGAAATGGGATTAAAATATATGATGATAGTTAAACAATGAATAGATTAAGTGGGAGGGCCTTATAAATATTGCCAAAAAGAAAACCTGAAGTTTGCGGGGGTTTTTAAAATTTACAGTACATCAACTAAAGACTAAGTTTTGTGTACCTACAGAAGCTTCTACAGAAGATGGCATTACATAAAAACATACAAATCCCTCAGAGGGAGACACTAGGGAGTTTATAAAATGTATTAAGGAAATTGAAGAAAATAAATACTTTGTATCTGTCTTCACAGTAGATAATACAAAAAACATTTGAGAAACGATTCAAAGGTTGTAAATATAAGCACAGAAAACAGTACTGAAGGGGCTAAAAGCTAACAAATCAGCCACACCCAATAATATAAATTATCACATAGTTCAAAAGGAGCTGTTCGCATTAGTTTATGACTTCAAAATTCAAGCAAGATGTACAGACTTGGTACCTGTAATACAACAAATCATGTAAGGATTCATGAAGGCTTGATATTCATTGTCAAAATTTATCCTTTATAGTCTGCCAGTGAGAGAGAGAATTTGATGAACAAAGAACACTGGGCTTGGATTATAGATATTAATTAGGTTTCCTTGTTGTTTAAGTGTGATCTACTGAAGTTACATTATTAATAAGAAATTGTTACTTTTTGCTTAAGTTATAAACTTGGTGTCCGACATCTATTATTCAGAAAGGCTAGTTAGGATCAACTAAGCAAAAGTGGGGATCACAGAACTTTTTAATTTCACTGAGCTGTGAATCCAGCGGTAGTGAGGCTACTTTGATTTAGCTTGCTCGATACTTAGATCAAAGGACTTTTTTTATTGCTGTGGCATATCAAGTCTGCACCAGTCAAAAACAAAATACCTAATTAAATGTTTAACATCTGATGTGTTTAACAAGTCTGATCTTTTCCGGAGGACATAAATAATAGAATGGACAATGGGTGCCCCTACCTTCAGTGTATTTGGCTTTTCATTGAGTATTCAACAAGATCCTACACAAGAGGGCATGATACTAAACAATACTCAAATAATTTGACAGGGGTGGGGTTGGGGATGGTAGATGTGAATAGCTTGATAATTTGTTGAAAGAAAAGGAGAAATGAACACTCTCAGACTGGTACATTATAAGAAGTGACTAATTTCAAGGATCACCTTTTGGACACAAGGTACTTACAATCCATATGGATAACTGACAGGAGGGGAATATTGTAAACTTATCTATAAGCTGAGACAGGATGATTTGTGTAAATGATTTGGATGCGGGAGTGGAAGGGTGGATTAGCAAGTTCGCAGGTGACACAAAGGTGGGTCGAGTTGTGAATGCTGCGGAGGGCAGTTTTAGGTTACATAAGGAACATTGATAGGATGCAGAGCTGGGCTGAGAAGTGACAGATGGAGTTTAACCCTGAAAAAAAAGTGAGGCGATTCATTTTGTGAATGGATAAATGTGAAAGCAGAATACAGGGTTAAGGGAAAGATTCTTGATAGTGTGGCGAAGCAGAGGGATACTGGGGTTCATATCCACAGTTCCCTGCCACCCAGGTGGATAGAGTTTTAAGGCGGCGTATGTTATGTTAGTTTTCATTAACAGAGGGATTGCGTTCAAGAGCCGTGAAGTTATGCTCCAGCTATACAAAAGTCTGGTTCGGCCAGATCTAGGGTATTGTGTCCAGTTCTAGTCGCCTCATTACAGGAAAGATGTAGAAGTGTTGGAAAAGGTGCAGAGGGGATTGGAGAATGGAGGGAAGGTCTTGTGAGGAAAGGTTAGAGAACTACGGCTTTTCTCTTTAGAACGACGAAGCATGAGTGGTGACTTGACAGAGTTACATAGAATAATCAGAGGTATAGATAGAGCGGACAACCAGAGACTTCTTCCTCGGGCGGAGGTAGCTATTAAGAGGGGGCATAGCTTTAAAGTGAGTGGAGGTAGATATAGAGGAGACATCAGAGATAGGTTCTTTACTCAGAGAGTGGTAGAGGCGAGGAATGCTTTGCCGGAGAGGGTAGTGGAGTCAGCTTCATTAGGGGCGTTTAAGCGGCAATTAGATAGGCATATGGATATAGTATAAGGTTGGGGTGGAGGTTATACAGACCTTAGGTTTAGGGCAAAAGTTCGGCACAACATTGTGGGCCAAAGGGCCTGTGCTGTACCTTTCTACGTTCTATGTTCTATGCAAAGACACTGCACAGGATTTGGACTGATTAAATGGGTTGCACAAATGTGGTAGATGGATTAAAAATATGGAGATATATGATATTATCCACTTTGGCAATGTGGCTGAACGGTGGGATTTACATGTATAATTGCTCGTTGTATTTTGGATGAGTTTGGACTTTTCTATGTGTCCGAAGTTAGTAGTTGTCTTATAAGTACTTTTGCAATCATGATGATTTCTTTTAATAAAGTTTTTTTAAATATCTGGCTGTACAGTGAATGGATACATGCACTAGTGCAGCTTTTTTAAAACTTAAATTTAATTTTAATTTTAACTTTTTAAAAGTTTAGATTCCTGACCATACCAAGTTTTAAGCTTCAGGGAAATGCTCATAGCTTAGACTTGTAGTTTCATTTTAACTTTGCATGTTGCCTTCAGAAGGCTTTGAAATAGGATGGTTGTATACAGCAGTGCTCCTTAGAAGAGAATGACAGATTTAGTGAATGACATTAACTTGGAATGAAAAATGAGTTCGTCCCAGGCAGAAGTGTTGGGTGAAAACCCAAAAAAGTGGTTACTTAAGATGGGTACATGCAATCTTAAGTGTGGGGTAGCTCCAGGAAGAAGCTACCAAAGCCCCAGCTAAAAGTTCAAGTTGCAAGTGATTTATACCTGCCAAAACGTTAGACACAGGGATTCCAGTCAGCGTGTTATCAGGTAGTGTTTCAAAGAACTGTAGCAGAGGGACTTTGGACATTTCACTATTTTGTTTCTTTTCAATTTATAAAGGAGTGTTTTGCGATTATTGGGCTTATTCCTTTGGTACATGTCTAAATAACCAAATCTGGATCGTAAGTAGCTATGTTAGATTATTCTATTTTACCCGAAGTTTATTTAAAATAAAAGAACATTCTGCTATTGTTAAAACAAAAACTGCAGTACTGTGTACTTGTGGTTCAGAAAGACAATTTTGTTAAAATCAAAAAAAACACAAAATCATGATCCTTCAAGCTGGGGTCCTGTCTGGAAACCTACTAACCCAGTAATAGCTTTGATTTTGTATTCTTGCTGTTAAGATCCTGGCCAATATAGTTTGAAATGATGATAGCCATGAATAATAGCTATTCAAAAAGGGATTAGCATGACATTGTAAAACAGAAAAGATGGGATGTAGCTCAAATGGAGCATAATCACCAGCGCAAACTGAAGGAACCAAAGCAACTGGAGTAGCAAAGTAAAAGAAGCCTTGTGTAGTTTTACAGAGGTTTGTTAAAACTGCATTTACAGTACTGTATTTTGTTTTAATCTCCTAAAGATAGACATGTTTGTTTTAGGCAAGATGCATTGAAAATTGCATCACTGAATGGATTCCTGGGATCAGGGTACTGCTCAACATGGAGTGATTAAGTAAACCTGCATTTAACATCCTAGTGTTTAGAAGAATAAGAAGTGATTGAATTCATACATGAAAAATTCTTTATGGCTTTCAGAATCAAGAATTAGAGTTCACAATTTGAGAACGAGTAACTGTTCACTCAGAGCGGAGATGAGGAAAATTTCCTCAGAGTCATGAATCTTTAGAATTCTGCACTGCAGAGCTGTGGATGCTCAGTTGTCAAGTCAACTAAAGTCAAAGATCAACAGATTTTTGGACTTGAATTAGTGCAGTAGAACATTGATCATATGAAAAGGTAGAACAGTTTGAATGGATGAATGATGAATGGTCTGCCAATACATCTTATTTTCTTATATCAGTCACGGTCTGGTGGTGGTAAAAAAATGCATGCAACATACAGCCGAGTTAATTATGTTCACGAATTTGAGTTAGCATCTGAACCCACTAACAGTATTCAAAAGTCTCCTACCTCGAACTGCTTTCACTCTGCCACTCTTCTTCAACCTCATCAGATGACCCCTCACTTCCATCTACTGTCTCCATTTCCTGGTTGCCAGAAACAGCAAAACATTAAATGAGAAAATACCAGTGGTTATTTTCATCAAATAACAATGACTGAGAAGGCTCAAGGGTCTGAGTGAACAATATCTGGCCCTAATTCAAATATTTGCCTGATATATTATACAAACTTGCAATTTGAACAAGAAATAAAGCCTCAACATATAAAAGCTTCAATTCCACAATTTTAAGATCAAATCAGTCCACAAAGGTAACTCAGCAATGTTCAAATTACCTTTATTTCCTTGTCCTGGAGAGCTCACTAACAAATGACTGAATCAATATCAGATACCAAGGACTTTGGTTGCTACGTGCAATGCAATAGCTTTTAAGATGGATAAAGGCTACTAGTTTGTCAAGATCGTGACTTTTGTTCCAGCCACAGATAACACGAAGCTATCCAGTTAGGTTTGTTCAAATGTACTGAAATTTTAATTTGTGTTCTATATTGCTAGAAACATTGCAAACTTAAAAGTGAATTTAGACTATTTAAAAGTGATGTTGAGAAACATTTTCCACACAAAGGTGGAAATCAAAAACTCTTCTTACCAAAATTCACACACCACTGCTACAGGTATGACAGTGATGGATGAGCAAACAGAAGATTGAGAAAGCGTCAGTGAGGGTGGGCAAATGGGTTGTGCATGTTGTAACAATGACCTCTCCAAAGGCAGTCAGAGACTCCGTGACAGCAAAGTAAAGCTACTCTTAAGAAATTTATTCAAGCAAAACACTAGCATAGATGCAGGGGGAGGGGGTCCAAGGCTCACTCAAGAGTTTGAGCTCTCTGCAAATATAAATGATAAGAAATACTTCTTTAATACCATTACACAAACAGATTGACACAACCCCAAAACTATATTAATACTATCCACACCTAGCATAATCAGTACATCTAGTGGCACCATACAGTTAACTATCAATGGTATACAGTCCTACACTATCACATTAGTGGTTATTGTCCATTGAAACCTTTATCAAAAGTAAATATAGTTACTCAGTGTCTAGCCCTGACCCACTGTCACCAACATCTGCAGACTAGTTTGTTTCCTGCCTGGAACATCCTGTGGCCTGTTCTCTTGGGAACTATCTTCCAACTATTTGCCTGTCTTTGCAGCAGCAAGTAAGTGCTTCTTCAATCCTTACTTTTAACCCCTACTTATATATTCATCCCCTACTTCGGATCTGAGAGAAAGCCATACTTCAGTAAGAAATCTACACTCATACACTCTTCCCCTTCAGTGGGGCGGCTGATCAGTAAGTGTCTGAGCCATATTCAGAATAACATTTCATTGCAAAAATATGCACCTACAAAGCATGCTGAGAAAAGAAGAAATGGTTAGCTGAAAGGAAACCCACTTGCGACTATCACTTTCGTGTGAATTCTACCAAGTGTATACCCAATTACAAGCAAAGGTCTGTGCAAGCTAAACTCAACACATTAGACAAGTGTGGGGACCTGGGCCCAAGCTAATGATTAGGACTTGGGACTTATCCTTTTTCTCTCTTGTTCAGCTTGTTAACTGAGAAAGGCAAAAAACCTTTAAGTAGATCCTGCACGTGATGCTCTTTCATAGTTAATTATCTTAATTATTCATTTAAAGCTTTCAACTAAAACTTTAAATTTCTAAACATTGCAATGATAAACCTCATTTTTCTAAACATTACACTTATCAGAGAATGGTTATAAAGTACAGAAGGATATTGTTCCATTTCCCTTACTGTAGCACTGGATACCAATGAAAGAGGAACTATGCCACCTACAGGACATAGCATGAGGTGCTTAAATCACAACTGAGAAAACGACAGACGATCTGCCTTTGTACTGGCTTATGAGGCCTGAGCATTACTTGCGAGGACAGTGTTTATTGCACATTTTTATTTGCCCTGGAGAAAATGATAGTGAGCTGGCTACTTAAAGTGTTGCAGTCCTTGCAGGTTATTGGGTGACTGGAAGTTCCGGGTTTTTGACACAATGAAGTGAAAGAAGAGCGATATAGTGTCAAATCAGTATGATGTGTCAGTTGTAGGGGAACTTGCCAATAGTGGTGTTCCCATGCATTGCTGCCATTTTCCTTCTAGATGGTAGAAGTTGCAGGTTTGGAAGGTGCTGTTGGATTAGTCTTGCTGAGTCACTGCAGTGCATCATGTAGATTGTATGCACTGCTGCTACTCTATACATTGGTGGTGAACAGTCAAATGTCAAATATGATGGATAGGATGCAAATCCAGTGGTTGCTTTACCAAGCCTCAATAGTGTCAAGCTATTGAATGGTCTTAGAGGTGCACTCATTCAGGTAAATGGCAAGTGTTCTTTCACACTCCCAACTTGTGCACAGTTGCTACTGGACAGGCTTTAGGGAGACAGGAGGACATTTACTCACTGCAGAGTTGCTCATCTGTGAGCCACAACATTTATACAGTTGGTCCAGCTCAGTTTCTAGTTAATGAGCAACCCCAAGCATGCTGGTAATGGGAAATTCAGCAAATCATAATGCCACTGAATGTCAATGAACAGTGATTAGAGTCTATCTTGCTGGAGACTGTTATTGACTGGCACTCATGTGGCACAAATGGTCCTTACCACTTAGTCCGTCATGCTGCATTTAGACCATGGATTCTCACTATCTGAAGTGTTACAAATGGTGCTCAACAGTGCACACAGTTAATAGTAAACATCCTCAATGTCGTAAGGTCAGAAATGATGACGCAGCTGAAGACAACAGAGACAAGACATTGGCTAAGTCAGAGTCGCCGGTATTAAGATCAAAAATCAAGGCTGCTCTTTGCAGGTGCGATTTTTCAAAGGAGACACTAGCAGTGTGTGCCTTCTCACATGTATTAAGCAGAGTAGAGGTAGTTATCCATCACAACTCAGTCAATAGTTGCTCATTAAATCACCATCCAAAAACAACTTTTGGTAATGATCAAATGTCAGGATCTTGTGGGCCACATCGCTGCCTGCAAAACATTTTAAGACATTTGGTGATCCTGAAAAAATGTTATATAAATGTAAGTTACTTTCCTTAGTGGCCAACAATGTCCAACAACTTTGTATATGCATTAAATTCATAGTAACTTAGAGTCAGAGCCAGAGCATACAGCCCAGTCCAAATCATCAGTGCCAACCAGGCACCCTACTCTGACCTAGTCCTATTTGCTAGCATTTTTCCCATATCCCTCTAAACCCTTCCTAATCATATACCCATTCAGGTGTGTTTTAAATGGGTGTTAATTGTGCCTATCTCCACTTCTTCAGGCAGCTCATTTCATTCATGCACCACCCTCTGCATGAAAAAGCTGTCCGAGGTCCATTTTAAATCTTTCCCTTCTCATCTTAAACCTATGCCCTCTAGTTTTGGACTCCCCTTTCCGAGGGGGAAAAAAAAGACCTTGGCTCTTCACTCGATCCAGGTCCCTCATGATTTAAAAAAAAACCTCTTTAAAGTCACCCCCCAGGCTCCAATTCTCCAAGGAAAACAGCCCCAGCCTATTCAGCCTCTCCCTATAGCTCAAACCCTCCAAACCCGGGAACATCTGCGTAAATCGTTTCTGCACCCGCTCAAGTTTAACAACATCCTTCCCAGAGAAGGATGACCAGAATTGTAGCATTCTAAAAGTAGCCAAAGTCCTGTACAGCTGTTACATGACTTCCCAACTCCATTCTGACCAATGAAGTCAAGCATGCCAAATGCCTTTTCAAATCAGTCTATCTGTGACACTACTTTCAACAAACTATGCAGCTGCACCCTTAGATCTCTGTGCTCGACAACACTCCCCAGGGCCCTACCATTAAGGGTATAAATCCTGCCCTGGTTTGCCTTAGCAAAATGCAACACTGCATATTTATCAAAAATAAACTCCATCTGCCACTCCTCTGCCCATTGGCCCATCTGATCAAGGTTACGTTGAAGAAGATTATTCCAGCATACAATGTCCACTACACCACCTATTTTGGTTTCAACCGAAAACTTACTACCTACGCCTCCGATATTCAATCCAAATAGTTTATGCGAACGATGAAAAACAGTGGACTGAGCACCGATCCTTGTAGCACACTGCTGGTTGCAGGTCTCCAGTCCAAAAAACAACCCTCTGCCGTCTCCTATCGCCACACTTTTAAATATTGATCTGAAAATATTTCCAGATTTTTGAAAATCATCACCATTATTTGGAAATGCTGCAAGGATCATATCAAAGACTCATTAATAAAACTCAGCTTCATTGAATAGAAGAGTCAAAATGAAATGTTTTAATTGGATCAGGGAAGTCTGATATAAAGTGGCCTGTCAGGTTCACGATACTCAACAGCCAAGAAGAATACAAAAACTGAAGAAAATTAAAAATAAATGGAGAAAAACAACCCTTTGAGAAGATTAGCAAGTAAGTGCAACATTACAGTACATTCTGTACATATAAAAATGGTAGAAGAGTATTCAGAATGGTTGGGTCTCATTAAGGATCGCAAAGGAAATCTTCCTGTGTAAGTAAAAAAAAATGACCAAGATACTAAAAAAGAGAACTAAGGTTAGTGCCCAAGTAAATGATCTTTGCGTATGTCTCTTTTCGGATTTCTAGAATCCAAATATTTTGCTTTTGTTTTAAATGAGCGTTTCGCAAAAAAAAACTGTCGCTGAAGAATGCTGTAAACATTTAAGGAGACGACAATAAGGAAATGGAATAAGAGTTAGACAAGGTTAAAAACAGATAAGTGTATTTAAACAAGAACTGCTGTACTCCAAAGTTTAAAAGTAATTAAATCTGGAAGGGATGCATCGTAGTTTGCTGATGTAAGGACAAATGGAAGTAGCAGAGGCCATGACAACAAGTTTTCGATCCTCTCAGGATAGAAGCCGTGCCAGAGGACTGAAGGGTTGCATATGCTATCGTGTTTTCAGGTAGCAACGCAGAACCGTGTAACGAAAGCCTCAACTATTGGGGGAGAACGCATAGGGAAGCATTACCACAGGATAATGAGTTAGCTCTCAAAAAAAATTAGTATCCTAATTTAAAAACATGAAAGACAATGGTGTTGATCTATGAAAACTTGCAATGTTCTGCCTCAAACGGGAAAGAAATAGCAAGCAATTGAGGAGGAAAATAGTATTTCAGCCTTTATTACAAGAGAATGCGAGTATGAAGTCAAGGCCACATTTTCAATCATATCAAACCTTGGTGAGAACACACTTGGGAGTAGTGTTTTTTTGAAAAAGCATATTTAAAAAATACAGTTTTCTTTGGTAGGGAGCCCAAAACGCTGCACAAACTGTAGCAAGAGGTTCACTGTATTGAAGGCTGCCTGACTGACAAGTTTGCCTTCCAGTCAGACACAGAAGGAATCACAAACAGGGCACAGCAATAGTGGGCCCTGTCTCAGGAGTTGGATATATAATCTTGCTGCTTCTGGCACACAAGCATTTAATTTCATACTAAAGATCATTTTGATTTCCTCAGTTCTGTGTGTTCTAGAAGTCTAAGAAACCCAGCCAACCATGGAAAGCCCAAGCAAAGTTTGAGCAACCTCAAAAGAAGTTTTAATCAGACTTTTCAAAACTGAGTTGAATAACTACACAAAAGAAGAAAAATTACTGACTTTGGAAAAGCAGACGAGTGGGACCAATTGGTAGCCCTCTCAAAAAGCTGACAAAGATACAATGGCTCAAATTGCCTGCTGCAGACAATTGTTTTTTTAAAGGAGTAGTTAGCAGAAGTTGTAGAATAGTTTATTTGAAATCCACAGTTACTGACCTCTGAAGAATTATTAAATTCTTCTATCCGACGAATACAAGTTCGACGTTCCACAGTTGAACGAGTGTGGTAGAAATGCTGATTACGGCGTTGAGTCCGCCTCCCTGTGCGTTGGAAAAATTCCTGACCATCGCTCTATAAAGAAAGGAATAGGGTTTGCAATAAGACATGGTTTAATTTAATATTTTATACATATCCTCTTCCAGCCAGTCACCCTAATAACATTATTTTCTAGATAACACCAGAAATTTTGAATTATAGAAGATCTGTCACCATGTTGATTCATTCTGAAACACTGATGTGCAAATTCTAGGACTCATTTGCCTTGCTTTTGTAGTAACAATGTTGAATCATCACAGCTAAATGGTAGGGGAGCAAAGGATTAAGTAGATCTTGATTTCACCTTATGTAAAACTTGATTTTGTCAGTTTTTCTGTATTTTAAGTAGTAAGTTGAAATGGAAAATGTTTTTTCAAAGCAAGTGACTTGACATTAACTTGTAAGCACTGTTTACACAACTGCTTGTTCAAATTGTGTGTTGCAGATACAGCTGAGAGGTTGTACAGTAATGGAGATTACGGTGGGATAAGTAGCTGATTGATAACTGCTCAATAACTGCTCTCTAGTCTCAGCCACGACAAAGGCTTCTACCTGCCAACAACAATGTGATGGTTTTTCAGCAAGCTAAACAGCTTAGAGCAGTGAACAATATATAGAGAAACAATCTGCTCGGACCTTTCTCTGCTCTCTGCTGTAAAAGCTATTTTGAGTCTGAAGTAAACCAGTTTCTCTTTCCTTCAGCAGTTGCGGTAAGCAATGGATAAGTCATGCACCTTTTCAGTCTTTCATTCCATCTGCAACACTGGTGCAGAAACAGGTTATGCGTGAATTAGAGCTTTAAATTAGTAAGAGTTACATGCTGATTGTTTAACCATAGCTACAGTTTAATTACTTGTTATGTTTTTAAAAACACATATTGTGTCTGTGCTTTCTGTCAACTTGGGTCTAAATGACAGATGAATTGGGAAAATTGTGCACACTAACTTTTGTGATAACTTGGGAACAGCAAGGCTCAATTTCCAGCACCCTACTCCAGTGAGGTGTAACAACCTTGACTATTTTTTACAAATATAAAAATGTCAGTTTGCAGCTCTTATGGCACTGTCCCTAACTCTGAGCCTGTGACAGTTTGTGGACAGATGTAAAACAACAGGATTGTGGTAGTTAGTCATTTCAACTTCTCCAATATTGATTGGGATTAATTTACAGCCAGGGGATTGGATGTGACAGAATTTGCTAGGCATATTCAGGAAAGCTTCTTGAAACAGTATGTAGATAGTCCAATCAAGGAAGGTGCCATACTAGACCTTGTACTGTGGAATTAGCCTGGCTGATTGAAGTTTCAGCTGGGGTGCACTTTGAGAACAATGGTCATAATTCTATAAGCTTTAATATAGTTCATGGATAAGGATAAGATTACTTGTCAGGTGAAAGTGCAAATTTGGGGTTAGGCTAACTTCAATAGTAGCAAGAACTGGAGACATTAGATTGGGTGTGGGGGGGGGGGGGGGGAACAGCTGTTGGAGGGTAAATCCACATCTGAAATATGGGAGTCTTTTAAAGGCTAGTTGATTAGACTTCAGGACCAGCACCTTTCTGTGAGGATAAAAGATAAGAGTGGAAAGATTCAAGAATCCTGGACGACAAGAGATATTGAAAGTTCAGTCAAAAAGGAGGAGGATGCAGGTGTAAGATTTAGGAAACTGAAATCAGATGAGGCCCTTGTGGAATACAAAGAAAGCAGGAAATAACTTCAACACCGAATTAAAAATTTTAAAAAGGGGCTTGTGAAATGTCCTTGGTAATAATATCAAGGAGAATCCCAAGGTATTTTATATGTATGAGGAGCAAAAGGGTACCTAGGGAAAGGACAGGTCTACTCAAGGACAAAAGGGAATTTTATGCGTGGAACCAGAGGAAGTGGGTGAGGTTCTTAACGAGTACTTCAGATCAGTATTCACCAAGGTGGTTATCACGGATGACGTTACGTTTAGGGAGGGGCATGTTGGTATTCTGGAATATGTTGATGTGAAGAAGATTGTGATATCGGATGTCTTCAAGATAGTTAAGTCCCTAGGGCCAAATGGGATCTAACTCAGAACAGTGAGGGAGGCAAGTGGGTGGGGGAGTTTGCTGGGGCTTGACAGATTATGTCCCCTTCAACCACAGGACAGGCCCCAGAAGACTGGAGAACAACCAATGTTGTTCCTTTGTTTAAGAAGGGCAACAGTGATAATCCAGGAAATTACAGTGAGCCTAACGTCAGTGGTAGGGGAATTATTGAAGAAGATTCTTTGGGACGGCATTTACTCGCATTAGAAGAATGGACTTATTAGGGATACAGTGCAGTTTTGTACAAGGGAGATCTTATCTCATAAACTTTACTTAGTTTTTTGTGGAAGTAACAAAGATGATTGATGAGGGTAAGGCAATGGATGTTGCCTACATGGACTCTGCTAAAGTATTTGACAAGGTCCTTCATGGTAGGCTGGTCCAAGGAATCAAGTCAGGTGGGATACAGGCTGAGTCGACAAGTTGAATATAAAACTAGCTTGGTCACAGAAGATAGAGGGTAGCCGTGGAGGGGTGTTTTTCCAACTGGAGGTCTGTGACCAGTAGTGTACCGCAAGGATCAGTGCTGGGACTTCTGCTATTTATAGGTGATCTGATTGGTAAGTTTGCAGATGACATGAAAATTAGAGGAGTTGTGGATGGGCAGCAACAGTTTAGAAAGGACGGAGAAGGATGTGGATCAGTTGGAAAGTTGGGCAGAAAACTGGCAAACGGAGTGTAATCTGGACAAGCGTAAAGTGATGCATGAGAGGTCAAATGAGATAGGGAGTATACAGTGAACAGCAGGATCCTTGACGTACACAGGGATCTTGGGTGCAAGTCCGTAGTTCCCTGAAAGTGACAACACAAGCAAACAAAGTAGTCAAACAGGGCATAGGGCATGTTTGTCTTTGTTAGCAAATCATGTTAGAGTCAGAGAGGCAGGAAGCACAGAAATAAATCCCTCCGTCCAACTTGTCCATGACAACCATATTTCCCAAACTAAACGAGTTCCACTTACCTGTATTTAGCTGATATCTTCCTAAACCGTTCCTGTTCATGTACCTATCCAATTATTTTTGGTTGAATTTTCTAACTGAACCTGCATCTACCACTTCCTCTGGCTGTTCATTCCACATGAGAACCACCCTCTGAAAAAGTTACAGCTGCATAAGGCTTTAATCAGGCCTCTTTTGGAATAGTGTGCAGTCTGGTCCCCACACGACAGGATATGGAGTCTTTGGAGGATGTAAAGAGGTTTCCCAAGATATTGCTCGAATTGGAATGTATTAGCTATAATGGAAAGGTAGGAAAAACTCGGGCTGTTTCTGCTACAGCATCGAAGGCTGAGGGGCGACGCGACAAGTATATAACATTGAGGTATGGATAGGGGGAGTCTTTTTCCCAGGGTGGAAACGTCAAATATTATGGGGCACAGGTTTATGCTGGGATTTAAAAGATGTGTGAAGCAAGCTTTTTTTTAAAATATAGAAGGTGGTAAGTGCCTGGAAAATGCTATCGGGTGGTAATAGAGGCAGATATGATAGCACCATTAAAGATGCATTTAGACAGACACACAAATCGACTCGGATTAGAAGGATACGTACCATGTGCAGGCAGGTGGGATTATTTTAGAATGGCATCGTGGTCAGCTCAAACATGGTGGGTGCAAGGGCCCATTCCTGTGTTATACCACGCTATGTTCTATATTCATTGACCAATATAGGCCCAATGTGCTTGATTTTAACCACAGGCCAATCCCTCCATTTCAGGAGCTAGTACGAAGAACCTGTGCTGCTTTAAAGATGCCCTTTCTATCGGTAAGGAGGCAAAAACCGAACACAATATTCCCAAGTGCGTTCTTATCAAGTTTCATTACAATTTAAAGCATGATCTCTAATTCCAAGATCAAATTCTCTTGTAATAAAGGCCAATATACAAATTACTTTAATTGCAAGCTTTTTAAAGCAAAACTGTTAGGGGTAAAACTTCGCAAATTTTAACAGATCAACACCACTGTATTTAAATTCCTTCAAGTAAGAACACTAATTTTTGTGGGCTCTCATCCATTCTTGAGAGCCTTCTCTCCAACAGGTGAGGCTTCCATAATGCAGTTCTGCTTCACCATTTGAATTGGTTTGTTGCAAGCTACTTCCACTGACCTCTGATACACAGCACAGGCTCAAATTACAACTGCGTCAGTCTCTATCTTGCTTTTGGCCTGTACTGCTCCCAGATTATGCTTAGCAATCTGGCCACCGTTATCTCAGTTTCTGTCCACTATTGAGAAAAATTGGTCAGCACTCAAAGACTTTATTGTGCAGGGTTGTTAAAAGTATCAGCTGAGAAAATTGTATTAAGAAAATCATGTCTGATAAATTTATTGAAACTTTCTGAAGTGGTAACACACAAGATAGATAAAAAGGGAAGCAGTGAATGCAATATATTTGGATTTTTGAGGTGACATTTAAGAAAGTACACGTTAGGTTACTTAAGTAAGAACCAATGGTATTGGAGATAATATAGCTTGGTTTCAAGGATCGTCCAATTAATAGAAGACAGAAAGAAAAACAGAAATTGCTGGAGAAACTCTGTAGAATGGTCGTGTTTGTGAAGAGAAAAAGAGAGAAAATGAGGCCCTCCTTCAGAACCAATGGTATGTATTATTTTACCAGAAGACAATTGGGATGAAGGGGTGGCATTTCAGGGTAGCATCCTGGGACTAGTGATTGCAGCAGGAATCAGTGCTGGGGCAACAATTATTGACAATATTAGTGAACTGGATGAGGAAAGTGAATGTATTATAGGCAAGTTTGCGAATAAT
Source organism: Stegostoma tigrinum (assembly GCF_030684315.1). Taxonomy (NCBI): domain Eukaryota; kingdom Metazoa; phylum Chordata; class Chondrichthyes; order Orectolobiformes; family Stegostomatidae; genus Stegostoma; species Stegostoma tigrinum. The sequence goes on from NC_081368.1 coordinate 64,476,751, forward strand.
GCAAAAATAGCTGGGAAGGCGAGGATGACAGAGTCTGCAGAGGGATTTAGCGTGGTTAAGCAAAATCTTGGCAGATAAAATGTGGGAAAATATGAAGTAATGCATTTTGACAGAAGGGGAGGTGTTAATATTATTTAAACGGAGAACAACTGCAAAAAGCTACAGTATGAAAGGATTTGGTAGTCCTTAGTACATAAATCATGAAAAGCTAGCACAAAAGTTCAGTCAGCAATAACAAAGTCAAATGGAATACTGGCCTTTATTTCAAAGAGAATGGAGTTCAAAGTACAGAAGTTTTGCTAAACTATACAAGGAACTAGTCAGACCACAGCTGGAACAGTGAAGAGTTTTGGGCTTCTTACAAAAAGGAAAAGGTACACTGGCATTGGAGGAAGTCGAGAGAAAGCTCAACAGGCTGATTCTGGATTTGGAGAGATTATTTTATAAAAAGAGAGGTTGAGGAGGTTATGACTGTACTCAATGGAATATAGAAAAATTTGAGGCAACTTTATTGAAACATACAAGATTCTTAGGAAGCTCAACAGGATAGATGCACAAAGGTTCTGGGAAGAGTCTAGGACCAGGAGGCATAATCTCAGGATAACAGGGTCACAAATTTAAGACATATGTGGAGGAATCTTGCCCCTTAGAGGGCGATGAATCTGTGGAAGGCTTTGCTGCAGAGAGTTGGGTCATTAAGAATATTCAAGGCTGAGATATAGATTTTTAATTTGTAAGGGAATCAAGGGTTATGGAGAAAAAGCAGGAAAGTTGAGTGAAGGTGGTCAGATCATTGATGATCCCACTGAATACTAGAGCAGACTCAGATGAATGAATTACTTTTGCTCCTACTGTTAAAAAACATTCAAGCCAATAACCTCCAAGAGCTTGAGGTCAAATGCAAACTAATAGACATTCACTTTACTAGTAAAAGTGTAAAACGCCAAAGCAACCTACCACAAACAAAATGCCACAAGAAATTTAAACATAAAATAATTGACCCAACCTTTTTCCTCTCCCATTAGCCAGCTCCTTTAAATATGTCCACCATAACTTATTTTTCCCGATACCCATTTTTAATTATCAAACATTCAAGAGTTTGCACCTCACGGAGGCAAGTTTATTCATAGCACCTATGTTTGATACACCTATCTATTCCTATATCAAGGAGTTATCGCTCAGTTTGGTGCAGAAAGTGAAATTTTATATGTTAGTAAATGCTCACATATTAAATGCTTCCAACAGTTAGGGTTCCTTCTTAAAACATCACTGAAAATGCCTACTGATTCGGTTGGCTGATAGTTCATTTAATAACATGCTACAAGAACTGCCACAGGCAGCTGAAAGTCACTAATTCAATTCCAAAGGCACTGCAAACAAGATGAGTTGAATAATTAGAAAGGGAGTGCTAGAACTGTCCATTGATGGCAGAGCTGTGCACAGTGAGCGCCTTTTTCTGTTTACCTTCTGTGTTGGTTGCAGTGGTTTACGTTTCTTTTCAATTGTGTACAAGTTAATTTCTCCATCACCTTTACTTAGTCGAAGTTCCTCTTGAAACCTGAAATGGAGGACTTTTAAGTGGATAACGTTCATTTCTTCCTAAGAACATTCATGTACATATTTATTTGCCTTCCTGAAATTGTGGGTTATGTGCCAAGGAAAACAGAACTAAATCCAGATAAATTCAAAATTTGTAGGCTAAACACGCTGTTCAAATTTGCATTCAAAATATACAAGTAGTTATACTATAAGGAATGTTCTCTGATTGATTAGTTAATTAACTACAAGTAACCAAAAGGATACATCTGCCATTCAAAGCATTCCAGTTTGCTAAGGAGAGGTCACGGCTGACTACATTAAAAAGATTCAAGCATGGACATCACAAAATGAACTCCTCTATCACTCTCCAATATAATGGCATGTTCATTCTGGTAATTTACAATATTTTCCTACAAGTAAAAGCTTTACTTCTGTATCAGTATAGCAACAGTATCAGATAAACACTGAACAATACAACTCTTCTTACAATGGCTTAATAGTCTGCATTAAAGAGAGAGTTTTCTCAATTTCAAGACTGATAATCCAGCAAATAGTCACAAAAACTTTAGAATGATGTCAGGTGGATAGAGGGTACGCATATTATCAACCTGCTGGTAGAAATCTAAATCTCAGACACTTTTAAGTGAAAGATCCTTAATCCAGTATTAAAACAGACCAGGCTTTGAAATATTGCTCATACATATTTTCAAACTAAAAGGTCCTCCCATTTGAGAGTGCAATTTGGAAGAACTTCTTTTGAGCTAACATTTGAATCCTCTACAACTGAGCAGTGAAGGCTGGAAACTGAATATGTACAAACTTGAGTTGAACAGATTCTTGACCTGGAAAGGCAGAACATGGAATAAAATGGGCAAGTTCTGCTTATATCATATTCTTATTTGCAGTCACAATCAAACTGAAGTGCATAGCTTTGCTGATGGACAACATTAACAGGAATCAAATGGAAATACTTTTAAGTGAAAGGGCTTTAATCCAGTATTAAAATCAACGGCTTATTTTTCAAAAAAGATAACAAAGTCCAACAGGTCTCGTGGTTTCAGAAGTATCTTAAAGTGTTTACACTCTGTTGAAGTAACCAGTCTTATACAGATCAATTTGAAAAGTATGGTGCATTTAAAAATATCTCTACCTGCTAATTCCAGGTGGAAGCTCCATGACTACCACCCTTCGGCTCCAAGCCATCAGGTCTCTCTCTGTAGCCATCTGACTACGAGGGGCATTATTATGCATTTGACGAACACCTTCTATTTGACCACTCCGTCGAAGTCCAATGGGGGACAGCAAGGCTAAAACATGGAAGTTTATTTTGAATACATATGTGAACAAAATATACTGACACATTCAGAGCTTAAAAATATTCTGATAGTATTATCAGTTTTAATGCTTCCTGAATTTAAGAGAAACACTTCAAGACTAAGGTATCTTTTCATCCACATCCTTTCATTTGTGTCATCAAATCTGATGCATTTTTTGATTCAGTACTGCTTGGGCTACACTACCAAAGTATGCAGCTCACCAGCATTTTTCAGACTAACAACAGAACAGTAAAGCGGTAGATAAAATAAATGCAGCATACCAAGTATTAACTATCAGCGTAGAATATTCTAATTGTACAAGAGGGAATAGAATCCTCACCATTAAATCAGTTCCTGAACAAATAAACTGGTGGTAATGGTGAGGAATGGGAAGAAGGACCATGTGGATTCTCTCCTCCTATTTGGGAAACAGACAGCTTGGATACAAGTTTTGTACCTCACCCCATTTCTCAAATGAGCAAGATATAAACAAGCAGCCATTAGGAGTTACTGGACGTGGTATGTAATTATCCCAATAATCTTTCATGCCATTACATATGTAAAGATCATTTTCGTCTTCTTTGAACAGTTACCATCAGGACTCAAATAAGAACAAAATAAAATTTAAGGAATATTTTACCATTTTCAAGAACAGATTAGCACAAATTGTAATACTCCAGTATTTATCTTAAATTTGGTTATATTTAAGTTTAAAAGTTCTGCACTTCATTGACACAGGGGACAAAAGACAACCTGCTCTATAATAAAACAGAAATTGAAGTTTTTGTACATCTAACTCTAACTCTACAGTTTTAAAACAAAACGTTAAGTGCTGAGGCTCTCACAAAGAGGTTTCAAATATTATCATCTAACTGCAACTTCATTTAGTACAATGATTTATATTTTTTAAAAATGCACCATTTACATTCCCTGTACTGAAATCATGTATGCAGTATCTTTAAAAGGTTAATTCATCTGCTTGGAAGAAAATAAGGTAACATTTTGGGATAGAATTGAGCTTCGTCACATTTCATTGTCTGCAGCGTTACCCACCACTGTTCAGCAAGTTCGATCTACTGTAAGGACCATCCGGGATAGCTGCTCCTTCGTTTCCCTGCCTCAGGTCATGTTCTCGCTGGAGCTCCCTAATAACATCATCTAGAAGGCTGGGTTCCTGGCCATTCTCATACTGATCATCTGTCTGTTGGCTGATGACCTGCTCCACTACATCACCATCACCTGGAAGAGTGTCATAGCTTTTACTTCTTACATTTTCATACTAAATACAAACAATCTTGCACCTAAATATTAATTTAGGAAATCATTAAATTACTGAAGATATAGAACATCAAACTTGGAATCAAAAATCAAAATATACAACTGAACAGAAGGGCTTTTTATATTCAACAGAAGCTTTAAAATCTACTCGCTAACCAAATCACAAATATTTCAGCTGGTTCTTCAGTCTCAAAAAAGCCAATGTGAGAACATACATAATTGGATATGGTCATCATACTGTTAGTTCTTGATGACACTAGCACAACAGCAAGGAATGACTAAACTCAAAAAAGTATCGACAAACTGTTTGGGTGGAGATTTTTAAAAATTGGTAAAAGGCAACATGTAACTTGTAAGTGGTATACAGACCAATAGTAGCAATGACACAATAGGGTGGAGCACAAGGAAATAAATATTGGGAGCTTGTTAGAAAGGCAAGATGACAACCTGGGGAGATTTTAATCTACCTATAGGCTGGAAAAGTCATGTAGTCCAGGTGAGGAGATTGTAGCACCTTTGTGGGTTATTTTCTTACAACATCATGCTCTGGACCCAGACAGCAGGATACATCAAATCAGGTATTGTGCTTTGAGACAGGATCTCATGGTGAAGACACCTCTATGGAGCAGCAACCATAATGTTTGGATTTTACATTCGCATTGAGGAAAAGAGGAGTGGATCCAAGAATATATTGTTAAAATTTAAGTAAGGGCAATTATGACAGCACAAAAGCAAAGGTGGCTAAAGAGAATAGATGAATTAAGTTAAAAGATAGATAAAGAGAGATGTAAACATTAAAAAGGTACTCTTTTACAATGCACAGAATAAATAGCTCAAAGTTTAAGAAAAATCCCAAGGGACAGAACTACCATTTATGGTTTTTCAGAAAAGTTAGAAGATAGTATCAAGTTTGAGGGGAAACAATGTTATTGTGCAACGTCAGTTGGCAGGCCCACAGATTGGGCAGAACGTATGAAATAAAAAGCAAAGAATGGTCCAACAGATACAGTTAGGAATACAACAAAAAGCTTGCCAGAAATAGCAACAAGATGGGAAGAATTTTTTTTTAAAATGTTAGAGGAGCATGGTCCGAATGAAAATGCAGTCTAGAAAATTAATGAAAAGGAAATAAGTGTTACACCTCACAGGGGTAGCATGCTGGAAAACAAACATTATTCCTGTAGTTATCAAAAAACAATGCAAAGTCCTCATTTAACTCATCTGAGAAACAGGTTAACAGAAAATACAGACCAGGCTTCTGTACTTTATATATAGTACAAGTTGTTACAAATAAATAGATTCTAACCACAGCTACAATCCATCAACATATGGCTTTACTGGTTAAAACTGGAGCCCTCTTCTAAAGCTCTCACACACACATACTGACTAAAATAGATTTAAAATAAACACTGGCAGCATGGTGCAGGGGAGTAAAAGAAAGTGGGCAAAGAGTTCAGTAGCATCAATCCTCAGAACTCCATGATGCCTTTTTGTTTCTCAAGTCCTTCTGTTCACTGATCTTTTCCTTCAGGTTCTTTCACATCTTCACAGGACGAACAGATCAACTGATTCACAAATGATAACGTCTCTGGCTTAGTTGTTAAAAGCAATAGCTTAGAGCAACAGGTCGGAGAAAACAGTGGACGAAGATCTGGCAAATGGATCATCAGGTAGACATGAAATTATCTATTTTAGCAGGAAGAACGTAAAAAGTATATAATCTAACTGGTGTGAGATTGCAAAATTCTGTGGTGCAGCACTATCTTGATGTTCTTGTGCACAAAACACAAAAGCTTGCTATGCACATACTCCAAGTAATGACTTAAGTTAACAGTATGTTGTAAGGGAATGGAACACAAGAGGAGGAAAGTCCTGCTTCAGTTATATAGGGTACTGCTAAGTAGAGTAACTGTGAATGGTCATGGTCAAAGACTGGACAGGCTTGGCTTAAATGAAACAAAAGGTTCCTGAGGGGTCTTGACAGGGTAGATGCAGAGAGGATATTTCTTTATTAGCAGAATGAAGAACCAGAAGACACTGTTTAAAAATCAGGTATCACCCATTTCAAACAGGAGATTAGACAAGTTACTTTTTCCTCTCAGAGAGTCATGAATCTTGAGGATCCTGAAAAAAGATGGCGGAAGCAGAGACATTGAATATTTTTAAGGCAGAGATAGGTTATATTCTTGTTAATCAAGGGGTGAGTTTATCACAGGCAGATAGTGTGAGAACCTCAAACCTATGCCATAATCTTAATGGACAGTGGAGTAGGCTTGAGGAGCCAATTGGCTTACTCCTGCTCCTGTGCCATTTGCTTGAAATTGGTCGCTAAGTGTGAAAGTGGAGATACAAGCTGTGGTATATCCCAAAGACCTGCTCTACAGTTTCAACTTTGCAATACATTCAAAAATTTCAAAAGGAGTAGAAGTGGCATATGCATATTCAGATGACAACAAGTTAAGACAAAAACTACAGATGAACCATATGAACGCAGAAGATTCGATTTAACTCTAATTAATTTCCTCTGGTGGAAGTATCAAAAGTAAGAGAACACAGAGAAAATGATTTTAAAATTAAAGTTAGGTAATTGAATAACAAAATTAGAAAGCAATTTTCAACAGAAATACAGAATAAGTTTTGAATGCTTATCCCAAAATATTGTCGATGCTTGGTCGCCTCAAGCTTTCAAGATCATTAACATTTTTGTTTTTATTCAGGATGGTTTTCAAGTGATTATGGAGCAAAGATAGAAGAATGCAGTAGAACAGAACACTAGTTATTATCCAATTAAATGTATAGTAAGCAATGGCTCTACGCACAAAGGGAACAGGCTAAAAACTGTGCCCTTAAAATAGTCTGTTTCACCATAGCTGGAAAACCACATCCAGCAGGCTTCTATACCTGCAGTCTGAAGATCAAAGTCAAACTCAAGTCTCGAATCTTGGAATGTACAAAGCCTCATAGATAATGAGCAAAACAATCATCCAGAGTGGAGAACTACCTCTGTTGCCCTTAAACTCAGGCACTTCAATACTAAAATAGGCTCCCTATATCAAACGTTAGGCAAAGGATTGCTGGGGAAACAACGTAGTAGGTTACACCTCATCTGGAGAGAAAAAGCAGAGAATCAACCCATTCTCAACCAACTGAGCTCCCTGTTGGCATCAATCACTTCATGGTTGTGTCTACAATTTGCCAGGAACCAGCGGGCAACAGATGGGAGTAACTATGCCTGATCTTTGATGCCATTGACTAGTTCAAAGATGACTTCTACTCCATCCCAGACACCAGACTCACCAAGATCCCAAAGGAAGATAAAATTATCCTCCTTGATGATTTCAACACCAGGGTTGGAAAGGACTCCCAACACTGGAAAGGAACGCGTCAGGAACTGCAAGTCCCAACAGGATTCTCCTGTTCACCAAATACACAGAACATCAGCTGATCATCACCAACACACTATCTCAAAGAGAAAAGCTCAAGATTTCTTGGAAGCATTCACGATCAAAACACTGACACAATCAATTGTCAAATGTGTGGTCATAGATGTGGCTCTAAGATTGATCTTATCAGCCACACAAAAACCCACAGAACTCAACCAGTGTCACTGAATTTCCCTGATGGACAATCATGCTTATTAGCGATTGACTGCTGACAACAATGGCTTCAAAAATATTAATTATCCTAACAGGATTAGGAATCACTACCATCTACAAAAATAAACGACCCTTCCCATGTTGAGATTCGAGAAGGGGAATATTTCATGTTCAAGAAAACTACAATTCTTAACTCTGGACATGTAGACAGTTGAATGTCTCATCAGTAAAACTACCTGCCCAGTACTTAACACAATATTACTCTATTGCACAGCACAAGACAGGGAAGCTCAGAAATTAAGATCTATTTTCAACAGTCTCCATTCTCACCATTTGCCATGTACCCCAACTGTGGAACAAGTTGCTCATCCATGCAATTTTCCCGGCCAGGCACCAGTCGTTGGTATCGTGTTAGATGAGGATTTCCATCGACATCAACTAGAAACGGGGGCGGCATAAGATGAGGTGCTTGCTGTGTCTGTTCATCCAGGACGTAATTGTTGGAATCACGGATAAGTGGACGGTAATCAGTATGAAAAAACATTTGGTCTGGGATCTATTGGTGAACAAAGTAAAATGGTTACCACAGAATTCAGATAATGGCAATGCAACAGAGCAGTCGATAACATTAAATCTATTAACTGGTACTGGCTAGTACTGGCTTAAGAGGCATATAAATCATTTATCTTTAACAAAAAAAAAGCAAAAAAACTGTGAAAGTTTCATCGTACTGCTTCCTCCTCTCCCTCCACCTCTCTCCCTCTGTGGGGTGGGGATGACAATTAACTTGCAGTCTTCCATCCCTAAAGACAGAGGTGTCTTCAGGTCACACAGCTGTAAACATCTGACACTCTCATATATGAACTAAACTTGAGACAACAAAATGTTAAAGCAGTAGCCAGCTACCACTCAAATATGATCATCTTCTCATTTTATATACAATCAAAATTTCCAAAGAGAAACAAAAATGAAGTCATTTGGGAAATAAATCCTGACCATTTCTCTCTCCCTAATCTGGAGGACCATGACCAATGTCTAGCTTATGACCAGCTAAGCTGAAAGTATAGACTCAGAGCTTCCAAAACAGTCCTAAAGTTTAAGCATTTTTTAAAAACTCATACAGGAGATGCAGACATCGTTGGAAAAGTTGGAATTTAACTCACTTGGATGTAGTGAACTGCCTTCTTGAGCTACTTCAATCCATATGTTCAAAGTCCTGCCACAGTGCCATTAGGGAGAGAGCACCAGGGCTTTTACTCAGCAATGATGGGGGTGATATACTTCAAAATCATTTCCTTAACCAGTCCCTCAAGATCAAGAATGACTTTCCTCCAATCCAGAACTGTGGATCCTGGAAGCGACTGAACAGTCCAACGATGGATTAGCACATTCTGCCACTGGTGGAGCACATTAGTTTGATAAGGCAGGAGACGGAATGCTCGTTTTATTCGAGTTTGCACTTGGCCTCCACCTGCACTGGTCACAGACATCCAAAAAGGTTCGCACTTTTGCAGAAGTTTCACCAATTTGGGTGGTTTTGGGCAAGAGTTTCTCATGCATAGGTAAGCATGTGGAATTTTGTTCAGGAAGGTTTTGAGCATGTCCTTGAAATTTTCTTTTCCCTCCTGGTAACCATTTTCCATGACAAAGCTTGTCAAGTACTGACCTCATTTCAGAAACTTTGAGTCAGGCATGCAGACCACAAAAACAACCCTGAGATTCCAACTGCCACTTCAACACACCGTGTTCCTTGGTCAACACCAATCTCAGGCAGTCTCACTCTCTCTCTCTCTCCCCATCTCCAATTAATGTTTACTCTTTGTTACCCCACCTCATCTTCAGCATATTTACCTTTTCCAAACTACCATTAGTTCTGAAGAGGAGTTACTGGACCCCAAAGGTTGACTGCTTTCTCTCCACCAGTGCTGCCAGACTTGTCAAGTTTGTTCAGCAATTTTTGTTGTTAATGCAACAATGTGGCCTGACCAACACCTCTGTACCAAATGCCTTTGTGCAGGTGTTAACCTCAGGAGGAGACAAGGACTTTGGAGCTATCTTGCCACTGGATTTGCTGTACTTGACATTTCTCCAAGGATATGAAACAGCTGGTGTACATTGCCCTTCTGTATACATTGGAGAATTGGACAAACAGCACAACTGCTTTGTAAACCACAAGCTTGGCATCAGGTTTGAAACCTTTGTCAAACAAGTGGCCAAAGGCTACATTAGCACACCGGAATTGATGTTGTATTTATCATCAATGTGTACCCTAATTGAACAAAGGCTCATAAGGTATGAGAAACGATTCGCATCATCCGGTCAAGGGGGAAGGCTGGTACAGAATGCTTGTCTTTTGGTTGTTTAGCCTAAAGACCAATCTCTCAACACATGGTTGTTGTTTGAGCATTCAGCTTTTGTGTCCTCAAACAAAAGCATCATCTGTGTACCACAGCCCAATAAGAATGGAGTGCTTTTCATTCTGTACTGCTTGAACATTTTCCCATTCATTCTATAGATATTTTCCACTCCAGCAGGAAGCTAAGGGAGAATGTTCCAGTTAGGAAGGTGAAGAGCAGCATTGGGGAACTCTTAGTTGGAGTCAAACCTGGCACAAATGGAAGACAGTTGTAGTAATTGGAGGAGGTCACTTGCCTCAGCTCCAGGACATCTCTGATAGGAGTTCCAACCATTTTCAGCTGTTCCAGCAACAACCTTCACTCCATCATAAGGTCATGTTCACTGGTAACTGCACAACATTCAGCACAATTCACAATTCCTGATATACTGAAGCATTCCATGTCCAAGATCAAAATAACCTGGACAATAGCCAGGTTTTGGCTAATGGGCAGCAAGTAACTTTTGAGCCACACAAGGGCCAGGCAATGAACATTTCCAACAAGACAACCTAACTGTTACCCCTTAATATTCAATGCATTACTAGCACCCAAATCCCCACGACTGATGTGCTGGGGTTTAGCATTAAGTTTAGTTTCTGGTTAATCAGCCATATAAATATATAGTGGCTACAAGAGCAGATTAAACACTAGGAATCCTGCAGCGAGTGACTCGCCTCTTAACTTCCTAACCACCATCTACAACGTAGAAGTGTCAATACGACATACTCACCAATTAACTGAATGAGTGCAGATCTAACAATACTCGATACGCTTGGCATAATCCAAGACAAAACAGCTTACTTGACTGGCACAAACATTCACTCCATCTACCATTGACATTCAGTAGCGGTGTGTACCATCTACAAGATTCATTGCAGAAATTAACCAAGGGTCCTCCAGTATGGCTCCTTCAAAATGCATGATTGCTTTCATCTAGAAAGACAAAGACTGCAGGTACATGGGAGCACCACCACGTGCAAGTTCTCTTCCAAGTTTCTCAACATGATGCCTTGGAAACACATTGTCATTTCTTCACAGGGACTGGATCAAAATCCTGGAAATTCCTCCCCAATAGCACTGCGTGTCTATTTGCACCAAATGACCTGCAACAGTTCAAGGCAACAGCCCACCAACTTCTCAAGGGCAACTAGGACCTGGCAATAACATCCTGGCCCAGCCAGCAATGCCCACACCCCATGAATGAATACTGAAAATATCTGTTCAATACAGTCATTCAAGTTCATAATCAAAATCTATACAGATCATTCTTTACCTACATCTTGCCTGATTCCATCCCTAAACTGTTCCTTTTAAGCAACAATTGCAATTAACTTAGTAAAGTGCAACTCGCTTTACATTTCACTCCAACCTCCAAAGTGGAGGATAGAGGCCAGTAAAACAAAATCATGAAGAAATTTTAAAAATTGATTTCAGTTAAGAGTGGATTATTCATAAATTTAAAAGGTAAAATGAAAAAAAAGTCAGACAAAGGCAGAATGGGCCATCTATTTTACGAGTCAAGTAAAGTAGCTTTGACATGTTTAGTTTTCCTGTTTAATCTGATAATGGCAAAACTCTTCCATACAATGATTACTGTAATATAGCATTCTGGTGCATGAGCTTAACAAAAAAAGTTCTGAGATTATTTTCTTGTGCCAGCCATTCTATGAGTTTTTGAAAATGTGTTTCCAGAATACAAGCACTCAAAAACCTACCTTTTCGTATGATTTACTGCAGCCAAATCCAAAGATCAACAAATGTCCATGAGAGTCAGTGCATGCAAAGTGCTGCCCATCTGCAGAGAATTTACAATCAAACACAGCACCATGACCCTGACCTTCAATCTGTAGAAAATAAATAAAAGCCCTTCCGGTTACACTGACAGATTAAACAATGCTTTGCATCTTAAACTCCCGCTATAGGTCCGGCAACCCCTGGCAATCTACTAGTAAAATTTTACAGGTTTTACACAGCCATTTCGCAGCAGTCCTCAAAGTCCTCAAAGACTATAGTAATTCAAAAAGTTTCAAAACATAAATACACTCCATTTGTTTTCCTATTTTTCAATGGGTCAACAAATCATTCTTTTCTCTTATGGTATAAATTTGCATAATTATTTGAAAGTTGTCATTTGCCCCGACAAGCAGAAAATGAAAAACTTCCATACTTGGTCCCTCTTTTGAATGGTATTTATAGAAACAAGTAGTAAACAGGTGAGTGATGATGGAATTGATGGCATTGGCAGCTTTAAATTTATCTGTCAGATGCAAGGGTCCTATCACAAATTGGGTTTGATTAAAAATTTTATTTAAGACAATGAATACATTTGTAACGATGAAAAGAAAAATGACATTTTGTCAAAGTTGTGTGTCTTGCACTCATCAGGCCAATTCATATGAATACTGAAGTGTTGGGAACAACCTGTTCATACTCAAATGAGAAGGGCATCCCAATTGTTTGGCAAATGCTCTGATTTCTAGAGGCACTGCTTTAAAGAATGGTTCATTTCCCAAGGCAAAGTCCTGATGAGAGTCAACAAGGCTAGTGTAAACTTAAATAAAGCTTGGCAGTTAACTACCCAGCATCATCTAACAGAGATATTCCCCATGCCAGTACCACTAGAGTTCACTTGTCAACCATTTCACTCCTCTCATACGATATAAACACCCTGTTTCCATTTCATTAGAACAATTGCAAGAATATCAATGCATGTAAGATGAAAACATTGATAAGATGCATTTATTTTTCAGTAAAAGCTCAAGTTCTGTGCTACTAGATTTGAATTATGACACAGTTAACAACAGTATCACTAGATATTTAAACCAGGCTTCATCCAGAGACCAAACAAAATGCTTACCATGTTAAAAAAGTTCCGAAGTTTGGCACCTTTTGAAAGGTCCCAGATGAATATGTTGCCATCATGCCCAGCAGATAACATAATCCTGGAATCAAATGGATGAGCTTCCAAAACAAAAACTTCATCATCGTGACCCTACAGGAAGAAAAAAGAAAGTCACAGTAATGAACACTTCCACGGTGTAGACATCACTGCCTTTTAAAAAAATCTAAATTACGAAATTAAAATTAAAAAATGGTGAGGATGCTAGAAATCTGAAATAAAAATGTGCTGGAGATACTCAACAAGTGTGGCAGTACTTATTTAAATTACACCATTATGTCCCAGAATTTACAATATCTATCACCATGACTAATATACATTTGGGAATGGAAGCAATTTCACCAATGCCTTTCAGCCTTGCATTTACTGCTGATGAAACAAAATCATGCACAATTCAGCAGAATTTACTTTGCCCTCAGTCCAATTAAACATTGGAATTTTGGGTGCAACATCGTATCTGCCCTCAGTGCTGGGATGACGATACCACAGCTTAAAAATAATATCAAAAACAGGTTCCCCCGCTTCTATGCCTTACAAGTAACAATCATTTAAAGCGACTAAAAACGTCTGTGACCTCAACGGCATTCAAGCTGAGGTCTTAAAGGCTGGTAGACATTAGCTCGCATCAAGACTTTATTCTGCACATTTCAGAGGAGAAAGAACTCCCCTCTCAGACTTCAAAAATGAGACAATTTTTGCAGCCTCATGAAGTACGTAATTTAACAGACTCAAGCAACAGACTTGTAGGCTATTCTTGATCTCTTCAACACTAATGCAAGAAACTCAGCCTTTGGCAAAATGAAACTCATTGACCCAGATCTGGTCAGTCAAAAATTATACTCTCAAAAATGTTGTGAAAGTTACTCTCAAATATGTTGAGCACTTCCAATGCTTTGGAAGCCACCTCTCACAGAAGGCCACCATTGACAAGGAGATCCAATACTAGCGCAAACATGGCAAATCAGCTTTTACCAACTATAGTAGGGAATGCTTTGACAGCAAAGACCTCTGCAAGTCAACTGAAGTCGGAGTAACAGAGTAGTTAACAGACAGCACTGTTCACGTCCACTGACATACCACTCACCAAGGAAATATTTGCTACATTACTGAATGTAGCAGAAACCGAATCCAAACAGCTGCCTCAGCAAGGAAGATATAGTCAAACTATTGGACCTATGCCTCACTATACACTTTATCTTTAACAGTCAAATATATAAACAAATCAATGGAGTCACCCATGTCAGGACATACTGCAGAGGCAGTCATGCCAAGACCGGAACACATCACCCTCCCTCTCATACAGCCAAAACTGTGGACCCGATATGTGGACGATACGTTTGTCACCATTAACCGCACCAAGTCAGAAGAATACAAAAGAAATTCCCCAATAATGCCTGTTATATTTTCTAGATTCAGTGGGAGAACCATCAGGGCAACCGCGAGTGTTCTTCTTGAAGTCAGTTCTGCACGCACTCAAAAGTGCTACAGAATCAACTATGATGTACAGGACATCATACCTGTATTGCTGGAAAACACGTCCTATGCCACGTCTTGTTTCCTCAACTTAAATGGCTAGTGTTCCAGGGAGGACAAGGACAATATCACAAAGACATTCAGAATGTCTTTTTGAAACATGGCAGCAGCGATGTAAACGACTGGGAAATGCTTGCGAAAACAGTGATGTGCCCATCTTGCCATATTTTCCTTAGAATTCAAAATACCTTGATGATGAAACAGTGGCAGTCTACGGGGGGGCAGGGAGGAGAGAGGGAGGAAAGACCGAGCGAGAAGAGCGCAATCAAAACCGTCACTTTATATATCCCACTACCTCATGCAATGTCATATTCATGTGATCAAAGGTCCACAGGTCAAGAATTAGTCTGTTCAGTCATAAGACAACCTATGGCAGAACTGACAACCAAGAGTGGATACTGTGCCTGGGTCAAGGGACCAGTGACAACCTGATCAACATTATATCAACGTATGTATGCAATTTACAATTATATCTAGTTTACTTACAGAAAGAACATGAAGCAGCTGTCCAGTATAGGAGTTCCACACTTTCAAATGGAAGTTGTTCACTGCTGTGATGACCGTGTGGTCAGAGCGATCCCATGCTACCATGGTCACTTTCAGCTTACTGATTTTGTCTTCCACAGGAACAGGATCATTTCTACCACATTGAAGGATAACAGTTAGATATCCATATTACCCTGACTTAATTTCTTAACTATAACACAGAAGGGTATAAAAAGATTACAGAATTAAAGAAAATATCACAGTCAATGATAAAGTGTACAACTCCTGCATGAGCAGAGAGATGTAGGAGAGAGTTAGCACAATAGTTAGCACTGCTGCCTCTCAGCACCAGGGACCCAGGTTCAATTCCAGCCTTGGGTGTCTGCTTGGAGTTTGCACATACTCCCCGTGTCTGGACGGGTTTCCACTAGGTGCTCTGGCTTCTCCCCACAGTCCAAAGATAGTGGACTGGCCATGCTAAGTAATTCCACAGAGTCCACTGATACGCAGGCTAGATAGATTAACCATGGTAAATGAGAAGTTATGGGGTAAAGTAGGGGCTGGAGGTCTTCAGAGGGTCAGTGCTACTGGAAGGGCTGAATGAGGATTCTACGATCATACTGCATGTGTCATGAAAGGTGACACGACAGATTGACAAAATAGTATCCTTGGTATTAATAACACGGACACAGGCCAAAAGAAAAGAAATCATGTTCAAATAATAAGAGTCTAGTTCAGTCTCAGATGAAGTACTGATTCTAGTTCGGGGCCTTACACTTTAGTTAAGATACCAAAATATCAAAGGCTGAGCGCAAAAGAGGCTTGTCAGAATGGTCCAAGGAATGTGAAATTTCAATTCTGAAGACAGATTGGAAAAACCGCAACTGTTCTCCTTGGAGCAGAGAAAGCCAAGGGGATGTCTGACTGAAATGTTCAAACAAAAAGGATTGGAGAGAACAAAGAGGGAGTAAATGCTTCCATCCAAAAAAAGATAAAGAACAAGTGGGCAAAGATTTTAAAGTGATCAGTAAAAGGGGGAAAGAAGGGGATGCTAGAGCAAACTTTTACACAAGTAAGTAGGGTCTGAGACCAGTAGAAGCAGGTTCAATCAAAGCATTCAAGAGAGTTATGGGGAAAGGTGGGAGAATCATGCTAGATGAGGCACTCTTTGGAGAGACAGTATAGACTCAAAAAGGGCCAAGTGACATCTTCCAGTTCTCTAACAATCCTGTGATCTTCTTAGCACTGTAGGATACAACATTTCACTCACCAGATAAAAATTTTGGTAATATGCAATCTTTTCATGCGAGTTTTCATTTACAAAACTATCTAAATCTGCAGAATAATAGTCAGAGTAATTCACTTACTAACTGATCATGTTTGAAACTTGGTCAAGCAAGAAAGTAAGCCTTAAGTAAGAGGTTATTGATGTAATAACTTCTCAAGCTAAGGAAATAAACAACTATTGTTTAAGAAAAGAATAAATTAACGAGAAAGATCAAATCCACATTCATAGAATGCCTTTTACATCCTCGGGACATTCCAGAATCTTTCATAGCTAATGATGCAATCAGAGTGTTTGGTAGGCGAACAAGGCAATCAGCTTGCAGACGAAAACGTTCTCAAAAAGCAAATCTCTTATGAGAATGATATTGCTCAATGAGGAATGAAATATGGTTAGAAATTCAGGAAAGTTGTCTTCGATAATGCCTTGCAATATTTTACTTCCACTCAATGATGCAGCTTAATACTTCATCTAAAAACCATCACTATTGAGAAGGCAGAAACAATCCAGCACTCCATTGCTCTGCAATGTGACATAGGCTCAAATGCTGAGCAGGACACATACCCATGACCTTTAGCCTTAGAATATGAGGATGGCTGTATACAGACAAGGTATGTTTTAGGATGATTCAAAGTAATCTTTTCAATGACATTCAAAACAATCTAAATCACAGACTTTCATACACAAATGTCACTTGCAGAGATTTATTGGGGCAACACTAAAAACTAAATGATGCAGCAAATCCTGTTTTTACTAATTGTTTTGGGAGACAGCTGTCAATAACAACTGTGTTGTTGGCAATCAGAAAGTAAAATCGGAACAGTAAGGAGAATAATTTCTCAAATCTACAACATTTAGTTTTCACCAGACAAGGGAGGAAAACCAGCACACAAAAGCAGAAATCAATTGTTCATATAAACTAGATGCAGATCTCAGAGATTTGTCCCCTCTGCCGTGGTGCAGAATTTAAAGTAAATTCTCAATAAATGTCATTCTAATAAATGATAAGCCAACATTCTTAACATACCAATACTGAACAAAGGGGAATTCATATGTTGGTTGTAACAGATCTTTAATCATAAATCATATCTACAACCAACATTATGTTAACCAGCATCTGTGGCACCAGGAGTGCGCCGGCTGAGCAAACATTCCGGATAATCAAGAGGCATGTATAACTGGTGTAAATCCTGATCAAGTGAAGCTTGAAGATATCAACATCCCCTAAAATATTCTATGTAAAAACTTCAACACACCTCCTAAAATCAATGTAAAAACACAGTAAGTAATAGAAATGTAATTCAGAGGGTATACACATCGCTGCTATACTTTATTTACAAATACTCAGACATTACAGTAGATTGTGTTTTTAAGGTATATAACTTTCATTGAATTATCAAGTATGTAGGTTGATAAGGTGCCAATTAAAATAAAGTTTGTTGCTTTTCTGTATTTCGCAAAATTAGCCCATATTTGCGGCTATTGTGGATGAAATGGGTTACAAATACCTAAAATCAGCTTACAAAATTTAAATCAGCTCTTGTAGTAATTTTGACCACTGCAAAATCATTGAAGAGTCTCAATCGTTGAACAATTATTTTGATACACAGGTCCTAGAATAGGGGTTTTAAATTCTAAAGGTAGAAAACCACAAGAAACAATTAGCTTCATATTCTCTATGGTGGTGGCAACACAAACATCTTTACATTTATGTTTTGATTAAAAATACTCAGTAGATAAACCTAGGGTAACTTACCCTGGTAATTTCATAAACATATCCAGGACTATACTCCTCCATTCTTGGTGCTGGTACTGCCAGATTCTAGCTGTCCCATCTCGGCTACCACTTACAAATCTCAAACTATCCAGAGTTGGGTAAGAAAGAATTGGGTAAGAAAGAATACAGATTAAATATTTTTGAAAATTAAATTTTTACAATTACATGAACATAAACAAGGCCAGGTAGTTTAATTTCCATGCTTTTTATGCTTTTGTTTAAATAAGCTGGATAATTTTAAAATTACTGATTATGATGGCAAGCATTTTCTCAAAAACAAAAAAAAATGCAACAACCGTCACAAACACAAAAACGTACCTCTGACTATTGTTGCAGAACTGGATAGCGATCACTTTATCCTGAAGGAGATCAAAAGGAACAAAACAAAAATTCCGGTCTTTTCCATGAGTCAATTCAATTGTGCATTAGTACAGGAAAAAAAAGTCAAAAATTATAACTAACACTTGATCTCAACTCAACTTAAACATCCTGCATGTCATAAGAAACATCATCCCAAATCATTCTAAACATGCTGCATTTTAAACAATGCCAGCAGTTATGCAATGCTGCATACACACATTTCCAAAAATGTACAAGTCAGCACATATTTCATTCATTGGTCAGCAATGATTATGGTATGCCTCAGACATGCATTTTTTTACCATTAGGTGGGATGTAGTCACACCAGTATATTTGAGATGTGACTCCAACCTATGTGAGGAACGTAGCCGTTAATTTGCGGGAAAAAAGAAACAAAAACAAAAACACTTTTTTCCCATAAAGTAATACCCAAGGCAGGACCTAGGGGAAATGGTCTGCAATTTCTCAGCATCTCTAATTTGTCAGTTTGTTGGAATGTTGGCCATTTTAGAACCAATGGCTGGAACTAGGTGATGGAAGGTAACCAATTAATGACCTTAAAAGAACATTTTAAAGGCACACTGCAGACATCAACGCAGCGAAAGGTTACTTGGTGGAGGCAGTCTTCTTCAAAAATGGCCTCACAAATCGTGAGAAGTTTTATTTTAACTTTTATGAAATTTAGATGACGTGCCATCTTAAGCTATCAGTATTTGTAAATTGCACCTCTGACAGGGGGACAACTGATCTGTCACTGCTGATGAGACTTCAACTGGCCCTCCAGACTAGAAAGCCTTAAGTGAAAAGCAAGTGCTCATCCTATCCATGAACGGGTCAGCAAATGAAAGACTGCAACAGAGCCTAGGTACTGACAAGCATCGGAACCCGTAAAGGATCCCAATCAGATTTAAAATTCAGTCCAAATACTACATCAAAGGAACAATTTTGGAACAGGATGGTTCTGTTTCCACAAATTTTGCACAAACTTTAGAAAAGCTCCAATTTCTAGGTTCGAGCAGTGTATTACAGATTCTTTTGAAGAGTTTCACATTCTCTCCAAAGTCACAAGATAAATTAAAACTCAACACGAATGCTTGATAATGCAGAAATTCAAAACCAGTCAACTGGGCTGAAACAAGGTACAAAAACTTCAAAAGCAGATCCTCCTCTCTGCTGCAATATCTGTACATTGTGGCACAGTCAATTAAACAGTCTCACCATCAAACACGATTACTTTTAGTTATTCCTAAATTACCTCTTAAAAATGATGTGAACTATTTGCACGTTAATTCTTAAAAACGGACAGCAGAAAGAACAATGAGACGATTCTCTTAGCTGCTTCAGTAAAACAAGCTTGATCATAACATACAGAAGTTACTTAAATGTTCAATATCTTACCGTATGGGATGCAAGCTCAGAAATTTTTTCTGGTGAGCCAGAACCCAAGTAATAAACTCTAATCACATGGTCTGTGCTGCCAGTTGCTACGAACATCCCACCTGTAACGGCAATCAATAAAAAATACTTCAAACATTATTGCCCCAAACAAAATGTTTCCAATTCCCATTCTAATCCTATAAATAAAACATTGTCAATCATAACATTTGCATTGTGTTCTTTAAAATTTAAAATATACCCATTTCTGGTTGTTCCAGCCTCTCACTAAGGTCACAAAAAACAAGTCACTATACACTTAATTTATCACTATTTCTTCAATCAGCAGTTCCTCCCAATTTGATAATTAAAATTTCCAATAATAAGTTTCATCTCATTTTTAATCCAATACATGGCAACCAAGATAGCTAGCCAAAGGAAATCTAGGAGAGTTGGAACTTGAACTCAGGCCAGATCTTTCTGCAGGCAAACGGCACTGCATGGTAGTTGGAAATCATGCTACACAATGACCAACTAGAAACTTGAAAGGCAAACAAAGAATAGTACACAGATAAAACTGCAATGCAATGCCCACCACCGGATGTAATCACAATTAGTTAAGTTTACAGCCAAAATAAAATTTTAATTTAATTTAGAATTTAACTTACTTTTGCTCAAGAAAAATTGTTTTAATTACAGCTAGATGGCGGCATTTGGCATATTTATTCAGAAAAGGGAAGATCGTGGAGTGAAAAGGAAGAATTGGCACAATGAATGGGGTGCGGGCAGTAAAAAAACAAAATCAAAAAATTCTTTCCTTGTGATGCTGTAAGAAAAAATACTTACCAGAACTGAAAGAGGAGCAAGAAATTTGACTTCCTGGTCTGGATCTATCCGCAAATTTCACTGGATGTTCACTGTGAACACAGGCGCAATTTCAATCCAAAGCAAATGCAAAGAATTAGGAAATTAACACCAACAATTTTGATACTTTCAGATACAACAACACCGGTCTTTCAGAGGTAGTATTAAACCAAGATTCTATTTGTCCGTTATGGTGAAAATAAAAGATTAACGGATATTTGATAAAGATAACAAACTTCTCCAGCTTCCAAACCAAAATTTGCTTTTCATCTTGCAGAAATGGCTGTGGCATTTTACCTTTATTAGCCGTAAACAGAGGATGAAGCAAAAGATATAAAGAAGGGCAAGCTGCTTTTATATAACCATGCAAAGGATGTGCTGATGCAGTAATTTGCAGTCAAATAAAATCAGTGTAGTGACTGAAGTGGAGAAGCTGGATGCATATATGTTCAAGTGAAGATATGGGAATGGAAGCTTTTGTTCATTATTCATTTCAGTCAAAGCTGAATAACAATTTGACTCACTGAATTGATTTCTCTCCTTTATAGATTCTGATTAGTGTTAGAGAGAAGGTCTGCTATTTGACCTTTATCGCAGTGAGGATCAGAAACAGTTATCATTCAAGGTTCTTGCGAAGGTTTGTAGCTCAGGTTGTGGATGAGGATGTTGGCTTGCTTGTCAAGTTGGCTGGTTATTGCAATTACGTTTCATCACCACACTAGGTAACATCATCAATGCAGCCTCCGAGGAAGCAATGTTGTTCTACTCCGCTTGGAATTTATATGGTCTGGTTGTTGTTAGGTTGTGTCATTTCTGGGTTTTTTTTTGCACGGGTCTGTAGAAGAGGTCTAATTCTAAGGTTGATTGCATTACTGGTTGAAACCATTCCTAAAAGTCAGAATAGAATAAATGACCAACAGGGTGTTCCAAATCAAAGTATATAGGAAGGCAACCCACACCACCGACCCAATCCTCAATTTCCACAGCAATCACCCCAACACCCACAAACAAAGCTGTGTTAGGCCATTATAATAAAATGAGGCTGGATGAACGCAGCAGGCCAAGTAGCATCTCAGGAGCACAAAAGCTGACGTTTCGGGGCTAGACCCTTCATCAGAGAGGGGGACGGGGTGAGGGTTCTGGAATAAATAGGGAGAGAGGGGGAGGCGGACCAAAGATGGAGAGAAAAGAAGATAGGTGGAGAGAGTATAGGTGGGGAGGTAGGGAGGGGATAGGTCAGTCCAAGGGAAGATGGACAGGTCAAGGAGGTGGGATGAGGTTAGTAGGTAGATGGGGGTGCGGCTTGGGGTGGGAGGAAGGGATGGGTGAGAGGAAGAACAGGTTAGGGAGGCAGAGACAGGTTGGACTGGTTTTGGGATGCAGTGGGGGGAGGGGTCGAACTGGGCTGGTTTAGGGATGCGGTTGGGGAAGGGGAGATTTTTAAACTGGTGAAGTCCACATTGATACCATTAGGCTGCAGGGTTCCCAGGCGGAATATGAGTTGCTGTTCCTGCAACCTTCGGGTGGCATCATTGTGGCACTGCAAGAGGCCCATGATGGACATGTCATCTAAAGAATGGGAGGGGGAGTGGAAATGGTTTGCGACCGGGAGGTGCAGTTGTTTGTTGCGAACCGAGCGGAGGTGTTCTGCAAAGCGGTCTCCTGTAAAGCGGTCTCCAAGCCTCCGCTTGGTTTCCCAAATGTAGAGGAAGCCACACCGGGTACTGTGGATGCAGAATACCACATTGGCAGATGTGCAGGTGAACCTCTGCTTCATGTGGAATGTCATCTTGGGGCCTGGGATAGGGGTGAGGGAGGAGGTGTGGGGGCAAGTGTAGCATTTCCTGCGGTTGCAGGGGAAGGTGCCGGGTGTGGTGGGGTTGGAGGGCAGTGTGGAGCGAACAAGGGAATCACGGAGAGAGTGGTCTCTCCGGGAAGCAGACGGGGTGGGGATGGTAAGATGTCTTGGGTGGTGGGGTCGGATTGTAGATGGCGGAAGTGTCGGAGGATGATGCGTTGTATCCGGAGGTTAGTGGACAACGCATCATCCTCCGACACTTCCGCCATCTACAATCCGACCCCACCCCACCCCCACATTTTTCCATCCCCACCCCTGTCTGCTTTCTGGAGAGACCACGCTCTCTGTGACTCCCTTGTTCGCTCCACACTGCCCTCCAACCCCACCACACCCGGCACCTTCCCCTGCAACCGCAGGAAATGCTACACTTGCCCCCACACCTCCTCCCTCACCCCTATCCCAGGCCCCAAGATGACATTCCACATGAAGCAGAGGTTCACCTGCACATCTGCCAATGTGGTATATTGCAGCCACAGTACCCGGTGTGGCTTCCTCTACATTGGGGAAACCAAGCAGAGGCTTGGAGACCGCTTTGCTGAACACCTCCGCTCGGTTCGCAACAAACAACTGCACCTCCCGGTCGCAAACCATTTCCACTCCCCCTCCCATTCTTTAGATGACATGTCCATCATGGGCCTCCTGCACTGCCACAATGATGCCACCCGAAGGTTGCAGGAACAGCAACTCATATTCCGCCTGGGAACCCTGCAGCCTAATGGTATCAACGTGGACTTCACCAGCTTCAAAATCTCCCCTTCCCCAACCGCATCCCTAAACCAGCCCAGTTCGTCCCCTCCCCCCTCTGCACCACACAACCAGCCCAGCTCTTCCCCTCCACCCACTGCATCCCAAAACCAGTCCAACCTGTCTCTGCCTCCCTAACCTGTTCTTCCTCTCACCCATCCCTTCCTCCCACCCCAAGCCGCACCCCCATCTACCTACTAACTTCATCCCACCTCCTTGACCTGTCCATCTTCCCTGGACTGACCTATCCCCTCCCTACCTCCCCACCTATACTCTCTCCACCTATCTTCTCCTCTATCCACCTTCAGTCCGCCTCCCCCTCTCTCCCTATTTATTCCAGAACCCTCACACCATCCCCCTCTCTGATGAAGGGTCTAGGCCCGAAACGTCAGCTTTTGTGCTCCTGAGATGCTGCTTGGCCTGCTGTGTTCATCCAGCCTCACGTTTTATTATCTTGGATTCTCCAGCATCTGCGGTTCCCATTATCTGTGTGTTAGGCCATTATTGGGCTGACAAGTGGCAAGTGACATTTGCACCACAGAAATGCCAGGTTATGACCATCTAACCACTGTCCCTTGACATTCAATCGTGTTACCACCATTGAATCCCCCAACTATCAATATCCTGGGAGTTACCATTGACCAGAAACTCAACTAGATTCACCACATTAACACAATGGCTACAAGAGCAGGCCAAAAGCTCGGAATACTGGGGCAAGTAACTCACCCCCTGACTCCTCGAAGCCTGTTTGTCATCCTCAAGGCACAAATCAGGAGTGTGATAGAATACTCCCCACTTTCCCTCATCTCCGTGCACTTGGCCAATAAAGGCCATCAAATTAATTGAGACAACATTACCATCATTGCTCAAGCCAACCACAGGAATTCCTAGAGGCCTGGTTTTCAACCCATAATGCAATCAATAAACATGGAATTAGACCCCATTGACAAACCCATGCAGAACAGAACCAGAAATGGCACAACCCAATTTAACAGGCCGGATCATATAAATTCCAAGCAGAGTAGAACATCATCACCTAGCATGGCAATAAAACGTCTTGTGAGATAACCAGCCAGCTTGGCAAGAACGCCAACAACCTCACACAGTTAAATGGTTTAACAACAGTACTGGAGAGATGTCTTATTCTACTAACCATCAGCTTGAAATGTAGGAAACCAAAACAACTGGACAAGTTAAGAAAAAACAACTGAAATTGCTGAAGAAACTCAGCAGTCTGGCAACATTGCCAGAACATATTAACATACATTTGAGAATGCTTCAGCTCATTGGCTACAGTTTTGTTTTTAACCTCAGCAGTCATCACCTGAAGGAGAGGGTAAACTGGCAACTGCTCTTTTTAAATGCTTAATATTGCGTTGTCATTAGTAATCTGGCTGAGACAATGAAATGTCAATGCATATCGAAAAATAATACTAACAATAATAATATCGAAAAATAAAAATAATACACTATGTATGAGTCGATACACTGAAACTTAATTCCACACACAAAAGTTGAGGGACAATTATTCCAACATGTAAATCCAACACTTGCAACATACATTAGAAAACTTGGAGTTAGCAAAAGACACTTATGCCTTGGCAGCAAATTACTCTCCGAACAGATCAAATACCCATTAACAAACTCACAAATAGACCAGATGCAGCCTTTTGGATTTCACACCAAAATTATCATGAAACAATATAGTATTTCAAAGATAACACGGTGTGAAGCTGGATGAGCATAGCATGGAAAGCAGCAGCGGAACAGGAAAGTTTGACGTTTCAGGTTGAGATTTTCTGAAGAAGGGTTGCAACCCGAAATGTCAAACTTTCCTACTCCTCTGATGTGTTCAACCAGCTTCACATGGTGTTCTCTGATTCTCCAGCATCTGCAGTTCCTACTATCTCTGTAGTATTTCAAACCACTTGAGCAACAGATAAAAGTAGCAGTGAAAAAGCTAACATGTCATCACAATGTATCGATTGCTGACTTGTCTCCACCTGTTCTCATTTTGAACTATTTTTCCTTTAGCACGTGTCACTTTCTTCATGCCAAATCTGTGGTTCAGACTCTCCAGATGGATCCTTGTTACAGCTGTCTCTTTGTGGAGGATGTGGACTACTCCTTGCTGCAGTGCTACACAGGCCCTGTGCCACAGCCCCTTCTCTGACTAAATGTCATCACAGCTGCTTCCTGTTCTTTTCCAGAACTCAACAATTTTGCTTCAGGTGCTATTCTGGTCTCACCCGGACCTGGTCATCTCAGACTCTTCAGGTGGTTTCCTTGACTTCATCGTTTCCATTTCAGCAAATAGTTGATACATATTAGGAATTGGTGGACAGACTATTCCCCAGTTATGTTTCTTCACATCCTGCTTCCGGCTTGGATTCCATTCCATTTT
Source organism: Stegostoma tigrinum (assembly GCF_030684315.1). Taxonomy (NCBI): domain Eukaryota; kingdom Metazoa; phylum Chordata; class Chondrichthyes; order Orectolobiformes; family Stegostomatidae; genus Stegostoma; species Stegostoma tigrinum. Next base: position 64,502,460 of record NC_081368.1, read on the forward strand.
TTCAGTTTCTTTATTGCATCTGTTCCATTGGTGCTTCCGTCTACCAGAGTACCTCCTTTCTTGTCACCCAAGGATTTTCCCCATGATGGTTAACAGGGCCAACAACCATATCCAACTAATCTCTCTCACTTCTGCTCACAGCCCTTCCACTCCCTCCTCAAACAAACAGTAGGGTGTCCCTTGTCCTCACTTTCCACACTACTGACCGGCTTTCAAACAATCACTTTCCACCACCTCCAGAAGGATATCACTGAACACAATTTCCCCTTCCCCTCTACTGTTAGTATCCTGTAATGATTATTCACATCCTCATATCCTGATCCATTCCAAACACCACCTCACTCCCCATGGCACCTTCCCACATAATCACAGAAGCTGTAGCACTTGCCCATTCACCACTTCTTTCCTCACAGTCCACGATTTCAATCACACCTTCCAGGTGAAGCAGCATTGTACTTATACAATATACTGGATTGAAAGAAGTATTTGGTGCGCATAATGTTGTCTCCTTTACACTGTACAGGTATGAATTAATAATTGTCTCCTTGACATTCAATCGTGTTACCACCATTGAAAACCCCACTATCAATATCCTGGGAGTTACCATTGACCAGAAACTCAACTAGATTCACCACATTAACACAATGGCTACAAGAGCAGGCCAGAAGCTCGGAATACAGGGGCAAGTAACTCACCCCCGACTCCTCGAAGCCTGTTTGTCATCCTCAAGGCACAAATAGGAGTGTGATAGAATACTCCCCACTTTCCCTCATCTCCGTGCACTTGGACAATTTTGGTCTTTTACTCAGTGCACCTCAATCTGTTCAATTTGCTTCCCTACCCCTCTGTCGACAGCATTAAAATTCACCATTTCCTATCTCTTTTCTGTTCTGAAGAGGAATTGGACTCAAAATATTTAACTGTTTCTCTCTTCACAGACACTGCTAGACCAGAGTTTCTCTAGCACTTTGTTTTTATTTCAACTTTCCAATATTCACAGTACTTTGCTTTTATTCTTATTCTGTTAATCAATTATTAATCCATACCTGTACAGTGTAAAGGAGACAACATTATGCCATGACGTACACTGCCATGCCAATATTCACATACTTGTCCTGTGACAGTGCGCCAAATCTCAATGTAAACTCAAGGAACACGCTTCATTTTCTGCTTAGATAATAAAATGTGAGGCTGGATGAACACAGCAGGCCAAGCAGCATCTCAGGAGCACAAAAGCTGATGTTTCGGGCCTAGACCCTTCATCAGAGATGGGGATGGTGTGAGGGTTCTGGAATAAATAGGGAGAGAGGGGGAGGCGGACCGAAGATGGAGAGAAAAGAAGATAGGTGGAGAGAGTATAGGTGGGGAGGGGATAGGTCAGTCCAGGGAAGATGGACAGGTCAAGGAGGTGGGATGAAGTTAGTAGGTAGATGGGGGTGCGGCTTGGGGTGGGAGGAAGGGAAGGGTCTAGGCCCGAAACGTCAGTTTTTGTGCTCCTGAGATGCTGCTTGGCCTGCTGTGTTCATCCAGCCTCACACTTTATTATCTTGGATTCTCCAGCATCTGCAGTTCCCATTATCTCTCATTTTCTGCTTAGATGCGTTATAGCCTCTGGGACTCAATGATGAGTTTCTTTCAGCAGAGCAAACCCAGTTTTCATAATATCATACGAAATTGGAACAGTAGTAGGCAGCTCAGAGCATTGGTCCCCTTGCATCATTCAACAGGATCATGGCTGATGCAACATTCCTCGAGTCCACTTTCCTACATTTTCCCTGTCACGCTCAATTCCCCCACTGATCAAGAAACTCTCTCAGTCTTGAATACACAAAGACTCTGTCCCCTCAGCTTTCTGCAGCAAGCAGTTCTAAAGTCTCACAATCTTTTAAGAGAAGATGATGTTTCTCATCATCTCAGTCTCAGACTGGTGCCCCTCAGACAATGCCCTTTGGTCCTTGGCTTTCCCATAAGGGGAAAGCATATTTTCAGCACTTATCCGATCAAGCACTTTAAGAACCCTATACGTTTCATTGAGAGCACACCTCATTCTTCTAAACTTCAATGCGTAGAACCCCTTTACTACCAAAATAATCCATCCACATCAGGAATCAGTCTTGTGAACTTTCTCTCAACTGCTTCTGATGAAATTGTGCTTCTTTCCTGAAATAAGGAGACCAAAGCGCTCAGTATTCCAGGTGTGGCCTCACCAGTACCTCGTATAATTGCAGTAAGATTTTCCTACTCTTTATACGTCAACCTCTGAAATAAGGGCTGACATTCCATTCACCTTCCTGATTACCTGCTGCACCTGTGTGCCAATGTTGTTTCATGCAGAAGTCCCTTTGATATGCAGCTTTCTACAGTTTTTTTCTCATTTAAACAATACTGCTCTTATGCTCTCTCTTCCAAAACAAACTTCAATTTTTCCCCACTTTACACTTCATTTGCCAGGTTCGTGAAGTTTCACGAACACCCATTTTACATCTCTTTCAATCCTTTACCACAATTATCACTGTCTTTTACTCAGTAAACCTCAATCTGTTCAATTTGCTTCCCCACCCCTCTGTCGACTGCATTAAAATTCACCATTTCCTATCTCTTTTCTGTTCTGAAGAGGAATTGGACTCAAAATATTTAACTGTTTCTCTCTTCACAGACACTGCTAGACCAGAGTTTCTCTAGCACTTTGTTTTTATTTCAACTTTCCAATATTCACAGTACTTTGCTTTTATTCTTATTCTGTTAATCAATTATTAATTCATACCTGTACACATTGCTTTAATTTTTCCAATCAACTTCCTGTGGAGACTTTATCAAAAGCCTTCTGAAAATTAAGTATATATGCCCATCAACTCTTGGTTACAAATTGTTGTTCACTTTGAACTCTTGTGTCTATCCCAATAAGTGCTAGATCAAAAATTTAAAGAGAAAATCTTGTGGTGCAGTGGTAACATTCATTTCTCTGGTCAAGGTGGTCAGGATCAAGTCCCACCTGCTCCAGAGGTGTGTCATAGATTTCAGGAAGATTCTTCTGTCACAGTGTTAGGGATTCTCTCTCTGAATCACAACGCCTCAGTTAAAATCCTGTCTGCTCCGGGAGGTGTATGACAATATCTCATCACAGGTTGATTAGAATTCAAATTTCAACAGCATATCACTATGTTTCAGTAAGATCAAATGAATTACATCCACAAATGATCAATGATAAATACATGAACTGGAAGATTATTGATAACGAAATACATTCCATACAAATTACTATACTAAAATTCCAAACAGACAAAGTTTTAAATGAAAGCCAGCAAATTCATGTTAACAAAATTGCAGATATATTTCACAAAAAAAACTTACTTAAATTTGACAGTCTCCGTATTCCACTGCCAAAAGCAGATGGTCCCATCAGCCCCTGTGGATGTCAAGTACCGTGTTGTTCCTCTGGTCCCTGGGGAAAACTGAAGTACAGGAAAATGGAATCTTATAGATCTGAAAGTCTAAAACAGGACTAAAAGGCTTTTGTTAAATTCTGTAAATGTGATTTATAGACGTTGAGACACCTCCAATTTCCCCAATCTACCTCCTGCATGCATTGGCTTTTTAGCTAGCTATGAATCCAGTGCACCATACAAAAATGTTCTGATTAGCCAAACTGATTAGATTTCTTATGCTCCTTATGGAAATATGAACAAGTGTTCAATGGAAATTGATCAGGCTTGCTGCTTCTCATCAATGTACAAACCCTACCACTCAGGCAAGACAAGAAATTTGGATTGGAAAAGGGTCAAAGTTAAACTGTAATCTAGCTAAGAATAATCAGGCTTAATATTCTGCCTGCTCATTTACCCTCCTATAGTCTGTTTATGATGCTGTGCACGTTAACAAAACACATTAAATATATCTATATGCATCTATTACTCATGTCTGCTATTTTATGCAGTCATACAAATCTCATTGTGACTGAGAAAAACAAAATATTACCACAACAGATAACATTTACAATGTGCAACCTCATTAAGTTTAAGAGTTTGCCAACTAAATTTACGTGGCGTGGAGAATTTATTCTACTGCAGTCAGGGGAAAGAAGCTGGAAAAGCAAAGCACGTTAAAAAAGAAAGCACTGGGAAACAATGACTATAATATCAAGTTGAGCATTGTTACAAAAATGTGAGGGGAAAATCATCAATAAAACCTTCAACTCAAGTAAAAGTAATTTTAGGCATTTGAGGAATTCGGTCCAGGCAAATTGGTATCAAAGATTGTAAGTCAAAACAGTAAACGGTATGTATCTTTGAACCCAAACTGGGCCAATCGGAAAAAAAGACAGCTAAAGCGAGAGCTCCCTGGATAACTAAAGAGAAAATTAAAATGCAAATGTTAGGTTCACATTAAGTAGCAAATTATATTGGAAAGAAAAAAGTACAAGGAAAACTGAGGAAGAAAATAAGAGGGATAAAGAATGTCTAACAATAGATTAGCCACATAACATGAAAGTGGACCAAAAGTCTTTTGTTTTGACAGGCTGTACAAAATGGCAAAAAAAGCGAGTGTAGGATTAATTCGGCACAGATACAAGTTATGGATGTGAGTTTGCTCGCTGAGCTGGAAGGTTAGTTTTCAGACGCTTCGTCACCATTCTAGGTAACATCATCAGTGAGCCTCCGAAGAAGCGCTGGTGTTATGTCCCGCTTTCTATTTATCTGGTTAGGTTTCCTTGGGCTGGTGATGTCATTTCCTGTCTTTTTTCCCCCCCAGAGGGTGGTAGATGGGCTCCAAATCAATGTGTTTGTTGATGGAGTTCCGGTTGGAATGCCATGCCTCTAGGAATTTCGTGCGTGTCTCTGTTTGGCTTGTCCTAGGATGGATGTGTTGTCCCAATCAAAGTGGTGTCCTTCCTCTGTATGTAAGGATACTAGTGATAGTGTTCTGTATCCTTACATACAGATGAGGAAGGACACCACTTTGACTGGGACAACACATCCATCTTCGGACAAGCCAATCAGAGACACGCACGAGAATTCCTAGAGGCATGGCATTCCAACCGGAACTCCATCAACAAACACATTGATTTGGAGCCCATCTACCACCCTCTGGGGAAAAAAGACAGGAAATGACATCACCAGCCCAAGGAAACCTAACCAGATAAATAGAAAGCGGGACATAACACAAGCGCTTCATCGGAGGCTCACTGATGATGTTACCTAGAATGGTGACGAAGCGTCTGAAAACTAACCTTCCAGCTCAGCAAGCAAACTCACATCCAGAACCTCAACCTGAGCTACAAATCTTCTCAAAACTCGCCAGATACAAGTTATCTTATAGAGGAAAAAGGCATATATTTACTATCTCAACCACATACTTAGCCTCCATATTCAGGAAAGAAAAATAAAAATATACATACTTCAGAGGAAGAAGGCTGTTAGTGTTCAAATTTGAATCACCGGTTCAAGTAAGATGCTCTATAGATTGATGATTGAAGTAAAAAGGTGGAGATTGCAAAACGTTTGATGAAGTCACTTCCGATGCTGCTTAGGTAGGACAGTGCTAAAGGAGAATTAGGGATTCTAAATGTTTCTATCTTTTTGTGGGTACGGATGAGATAATCCTGACTACAACAGTCCATCAGCCTCATGTAAACGCTGGGGAAACTTTGAGGTATTAACCTAGGACAGAACTCATTGTCGCTTAAAAGAACAATGTTTAATAAACTACAACCAACATGGATTTGTTAGAAGCAAATTGTATTTGATTTGATTAATTCTTAAGTTTTTCCAATGAAAATGGAAATGATTGATGAAGATTGCCCATGTAACTATCAACTGCACCATAAGAATGGCTTTGGTACAGTGTCACCCAATAGATAATGTCAGCATATTTAAAGTCTATAGAGTTAAATGGGCTGTGGATGTGTGGATACAAAACTGATTAAGCAACAGAAAGAACAGTATTGGTGAACATATTTTTTCAGACTAGATGAAATGCACAATGGCAGTCCCTAAGCTTTGAGGTTTAAACCTCTTACTCTAAATAAATAATAACATTATAGTTTATATAATAGACATATAAAACCTCTATATCCAAATCCAAAGTTATTAATGCACACATACATACATATAGATTAATAACTTGGACTTAGATACCAAGGTCACAGTTCAAAGTTTGCCTCTGACATGAAACTTGGAAATGCAAAGTACAGTGAGGATGATAGTTTAAAACAACATCAATTCAGGAGGATATAAACAGAATGGTGTAACGAGTGGATATGAGGCAGATTAAATTTCAGGTAGAGATGTATGAAATGACACATTTTGATAAGGGCAATGAGGAAACGCAAGACAATATAAAATAGCCCAATTTTGAAGAGAGATTAGTGGGTGTGCACGTAAAAACTTTTGAAGGATTGCAGGATAAGTTGAAAGGGCTATTGTGAAGAGAAAGTAAGATCCTTAGTTTTATAAACATAGGCAGAGCACAGAAGCAAGAAACTTATGTGAAATTTTTAATAAAACTCTGGTGACTCATCTGATGAGCTGCAATCACTTATGAACACCACTGCAAAGGAAAATGGCACTGGGGTAAAACGTTATCAGTGACATGGCAAGACAGAGAAAATAGTTTGTTCTTAGAGAAAGGATAGTTCTGATTACACCATAAGACCAACAGATGAAGAAACATAAGTAGGCCATATAGAACATAGAACATTACAGCGCAGTACAGGCCCTTTGGCCCTCGATGTTGCGCTGACCTGTGAAACCAATCTGAAGTCCATCTAACCTACACTATTCCGATGTCATCCATATGTTTATCCAATGACCATTTAAATGCCCTTAAGGTTGCCAGGTCCACTACTGTTGCCGGCAGAGCATTCCACGCCCTTACACTCTGAATAAAGAACCTACCTCTGACATCTGTCCCATATCTATCACCACTCAATTTAAAGCTATGTCCCCTCGTGCTAGCCATCACCCTATCTAATCCTCCGATCATCTTGTATGTCTCTATTAAGTCACTTTTAACCTTCAGGTCATCAACTATGTTCTGCCATCCAATGAGATCATGGCTGATCTGATAACTACCAACAACACAACAGGAGAAGTGATGACCTCACGATATTATTGCTAGGCTATTAATGCAGAAACTCAGCTAACGGTGCTCGGGTCCCACCATGGCAAATAATGAAATGTGAATTCAATGTAAAAAGTCCTTGAATTGAAAATGTAGTCATATCATGAAACCATTGCCAAATCTCAATAAAAAAACACCCATTTGGGCCCACTAACGTTCTGCAGAGAAGGAAGTCTGTGATCCTCACCTGGTCTGGCCTACATGTTACTCCAAGCCACAGTAATGTCAGTGATTCTCAACTCCCCACAAATGGCCTAGTCAGCCAGCAATAACCACGTCCCACAAGTGAACAAAAAAAAATTCCAGCTTTTTCCCTGCAAGCCTCATAATCAAAAATCTGTTTCTCGGTCTCAAAACCACTTAATAACACATGCTTGACACCCCGCTGCAGTGAAGTATTTCACAGATTTACTATTCCCAAAAGAAATTCCTCCTGATCCGTCTTAAAAGGTGCAAACCCTTATTCTGAGATGATGTCCTCTGGTCCTTGTTTTTCCCACAAGGGAGGAATGATCTTTATACCTCTGTGCTGTTAAGTCTCCCAAGAGTAATATATGTTTCAATATAGTCACATCCCATTCTCATGGACTCCAATGAGTATAGGCCTGACCTACTCAACCTCTCCTCAGACAGTACCTCCACGTCTCGTATGAACCATCTCCAGACTGCCCCCGACACCTATATATCTTCCTTTAGAGAAGGGGTCAAAAAAATGGTGCCCTGTACTCCAGTTGCGAGCTGACAAGTGTCTTGTACAGGTTTAGCAAAGCCCCCTACCTTGTACTCCATTTACTTTGAATTAAAAGGTTAACATTCCATTTGCCTTCCATATTATGATAAGAAAGTGGATGCCAGCTTAGTACAATTTACGGAACTGGGCTGCCAAATCCCTCTGTGCTGTGGCTTTCTGCTGTCCTTCTCCATTTAGATGATATTTAGCATTTAGTTGTCCTGTCAAAGTGTATAATCTCACATTTTCCCATTGTATTCGATCTGCCAAGTTTTTGCCTATTCCCTTAACTTGTCAATAACCCTCTGCAGACTCTTCTCATGCTTACTACTCGCCACCCCACTTATTTTTGCATTCACTTTCCTCATCCAATTCATTAAAATGTATTGTAAATAATTATGGCCCCAGTACAGATCCCTGTGGTTCATCATTAGTTGTAGGTTGCCATCCTAAAAACACCCCCTTATCATGACTGACTCCTATCAGTCAATCTTTTTGTTTTGAGAAGACTTGTAGCTCAGGTTGTGGATGAGGGTGCAGACATAGTCGCTGAGGTGGTGTGTTTGATTGCAGTCGTTTCATTACCCTGCTAGCATTGGTGTTCTGCCCCACTTGGTATTTATACGCCTCAGTTTGCTGGGGTGGTTGGCATCACTGCCAATTCTGTTTTTCAGTGGTTTGCATATCAGGTCCAGTTCAACTTGTTTGTTGATGGAGTTGATTGGAATGCCAGGTCTCCAGGAACTCCCTGGCATGTCTCTGTGTGGATACTGCTACGACGTATGTGTTGTCCCAGTTGAACTTATTACCTTCTTTGTCAGTGTATAGAGACCAGGCGAGAATTGGTTGTGTTTCTTGGTGTAGCGAGTGTTCACGTATGCTTATTGACAGTTTCCTTCCTGTTTGGCCTATGTAACGTTACCCACAGTCTTTGCATGGCATTCTGTGCGTTACTTTCGTTTTATGGGTGGTGGGTTTGGGATTCTGTGTGTTTGTCAGTAGTTGTCATGGGGTGGTTGTTGGTTTGTGGTCTACCCTGACACCTGGGAGCATGAGTACTCTTGCAGTCATCTCTGATATGCAGTAGGGTGACTAGTATGTCTGGTTATGTTGTGACTTCTTGTTGCGGTCTGCTACAGAGGTAACGACAGATTGTACTTTTTGGGGTATCCATTCCAGTACTGTTGCTACAGTATGTCGTGGCTCATTTCTGATGCAGCTCCATTTATGGGTGTTAGGGTGATTCCTGGTGTAATTAAGTATGTGGTCCCTTTGTGCATTCTTTCTGTATACGCTAGTCTAGAGACCTCCATCATTCTTACATTCTACCATTATGTCTAAGGGTAGTCAGCCATTGTTCTGTTCTTTTGTGAATTTTATTATGGTGAGTATGTTGTTTATATGTCAGTGGGTTTCAGTTTCCTCTAGTCTTGTGCATTTGATAATCACAAAAAAGTGTCATCGACAGAGCAGACCCAGGGTTTGGGTTGTGTTTTAGGGAGCACTGTCTGTTCTGATTTTTGCATTCAGTCCTGATATTGGGGACTCCCCTTGATGTTCTGTTGTTTTAATTTTCATTTCCAAAATGACATTACTCACACTAGACCAAATGGTATAAATTCCAAGCGGATGATGATGTCGCCTAATGTGGCGATGAAACGTCTGAACAAGTCAGCTCAGTGAGCAAGTCATCAACCTCACTTTTCCATGATCTTTCGATTCTCGGAAGATTACTACCGGTGCATTCACTATCTGTGTAGTTACTTCCTTTAAAAGATCCCCGGGTGTAAACCATCAAGACTATTTCCCAGGGCAGAAATGGCTAGCACGAGGGGTCATAGTTTTAAGCTGGTTGGTGGAAAGTATAGAGGGGATGTCAGAGGCAGGTTCTTTACGCAGAGAGTTGTGAGAGCATGGAATGCGTTGCCAGCAGCAGTTGTGGAAGCAAGGTCATTGGGGTCATTTAAGAGACTGCTGGACATGTATATGGTCACAGAAATTTGAGGGTGCATACATGAGGATCAATGGTCGGCACAACATTGTGGGCTGAAGGGCCTGTTCTGTGCTGTACTGTTCTATGTTCTATGTTCTATGTTCTAAGTCCAGGAAACCTGTCGGTTTTTAGCCCTTTTTCCTTCACTGAAGGTTATTATACTTACTCCCTCTCCTTCTTTTGTCAAGATAGCGAAGTACTGTATTCTACCTTGTATATGGTTGCAAAGTATGTATTCAACTCATCATTTCCTGGATTCCCATTATTACTTCCCCAGTCTCATTCTCTACGTTGACAGAATAAAAGAAAATGAAACAGATTTCTATAGAAAGCAACAACACGAATGTAACTAGTTACCCAGCCCTTTCAAAGTGCCAGCACAGGCATCACAAGCTGAATGTAGCATAGAAGGAGAAACCAATCAACCTATAAAATCCTGAAGCACATTGTTAAAAGAACCACAAAAATAATATCACAACAAGCCTATTTCAACTCATTTCACTTTTCAGTGTTTTATCCTTTGTGCTGTGTCTGAAAAATAGGCCATTCAGAAATGAAATGAAACAAAAATACAATCTCATTACCAATAAAGAGGTTATGGATCCTGTATGCCCTTGTAAAACAGCGACTGGAGCACATGTACGCAAGCACCAAACACGGATCACTTTATCACAGCTGCCTGCAGCAATTAGTGTGTTCTCATAGTTAACAGCCATATCTGAAATCTCAGCCGAGTGCCCTCGCAGAGTGGACAGGAGCCGTCCATCATCTGTGGCCCAAATCTTCACCAAGCAATCATCTGAACCCTAGAAACAGCACAGGAGATATAAATAACGGCATACATTCAAACAATTTAAATCTGAAGCAAATTTGTTTGAAAGCAAGCTTCAAAATGGTCTTATAATCTATGGCCAATGCTACAGGAATGTATTAGCTTTCAAGCTTTTAAACATAGTACAGGAATTTAATGTTATCAGTCACTAAATATTAGCAATATATGCCTAAATTTAAATTGAATTGGAATCATAAATATTAATTTGCCCTGTGAACTGAAAAAAAAAATCAACTGGAAGCTAATTACTGTCATCTCAAAAGGGATGTTTGCATTTAGATTGGGAATACCTCAAAATTTCTCTTTTGCTCTTTGCACAGTAGCCAAAAGAAATTAATAGAAAATTGCTGTTTTTAGGTTTTATTCATTAACAACTGTATTACATATCAAATGGAAATCAGTACACAGATGTAATTCTGAACAGAAGGTCAACATTGTCTGTCTTTGCAGTCCACCAAGCCCCCTCATAATTTGCTTCATTTCACCATAGAAAAATATTTTTCTTTCTCCCTCACCTACATAGATGTATTTAGACGGAAGTCATCAATGCAAAAACTCTCAACCATTTCACATGGTATGAAACTCACTTATGTTCTTCGTTTAAGTATAGAATTAGGCTAAACTACTTTACAAGAAGCAATAACCATGCATTTACAATACCTTGGACTCTATTAAAGTTTTACATTTTAAGAAAAATATTATTTCCAACCACAGGGAAAGGTCAACAGAAAATGCTTCTGCATGGCTTCATGAAAGATGTTAGTTTCTCGAAAACATCTGTCCAGAACTACAACAATTAACTGCTAACTGGCCCAGAAATAATCATAATTTGGAATTGCTTTCTACAGAATCTCATTGATAACAGAACAAAATACTATGACTTACATACAATACTACCAATGTTTAGAAAATACAGCATTGTCAAATCTATCATGAACATTATAGTGGATCGCACTTAGGAAAATTAAAATTTGTTCGATATAATGACCCAAATAAAACAAAGATTTATACAACTTTGGTTCCAAATATTTTTGAACTTGAACAAGTCATTGCAGGAACATACCAATCCATTGAGTGATATGGCTACTATAAAAATCCACACAATAACATATACATTGCAATGAGTTATTGCGCATGCAGAATACTCAGTGGTCTTCTCACCGTGAAAATTCTTCTCCCTGTACGGTCAAATGCTACACAGTACACAGAGGAAAGATGCCCAAGTATCCTTTTGTACATTTTCACATGCTGGTACACAACAACAGGGAAAACATGGCTGCGACGTCCACATCCTGTTAACTGCTTGGCATTGATGACGCTCACTGAAATGACAAATAATGTGTTGAATATCTGTGAACTCTCAGGCAATACTTTTCTCAACTTAATGACGGGGTTGGGTGCAGGGTTGGTGGGGGCAGTGGGGAGAGAAAGAAAGCGAACAAGGGAGGCATGATGTCCACCCTTCATTGTGTTATGAATGTTCATTAGCTAATTATTTTCCATGAACTAAAATAAAGTGCTCATGTAATTTCTTAGTACAATGAGCTCTTTAAAGATTTGATATTTCTTAAAACCAAAAAACTGAAATAAATCTTTGGCAACGTTATCTGAACGGTAATCTAATGTCAGTCAGCAACTTAAACAAGGTGTAAATATTAAAGATAGATTCAGCTTCTTAGCTTTCATTCTCTACTTAGCACTTAATTGAGAATTACTCTGTGAATAAAAATGTCAAAACAAAGGAGAACAGAAAATACACTTAATTCATGTTATTTTAAAATTTGAAATTTAGGTTTTTTTTTAAACTTTTGATATGTTCATTATTTAATTTATAATGCAGTTTTATTTACAATTTTGTTGGCAGCATGAGGACACTTATCAACAGCAGTTTCAAAAACTCAAGTGTGGCCAGAGAGAAACTTAACTAATTACCTCTAACTAACCTAGAAAGGCAAGCAATTACGTGTTGGAACCTTCGATTCATTAGTTTATATCCAGTCATTTAGCAACAGAACACCAAGTTCTGCATAATACCAGCAAAACCCAAGTAACACTGTCACTCTTACTCTATCAATAACTTTAGATTTGTCTTCCCATAATTCATTCCCATACAACTATCGTTCTTTGTGCATTGAAAGCTATGAGCATACCAAACGGGAAAGGTACTTTAAAATAGCTTTAATTGCTGCTTTTCTGGCCTACCAATATTTGGAGGCTTCCCATAATTCACAGGTGGTTCCGGTGGTCTGCCTCGATGAAGGGCAGCAAAGGCCGAGCCTTTCCACGCTACATGTTTGCAATCTGTAAGAAAATATTACAGAACTGAAGCAGGTGAATTCAAGTAAAACTGGTATACTATACACGTGGAAAATAATTGGACAATAGCTCTTAACCACACTCCTTAAATGGAGCTTTACACAAGGTACGTAAGAATCGGATTTTTCTTTGAAATACAAGGCTGTACTTAAATTTAATATCGTTCAGCTGTTAGTTCAGTGTTAACAACTCCCAGAATTTTAAAACAGAGGCTGCATTTAAAGTTGCAAGACTCAAAGAATTCCATACGTACCACATTAATGCATGAAACCACTTTACATTAAGATGGAAGCCAATATGCATTTATGTTAGTAACACAAATGAAAAAGTTAGGCAATTTTTATAAAATTTGTGAGGTAGCACGAACTATTTCCCATTTCTACTAGCACAATCACAAAGTGCATGACTGATGTGTCAATAACAATTATGGTTGTTCATTTTGCGAATCTTTGACTAATTTACTCAGAGTCCATAAGATCTGAAAGGTATAAAACATTAGTTGAGTAGTACATTATTTTGCATAACTCAGACACAATTAGAGCTAAAACGCAAGATCAGAACACTAATTAAGAAAACGAAATTTCCATTTGATGTACCTTTTGTAGTTCGTAATAACGACTGTCGCCCCAGTCCCAGTAATGTCCGCACTCCAGGGACACTAGGTGGAATCGCTTTATCCAAAAGTGGGCCAATTCTCTGACACATTTGCAGTAAGTGATGTGGAGACACATGTTCATTGGCTAAAACCTAAACAAAAATCACATTATATTAAAGGGATTTAGTCAAATGATTTCACATAGCAAATTTTGAATTTAGTTTTCTGTTTCAATAATGTAACCTACATTACTTGTATATCCAAAAAAAAACTTTTATATACTCAGTAATAAAGATGGCACAACTTCAAGTATTCCAAATACTCGAAAGCATTTCACACTGAGTTAATTCCCAAAAATACTTGTTTAGGGCATTCAAAACAGCAAATGTGCAAGTTTTAGGGTGGAACAATCAATAAATACATTTCAGGAGTTCAAACAAATTGTGTTATCTTTTTCACCAGTGTATCATTAAAAATTAAAAATACTGTGGATGCCAGAAACCTAAAATAACGATGGAAAAGGTTGGAGAAACTCAGGTAGGACAGCATCTGAGGTTAAAAAAAATAACCTTTCAAGACTGATGACTCTTCTGCAGAACAGTCTTTAAGACTCAATTCAGAGTTGAAACATTAGCTCTGTTTTTCTTTCCAGATGCTGGCAGACATGCTGAATTTCTCCAATATGTTCTCGTTTCCTACCAACTACCTTTCACCCCTCATGTCTCTCTCATCCTAACATCTCAATAAACCACACTGCCCACTTGAAGCATCAATTTATCAATGACTAGTTACATTAAATTTGTGCCCTGTCTCCTGGAGTAAATCCGCATAGGTCAGAACGATATCTTAGTAAACATGTTAACAATGGCTGAAATGAAAAATGAAAGAGAGTTTTTTAAAAAGTGGTAGAAGAAAACATTTGATTTATATATCCACCCACTCAAGTTCATTGCTTAATAACGAATTACAACGTTCACTTGATCCGACAGCCAATTTTAGATGGCAACTTGCTAATGATTTTTTTGAGACCAAATGTAATCAAGAAAGGTTTCCTTAATTGCTAAAAAAAATACATTTCACAATGAACAATAACTTTCAGTGCAACTTCCTTTGGAATGGTTCTTTCTATCAATATTCAGTTAAGAGCCGAGCCCCTTCACAGTAGCATCTGTTTAGATTGAACTAAAACTGGTGGATCAAGGAAGAGAAATATATAGTTTCATGCACTGCATGATCAGAATCAAACAAGGGGTATCAAGAGATACTATTTTTCGACTGAAAAAAATTACAATGTTGCAAATAAATATCTGAAATGAATGGCATACTGAATTGACCCCTATGCCAAGACTTCAGAACTTACAACTGTTACTTTGAATCAATCTGAAGAAAATGGTAGACATTTACAGATCAGCAGTAAGCTTTCAGCATGAGTTCCATTATGTTCCAAGCCATCGGACAAATGTTTTCTTAGAGAAATGTATATGAGCTCACTTAGTATTACATGTAGTGGACAACAGGAAATTAATGTCACTGTCAGATGAGAACTCATTTTGCAAATAAATCCACGGTCAGCTATTTAACAAACATAACACAGAGGAGCCTGTGGAAATCCAAGGGAAGTTCTCTGTATGCCATACACGACAATTCCCCTCAACTACTGTTACTGTGGTAAACCAGGATATAAATTATGCATTAAACTGTTTTACATATTTGACTCAAAAGAAAATTGTTACAATAGGTGAGTTATTTTAACACTTGGGTGGAAGCCTACAATCATACAGGTGAACCGTGGTGGTTTCATCCCACAACGGAGTCATAATTCACCGTGCACAAAATGTAGTTGCTTTGAGATTATCTACTCAAAACTGTATTAAAAAAGGTTCAGTAGGAGCAGAAGAGAAGGCCCAGAAGTAGATCAATTCAGGGAACTGTTTAGTCAGTCAGAAAAGGTGCTGTTGATTTAGCAGTCACCAAAACGTTCCAGGTAGAAGGAGAGATGCTTTCAGTTGATTAAAGGAAACATCCAGAAGCTGAATGCTATCGAACACAGTATTTAACATGTTCCTTAATGCATGAAACACTAACATATTTAAGGGTCTCAGGAAACAAACTAAAAACAAAAACGCATGGAGTGAATACTCAGAAATTTGCCAAAATGAATCAAATTACAGCCATGCCATCTGAACAACGAACTTTGAATGGTCAATCCTGCCTCTGTGATAAAGTTTCAAGTGTAGGTAAGATCGTTAAGGGCAGCCAAAAGTTGAATCTTTCTTCCTGATCATTGTAATAGGACTATTTCTACTAGGTTCCTATCATGTAACATTGTTTGCATTTTTCTTCTGACATAATAAATATTTTTGTTAAAAAAAGGTAAATAAGCAGTTTCTGGAGAATGTTTTCAGTGATTGGCCACCACAGTAAACAAATGGCAAAATAAAACTCGTGGTCTATTATGCTATGTCCTACTCCGGTATATTACTTGTCCAGTGCTACCATCCGTTCCAAGCATAAAAGCAATCATGCATAATTCTGTCTTCACTGTCAGAGGACATTCCCTCTTATCAATCAGTCAAAAAGCTAACGAGTTATAATGCTGTTCTTGCATTAACAACCATCTCAAACTGCTTCACAGGAAATACCAAAAATACAAGAACACTTCAAAAAACAAATCTGAAAATAAGTTTGGAGACAAGACTGAAAGAATACCAATATCATAACAAAGCTTATACTAAAACACAGGAAAAACACTGGCAGCCCACACATTACGTAGAAAAACTACTCCACCTGAACACTTTCTGTCAGCCCACAAAAAGGGGCTAAAATTGAGAGTGCTTGCCAACACCCGGTTTTTCGCAAAACTTGTACTTTTTAGACAAATTCATGTGTTGAAGAAAAGGTACTCGTTACCAATTAAACATGCTATTGAGTACAGTTTCTTTATATCAATTTAAACATCTAGGTATAGATTTCAATTTCACATTGAGGCCAATGAATTATTTAAAAATGCAATTTTCAGATTAAAATCATAAATTTCTCATTCCCATATTTCAAAATTGGCAACCAGGGCCACAAAAGGGCACTGGACATTTTTACAACTATTCTACAGCATTAATACATCAGTACTAAATTCAGAATGACGCAACTAGAAGAATTAACAAGTCATATGCAACTTTATTAAATTCAAGCCCGTAAGCTACCCTACCACAATTCACAATCCAAGATTGCTCAAAAGTTCAAAAGTGCACACAAAATAGGTGAATAAAAAATAGACTGCAAACATGATCTATTTTGGATTCATAGGTTTACTTTTTTTTGGTCAATCTGCACAAGAACATACTATAATAAATTCATAAAATTTGCTTTTTGACAAGTGCCCAACAAATAACTTATCATATGCCCCTTTTTTCTTCGCATAACATTTTATGTCTCAAATCTACCTCACCTATATCAATTGCCCTTTAATCTTCCAGTGTGTTTGGTTTCAACCACTCAGCTCCTTCTTCGAAGAAATGAGAAGTACCTCTCAAAAACTATTGCGTAATTTACAAGCTGCACCAAAAACACCAACCATGTTATTACACGAGAAAAGTGTAAAAATGAAGTTCACAACCTGTACCAACTTTCACCAGATGTTTATACACAATATAGAAACAAAACTCAAGCAGCCACATTTCAAGTCTATGGTTTTTCACGACTGAATGTTAGGAAGCTCATTAAAAGCAACTGTGAATGCAAACATCAAAGCAACATGTAAAATCTTATACAAGCTTAAAAGCCAAAAGAAAAACAAGTTACCTACAACAGTCAACAAATTGCAACTTCCACATTATGAAAATATAGAAATTTTCCTCAATGCATTATTTTTCTTCCATTTTGATTTCGCTAAAGTAATTCAGTATAAATTTACAAGAAATGTTTGACTACGTTACCTCATTCATGATTCACTAAACAATTTTTAAAGTTGTGACAAAAGAAGTTAATTCATATCGTAATCAACATTCAATTGCTTACGTGGTCATAGTATGTCAGAAATCTCAAACATTATATGCCACAGTGATTGGGCCAACTCGAGTCACTATAAAAAACAACTATGACCTCTGCTATCCCTTATTTTATTTCCACTGCATTCAAGCTGCCTTTCGCATTCACCTCTCCAAACTGCAATTAGAACAATGCCAGCAAGTACATTGAAAATCAAGAGGGTTTTAACCAGTCAGAAATGGACAAACAGAATTGTTTCAGTTAGGACCAAACTAAACTTTTGACGGAAAGACACCACTCAACTTTCTCACAGTTAAACGAATACCAACTCCTCTTCAGTCAGTCATTTCTTGACCTGACAATTACCACACACTCAGCAGTCTTTAGATGCAAGTATGCTTGTTAAGAAAGCTAACATATTTACTGTTTAAATGTAAACTGAAGGGTTTCCATTGCTTAAGCATATCTGGTGTAAAAACATGGAATTGTTGTTTATAGGAAATTGACTATGCTTTTAAAATTAATTTGTGATAATTGGGAAAATATCTCATCAGCAAATCAAATGACTTCTAATAATGAATTTATCCATTTTGCCAATAATAAGAATGAAACAGTGGGTAAATAAGCCATGACAACAAATAAATAGCTGTGAACAAAATTATTAAATCACTGAAAAAAACATTCCAGTGCAAAACGGAATCAAAGAGGGTTACACAAGAAAGCCAATCATTATTGCATTTAAAATAATGTTATTATGAAAATCTGAAAAGGAATAAAAGTCAGGAACAAAAAGCAATATAACTTCTATCCCCCTCCAAGTATCTTTCATTCAGTTTCCAAGGTATATCCTGTTACTTATCTATTTGCAAGCCATACACTACTACCACTTGTCTATCTCTGAAACAATGAGTGGTACAAAAAAAAAGCATCCATCACTTCATTTTGTTGTTAAAGAGGAAAATCATTGTTAAGTGTTGCAACACAAAATTTCAATGCAGCAAATGACAGCAGTCGGGCAGAGGCGGGGAAAGACTGGGTGAAGAAGAGAAGAAAGAAATAGAAAGATGGCAAACAATGGCCCAGTCATTGCTATAAGATATTCCAGCTGTCTATTATGTGCAGTCAGTATAAAGCAATGCTAATGAATTGGCAGACGTGCTCGACAGCAGCTTCCTGTATTAAGAGCCGGGCCGGCAGACAGCCAATGGGAGACGGCGTCACATTGCAGTCAGCCCCAGCAACAGATGAGAGCCGCTCCTCGATTGGATGAGCTCCCTGCGGACCTCCATTTCCCTACACCCTCCCAACTAAAAAAAAATCACCCACAATAAAAGAGATTGTTCTTTTTTCCGATTAAAAATCGCTATTTATTTTTAACCGACGACTTTCTTATCAATTTATGAAGGGAAGGTACTTTACCCCTCCCCTCTCAAGGGCCGCCCATAACCATTCAAAACGTTGTTGGTTTTAATTCAAATTCCCATTTAGGGGGTTGATGCTTGTCTCGTTTTTTTTGCGGGAGATTCAACTTGACCGAGAAAAACAGAGCAGAGAAAAGCCATAAAGTTTGAGAGTGTCTATGTGGGACGGGGGTCCTAAAGTCTCACCAGGCTCTCAAAACTCCGGTGATGTTCCTTCCCTTCCCAGTCCAGGCGCTTCGGCATCAGCTGAGAGAGAGAGAGAAAAAGGGACAATATAAATAAAACGAAGGAAAAAAAACGGCAGAGATTGAGAATGAGAGAGGCAGAAAAAACGTAGAGGTGGGTTCGGCTTGAAGATTAAAATTAGCCGGAGAGGGCGGGTGTGGGGGCGGGGGTGGGAGCTGATGGTGTGGGTGTAATTTATTTAGAAATTACCTGATATTCCTCCAGCTCCTGGATCAGCACCTGTAAGCAAAGAGACGGTGTGAGAGGGAGGTTTCTTTTCAAAAAGATTTTGTAAAAAGCCACTTTCCACACAACACACTGCGCTCGATCCACTCACCCGTGCCGACTTCTGACAGGGTCCAGACAGGAGGAAGCGGGCGATCAGGTAATACAACTCTGCACCGGGGGTTACAAGAAGGGTAGGGGGTGTGGGAAGGTGGAGAAAGAATAGAGACAAGAGTCAACTCCAATAATAATAATCCTCATGACAGTAATCATAATCATCACGGTCGTTGTCGTCGTCGTCGCCTTCCCAACGCTACACCCACCCTGCTCCAACTGAGAGACTCGGGCGGGGTCGGTTCTCCTCCCCTCCATCTTTGCCAGGCTATGTCAGCAGCGGCCGCGGTACTCAGGCGCTGCTCTGTGGCGGTCTCTCGGTGCCTGTCCCTGCGGCCTCCGTCGCCATTCAGCGCTCGGCGGCCGCATCACACACACTCTCCCTCCACTCCCACACGCCACCCTCCGCCGCCACCAACTAATCCCACCTCCCCACACCCACTTTGACCCTTGATTTGCCTCACACCACCGCGCCAGCGAGGGCCCGATCGCCGGCTGCCGGGTTTGAATGGAGAGATCGAAAGTGGGGGGATGGAGGGTGTTGAAGGTTTTCCCCCCTTTGCTGTCGGGTATAAAGAGGCTGTTGGAAGGGTTTGGCGGAGGAATACATTTTCCACCGTCAGACTAGGGTTGAGTGGACGGGACGTGCTGACGGAAGCGGGTTCGCGGCGGATGAGCGGCAGGCAGTTCGACCAATAAAAAGCGGCGCTGCTGGCCTTTAAAGAGGCTGTGAGGCCAATGGATGTGGGGTAAGTAGATGGGATGTGTGTGGTGTGACGTCAACCGACGGCGGTTAGTCACTGCGGGCAGAATCTGACACAGTGGCGGAAGAGGCCCTTCAGCCCACAATGTCCTTGCTATGCCATCAGATGTCGATCCACATCCTCGTGGAACGGCCACATCTCCCTACCGCCAGCCTCACCCCCCCCCCCCCCCCGCAGCACAATCAAACCAGCCTCCAAACGCCCTTCCCGTGATGACCAGTAGCTTTTGTGGGCTTGTTGCATTTTATTAGAAGACAAGTCATAAAATTAAGGGCGATCGTGCAACGATAAGTGCGGTTACTGCACAAAGGAGGCCATTGAGCCCACTGTCTGTGCCAGTTGGGAAACTGCCATACAGCATAATCCAACCTTTGAGCTCTGAGGCTGTAGGTTAGGACAGCTGAAGCGCCAATTAAAACGCTATAGAATAATGTGATGAGGATTTCTGCGTTTACTACACTGTTTGAGCAGCGAGTTTCATCCTCGCAACCTTTTGACGTTTTCTTCAGCCCTTCTCCCAATTAACTTAAATCTATGGCTCTCCCGAACTTTTCCTCTCTACTAATGGAAATTGATCCTTCCAAGCCACTTCATTATTTATGTGCAATTAAATCCACACTCAATTTCTGTTCCAGAGAAAACAACTCCAATCTATCCTCATAACTACAATTTTTCATTCTTGCTGATGCCCATATACATCTTTGTAACTTTTATATAACACAATCATCTAGCCGTGGCCTAACTATTCTTTTATACAGTTCTACAGCAAATTCTAGCATATATTCTCTTCTTTGACTCAAAGAAAAAAATATTATGTAGGCTTTAATAACCACCTTTATTTCTCTATCCTATTGTCTATTAACCCAAACAACTGAATCAGTACTATAAATATACACTCACGTAAAACTCAATAGACGTGAAGCTGGAAATGCACAGCAGAGCAGACAGCATCCGAGGAGCAGGAAGGTCAATGTTTCGGGCTGAAACTCTTCGTCAGGACTGAGGAGGGGAGCCCAGAAGTAGTTGTGGGGCTGGAAGAAGGTGAGGTGTGATGGTGATAGGTAGATACAGGTGGGCGTTATTGTGAATTGTCAGTTGGAAAGGCGAAGCAGATAGCTGAGTAGGAAGATGGTTGGGTTAGGTCAGGCCAGGAAGATGCGGAGGGGTGGGCTGGACGCGGGATAAGGCTGGTGGAGTCAATGTTGAGGCCATTCAGCTGTCAGCTCCCAAGGCAAAATATCAGGTGTTGTTCTTCCACTTTACGTTTGGCCTCATTCTGACAGTGGAGGAGGCCAAGGATGGACATGCCTCCAGGGGAATAGAGGGGGAATTAAAATGGATGGCAGCTGCAAGGTTCGGGTTGGTCGATGCATGCTGTGTGCAGATGCTCCACGAACCAGTCCCCATTGGGAGTTCCAATATAGAGACTACATCAGGAGCAAAAGATAAAATTGATCAGGTTGAATGAATTGCAGGTGAATCTCTGCTGGATCTGGAAGGATTTTTTGGCACATTTGACACGGATGAGATGGGGCGTATAGGGGCACTTGTTGTAGTAGCTGGGAAAGGTCCCAGGTGTGCTGGAGAATTTGGTGGGGAGTGTAGAGCTGAAGAGGGAGTCATGGAGTGAATGGTCCCTGTGGAAAGCGGACAGGGTGGAGAAGGAAATTTTTTTTGTGGTGGGAACTGATTGTACGTGGCAGTGCATTGGATTCAAGGTTTGTGGAGTGGTACATGAGAACTGAGGGGACTCTATCCTTATTCTTTTTGGGGGGAGGGGTTTTGAGTGCAGAAGTGCGGGAACCAGAGGAGATGTAGATGAGGGCATCCTTGATTACAGAGGAGGGTAAACTATGGTCCCTAAAGTAGGAGGATATCTGGGATGTCCTGGAGTGGAACTCCTCATCCTGGGAGCAGATGCAGCAGAATTAGAGGAATTGAGAGTATGGGATAGCATTTTTGCAGGAGGGTGGGTGAGAGGAAGAGTAGTCAAGGTGGTTGTGGGAGTCAGTGGATTTGAAATGGATATTTGTGGTGATATGTTTTCCAGAAATGGAAACTGAGAGGTCCAGGAATGGGACGGAGGCGTCAGAAATGGTCCAGGTGAATTTGAGGGTGACTTTGAAGGTGTTGGCGAAGGTAATGAACTGCTCAAGCTCCCAAAAGACCACCATGGGCCGTCAAGAGACAACCACACCAGGCCGAGAGGATGCCTCGCCAGCTCAGCACTGAGGCTGACAGTCGAAGTCCGCATTGAGGCCGGGAGACTGCACTGAGGCCAGGTGTTCAGGAAATCAGCAAGAAGAAAGAAGAGAAAAACAAAACACAAAGGAGAAAAAGAGTAACAGACGGAGCAGACAAACTCTGGCTGAAGTGCCTTACGCTGCCGCAGCTAAATAGCACACACAGCTGCCACTATGTGTCAGTTGTGAAGCAAGTGAATTCTGAAAGTGGTGAATGGGTTGCCAATCACGTGAGTTGCTTTGTCCTAGATTATGTCAAGCATCTTGAATGTGGTTGGAACTGCACTCATCTAGACAAGCAGACAGCATTGCATCACACTGCAGACTTATGTCTTGGAAATGGTGAACAGGGATTGGAGGTGAGTTACTCGTCACAGAATTCCTGGTCTCTGACCTGCTGTTGTGGGCATTGTATTTATATGGCTGGTCCTATTCAGTTTCTGCTAAATGGTACACCGCTTCCCCACCGTGCCCCCCCCCCACCTTCCCACCCCAGATATCGATCATGTAGGACTACGTATGATGTGTTTAAATTGAATTGTTTAAAAGATGAGTGAATTTTTATCAACTTTTCTCCAAATGAGTAAGAGAGTTATTATGATGAGATGAAGAGATGTTTCAGCTCTCCTGCTTTTAAACGCCTTTAGCTGAACAGAGTTTCCTAAATTTTTTTAGCATCTTGGTATAGTATACTTAGATTAAAATAAGATATGAGTCAAAATTAAGGAGTCTATTACAAGGTTTTCCTGAGTGGAGGAAAGAAGAATTTTATTATGTACTAACCCCAAGGGTAAGTAATAGAACACAACATCAAACATACAGACAAACACAGTTTAAATGTTTAAAAAGGGGAGAGTGTTTAGAACAGAAAGGAATAGAAAGAATCAGTAGTATGAAGCAAACTTCTAAGAGCCCTTAAGGTATTGGGCCTTTACCTGAGACCACACCTGCTTAATTAATTAATTGTATCTTTCAGCGCTGACATTTATGGATACTCTTGAGTTCTCAATGAATGGATATTTCTCCAATTTGATTCACCACCAAACACTATTTTTGAGAGACAGAGAGGCAGGGATAAAGAGCGCAAGCCTTCCAGTTCAGCTGTTATTGTTCTCCATCATTGTTCTCCCTGCTCTGTCCCAAAAGCTGCTGTCTGAAACAGCATGGTTTCATTGTTTTCCCCAAGCTAAATAATCTGGTGGTCACTTTCATCCTAATATGTGAAACTACCAGAAAGATGTAAGTCAACTTCAGATACAGCTCTGAATGATTGCTATCAGTCATTTTCATAACACATTAATTTTGATTCTGACCAGATCTTGGTTATTAATCAAAACTGAAAGAACTGCCTATGCTGTAAACCAGAAACAGAAGTCGTTGGGAAAACTCAGCAGGTCTGGTAACCTCTTTGAAGAGGAATCAGAGTTAATGTTTTGGGAAAATCTGAGCTTTTCCAGCAACTTCTGCAATTTTTTCTTGTTTATTGATGGTTTTTTAGGATAATAGTGAACGTAGTTTTTCAGTATTCAACTTCCATCATACAATTTTGATTCCTGAGATCAACCGTCCCTGTAATTATTCTTGCAGCATGGACCTCCATAGTGAGTTCAGAAGCAGAAGTCATACATTGACAAATCAGCCTATGTGCATGGATCTATGAAGCCTTGCAACTTCAATGGATCACTGCCCTGAGATCTCTCATGAATTAAAGATAGTTTTAAAGAGGTCCAAAAATGCCTGACTAGTTTGTGCCAACCTTATAAAAGCATCGGTATACAATGATCTATCTCAGCTGAGAGTTCACTCACTGAGGACACCTTACCACTTGTCCAACCCCATGTATCACTACTAATTTATCTCCCATCCATTTCTATTCCACTCAGACACTCATTTTCACCTGTTGCAGGAAAGAAATGTCTCACAACCAGTTGGAGAAGAATGGCAGATATTAGGTTCCTAACCCAAATGAGGAAAAATAGTGCTGAAGTTGACTGAAAAGAACACTACACTCATTTGGGAACCCAGATAATGGTGAACCAACCAAAAAAACTTCATTGCTGTGCTACTTTCCATTAGCACTAATGCTAACTCATTCTTAAACTGCATAAACCTGCATCCTTTTTGCAGAACTAATTTCCTCCCTTCTCTTATGCAGATACTAGTGGCATGCAGGAAATCTCTGCAAAGAAGAAGCCAATATTGCTGACCTTCAACACCACTTCCATCTCTGAGGAGGAAGCCATGCGACCCCCAGATGATGGAGCAATAAGGCTTTCACCTGAACCCTCTGCCAACTCGGAGCTTTTTATTTGAACATGTTCTCTCACAGTTTACACTTGGGAGCACAATCAGGTGAGCATATCAATGACAAATCTCTGCAGCCAGTCAAGGAAGAAATACTCCAGAGTTTCTGGCTTTCAGAGCACTGCTGGAGGCCATGCGCCTGCTTAGCTGCAAGTAGAAGACGATCCTATAGTTGACTACTAACGACTTAGTCAAACTGCAAGACAGATACAGTAGAGCAGAAAGTTGGTCAGAGGAATTGACTAAATTGGGTTAAAGATGGAGGACCCCACCAATATTATTAGTACTTAAATGGCTGCTTTCCCCATGGACAGATTGTTAACCACCATGGAAAGCCAGGTCCAGCATACTCAGGCTTTTATGTGCACATAGACCTGCACTTTATTATGCTCTATTGTTGTTGCCAAAGGTGCTCAGTATCGAAGGTAAGGTGAGAAGGGGACATGGCACTTCATCCTCATTCCAGATGCCCTTTCTTCTCAAGGAGACAGTGTACTGCCAACAGGCATCTTTGGGGAGGAGTACTTCTACACAAGACCCACAAAAACATCCTCACAGGACAATCCAAGGTGCCCAGCTGCTTCACCCTCCAGCACCACCAACAAGGACAAATACAGAGCTGACTCCCTCCACCTTAGCTGTGAAAGTCTGAACTGCACTTAGACATAGCGAAAGAGAAAGGAAGAAAATATTAACTGAGAACAATTGGGTGGCACTTTTTGTAAATGTATGATACATGTCTTCTTAAGAGTCTGTGACAGTGCTTGCATTGACCATTGCCAACACACCCCAGACTGATTTGCCAGGGCAACCCCAAATGTGACTGGCTCGCTCCCCAGACTAATGCCTCCACAGTACCCTGACAGGTATACCTGTGATCCCGCTGAATTGGTTTCATTTGATTTGCAAGACTGATCTGTGGCTCAATCCCTGGACAATAAGGACATAGATCCCTGGATCGTGCACCAAACTGACTGTGGTCGAATCCCTGAATGGAGTTTGGACAAGCTCCTGACTAACTGTGGGGGCACCCAGTGACTGACTGTTATCCCATTTGACCCTGTTAAGGACTGATTCCTTTTGATTTAGACATGAGTATTTCGTTGAAGCACATGGAGTATGTTTACTACAGAAGTCACTAGCATATCTGTAAGTGTAACATTGTCATAGCACAGTGTCATACAACATTCTTTCCACCACTTTCGTGGTCCAGTGCTCTGAAACATGACAAGCTACCTGCCTTTCTCATTGTGTATTAAGACAATGCAAGCTGTAAGTTAGGAGTGAATAGCTTATGCACTGAAAAATAATACAAACCACAGAGACCTGCAGCTTCCAAGTAGATGCCAAGTGAGTCAGCACTGAGAACTTAAGAGAAAAGCCTTAAGATGCATCATATGTAGATGAGTGTGTGTCCATGTAGACAAAACAACCTGGCAGAAGGATGCAAGTTGTGTGGCCCTAAGCTCCAAACTGATGTCTGGAAGGGCTGAGTAGCCATAATATTGTGGTGAGGCTAGATGTTTGGCAATACCCACTTGCATGGACGAAGGATGGAACAGGACAGTATCTACAGAGAATGCAGTGATGTTTTAGGAAAGACAGCATTATCTGATAGCCCTAAGAAGTAAATTGTGAATTACTGCACCCAGTAACTAACTGGCTGGCATATGTTTCCAAACAGATCTACATCCTGCCAGCCAGTTCTCAGTGCAGTTCAACAAATTATCTCTAATATTAGAGATCCAAGTCTCTTCAGCTGTACCTTATCAAAAGATTTTATGCAGATCTTCTTTCTAATGTTGAAAAAAATGTTCAAGCCCTTTAAAGTCAGTCTTTTTAGACATCTTACAACATACATTTAAGCCAGGTAGGACTTGGACCCAACCTTACTCTGGCCCAGAGATACAGACACTATTATTGCACCATAAGAAACCCTCAAAGTAGATACTTACAAAAAAAAACTGTTCAAATACTTTATAGCACACTTGTGGAACAAGTGGGACTTGAAACTTGGCCTCTTGGCTCAGAGTTGGGACACCACCATTGTACCACAAGAGACCCCATTCTAGTTTCTTGGGGAAGGTGCCTAGGCTAAGTTTTAGTAAAGGTCAAATTAAGTAATTTTTTTTGATAAACAAGGGAGTCAATGGGGTCTGGCAGGAAAGTAGATTTGTGATTACAACCAGATCAGCCACAATCTGATTGAACATTGGAGCAAACTCAAAGGGTTGAATGGTCTATTCCTGCTCCTAAGTCTCATAGTCCTA
Source organism: Stegostoma tigrinum (assembly GCF_030684315.1). NCBI lineage: Eukaryota > Metazoa > Chordata > Chondrichthyes > Orectolobiformes > Stegostomatidae > Stegostoma > Stegostoma tigrinum. The sequence goes on from NC_081368.1 coordinate 64,529,595, forward strand.
TTGATATGCATCAACTTGCACTCATTGTCCTTTGACTGTACCTATTATTCTATTTGCAGTATCACTTCATGGCATTATTTGTGTACCTTGAGAGATACATGCACTAGAAAGCCCAGATTTCTGAGTTTTTTCACTTTCTTTTAAGGTTTTCCCCAAAGGATGCATCAGCGGTGAGCACTGGCCCTACGTTATAGTTAATGTTTCATTTATTTGAGTTAAATATTATTTGGCAGTCATAAACCCAATCTCCCATCCTGTTAAGATCAATCAGAAGCAGATAACCATTGTCTCCAGTCCAAACGCTTACACAGATCTTATTGTCTGCAAATTTGACAAATCATGTGCCTGAAATCTACAACTGGATCATCATTGAAAACAATATAGATCAACAGTCCCAGCACCGATCCATGTGGGATACCACTTGTCATATGTCTTTAAGTGGTACCAAACTTGTCTAATGATATGTTTGATTAGGTTCTAACAATAATTTTTTGATTCTGGATACCACACAAAGAATTATTTTCAGCCTGCATGTCAATGTATACCTTCTTGCTTGAGCTTTTCATCAATTTCACTGAGATTGTATATGACAATGATGAGTTCTGTACTTGACTGTATTAATGAAGTTTTCCCAACCTTATGTTGGTGACCATCAAGCTGAAATAATAATTACATTCACACCAAAAGATGGAGGATTCTGCCAAAATTATGGGGCAAAACACAGTTGAAGTATCAGAGATAATAGGAACTGCAGATGCTGGAGAATCCAAGACAACAAGGTGTGGAGCTGGATGAGCACAGCAGGCCAAGCAGAATCTTAGGAGCAGGAAAGCTGATGTTTTGGGCCTAGACCCTTGATCAGTTTGTTTTCAGTTCATCCCTTTCTGTTTGCTGGATGGTTTGTGCTCCATGATTTGATGGACCATATTTAATGCATTGCTTCATTCACTAACTGGTGTTAGCTACACAATTGTTGCACTGCCCTATGTGCAGCGCTTTGAATTTTTTTAAAAATTTGTTTTCACTGATGAAATATAGGTTAACCAAGTCCTGTAGAGAGGGCACCCCAATCCAGATTATTAATCAGATCCAGGAACTTTGAAGTAACAGACATAACACACCTGTTCTCTTTATTTTGGAAATCAAAGGGCCAAATGTTGTTAATGAGTCATTCGACGCATCACTGAGCTAAGGCCTTCAGTGCTGTGAACACAAGTCTTTGCTAAATAGAAGTGTGTTGACATACTGCATTCCTTTTTATTCAAGCACTCTTGTATCTCGTTAGGGAGAACAGTTCCATATATCATCATAAGAGTTCAGATGCCTTCTTTCTGGGAAAGGCAATATCATGAAAAGATCCTGACAACAACCTACACATATGTAAAGACCTGAGAGCTGAAAGCTATACAATTCTCACTCAGTCCTTTAAAGGGCTTGACATTTTTCAACATTGGGAAAAAGATCTGCAAAGACGTTTCAATAAAGTAATGCTGAAGAGGCTTAGACCTGTGATATTAGTGATAATTTGTTGAACTGCATTGAGTATTAGCTGGCAGGACACTGATCTGTTTGGAGACATATAACTATTGAGATCAATGGTAGGCCAATTGGTCCCTACTATTAATATTGTAAGGCCTGAGGTTGATTAGCTTGAAAGGTTGGTTTGTAATGCAGAACGATGCCAACAAGAGGTTCAATTTCCATACCATCTGTGGTTACCATGAAGGTCCTACCTTCTCAACCTTGTCCCTTGCCTAAGGCAACATAACCATCTGGTTAAATTCCCCACCAATCATCTCTTTCTGATGACAAAACAATCCTATGGTCCTCTGGGACTATGGTGATTTTATTGCAAGATCCACAAATTTGCAGTTGATAAGTGTTCTGATTGTAAACAATACTGCCCACTTCCAATTAATTTCCTATTATTTCTGAATGTTCTTTGTGTTTTTTTCAATGAGTAGACAGTTGAAAATTATTAATTGCATGCTTCTGCCAATTTCCATATTCTCCAATTTTGTTTTCCTTGTTTTCTGTTCTGCCTGCACTGGTTAAGTTTGTTGGTGTTGACTAGGAGTGACTGACTCGCTCTGACAGGCTTGTTAGCCCACTCAAGCTTCAGCCCAACCATGATAAATGTTTAGCAACAGTCGACTGGACTGCATACAATTGACATTTCTTATGAGCTGAACAGGACAAAGAAGCCCTAACACTGTAAGCATTCAAGCAAATTATGGCTGCAGCACAGGGTGGGGAGGCCACTGAAGTTTCTCCCTGTCTCGCTGCAGCTGTGGAGAGAAAGCACAGCTAAACATTTTGAGCCCAGTGATTCAATTTGAGTTACTTGATTTATTTATTGAAGCCTCATCTACCGAAGTACAAAATTACAGTTGCAGTGGAGGTGCACCAAGCAAGATCACTGTCAGCAAGATCAACATTATTTGAAGTTAGGGAGGTCCATTCAACAGCCTAATAACAGCAGGGAAGAAGCTGTTCTTGAACCTGTTGATTCATGTGTTCTCTGTGTCTTCTGCCTGACAGAAGAGGTTGGAAGAGTGCATTACCGGGGTAGGAGGGAAGTCTTTGATGATGTTGGCAGGCTTTCCACAGCAACAAGAAATGTAAATGGAGTCCGTGGATGGGAGGTTGGCTTCCATGATGGTCTAGGCAGTGCACAAAACTTTCTTTAGTGGTCCTCCTTCAGAACATTACACCAAACCTGCTGATTTCTCCAGTAATTTCTGTTCTTGTTTCAGATTTCCAGCAGTTCTTTGTTTTGTTTCTTCCTGTTTATTCTGTACAGATGCCCATGGCTCTGAATAATTTTATTAATCCCCTCTCAATCTTCTCTACTGCAAGAAGGACATTTCCAGCTTCAACAACTTATCTACATAACTGAAGTTCCCCAACTCTGAAACAATTTTTGTGAATTGTTTCTGCAGCCTCCTGGACACTTTCATGCGATTATTAAAATGTGGTTGCCAGGATCTCGGTGTGTTTTTTAATGTGCTCTCAACCTGCCTTACCACATTTACTGGTTTATACACATTCATCTGCATGTCCCTCTGCTCTAACACTGCCATTATAAATTTTACTTTAATGTTGTTTACATTCATTCTTACTAAAAATGAATCCCATCACACTTCCCTGTACCTCTCCTGGAAATGGTTACTTAACAGGTCAAGTACAACAACTTACCTAATATGTTTTCCTTATCAATTTTAACCCTTCAAATGTCACAACTATTGAATTTTCCCATTGGATGTGTTTTCTTCCTTAGTAATGACTGTGATCACCTTTAACCTAAAAGGAGTGCAATAATAAAATTATTAGTTCTTTAAGATATCTGTGGAATTTGTGATTGTTTTAAATAAAAGTTTAAAAATGACATTTAAATGTTTGCATTAATTATAATTATTTTGGACACTAATAAATATCAGTCTGTGTGATTTGGCAACCCTTAACCTGAAAACAGTACCAATTTGGATGGGGCTTAAGACCAGAGACTGGGTGACTTGCAGAATCGAAAGGAGAACAGAAAATAAAGGCCAACTCAGGGTAGAACATGATGAGCACATAGATGCAAACACAGAGAATCTTATGAACAGATCAGGCATGTAAAAGAACTGGAAGTTTTTATCAGTGGACCCTTGATAGTGATCTAGGTATTCTTAATTGGCCAGCTGAAGAGGAACCCTGGAAAAGTGTACCATCATGTGATGTGATTGAATGAATCAAGTGAACGTGAGTGCTTTGGTGTTATTCACCACATCTGAGGAGCTCAAAGATCCAGGTGAAGTGGATTCATAGACATGCACCATAGGGTCAAATATGTCTGGGAACTTGGTAAGAATAAGTTCCCTTTGAGCATGTTCTAAGGGACAAATCCACAAAGTGGGAAGTGGGTGATCCAACGCCTTGAAAGCCTATTGGAAGGACTGTGCAATTGCACATGTGCCTTATTAATGTAAGAAATGAAACAAATGCTTGTAACTATTGGGGTGGCATACTGGCTCAGTGGCTAGCACTGCTGCCTCACAGCTCTAGGGACCTGGGTTCAATTCCAGCCTCAGGCAACAGTCTGTGTGGAGTTTGCACATTCTGTGTGGATTTCCTCCCACAGTCCAAAGATGTGCAGGCTAGGTGGCTTGGCCATGCTAAATTGCCCATAGGGATTTGTAGATTACATGGGTTTCAGGGGGGTGGGTCTGGGTGGGATGCTTTGAGGTTCAGTGTGGATTTGTTGGGCCGAAGGGCCTGTTTCTACACTCTAGGGATTCTATGAATTTTCTATTTGAGGAGTAGTTTTATTGTCTCAGCTATTTAAAGTGATATTTACTTATTTATTTGATATCCTTCACTTGTTACTTGTTGAAATTGCATTGATTTCAGTTGGATTATCACAGCAAAGGTTTGAAAAAGTAAAAACGTGTCCTTCAATTTCATTGACTTTGTGGGATCTCTTTCTTGTAAAACTTTATCAACCTACGTATATCTCTCAAAATGTACCCAATTATCTTCAAGTTTCATACTGAAGAAGAGAAGTGAAAACTACAGTTGTCTTCTGAGTTGCTTCCTAACTCATACAGCTGAGGATTAGTATACTGAGAAAGAAATAATTGTTTCCTTTTGCATAAAAACTTACAGCCTGGACATGCTTTGAACTAGTCCTAATGTTCTCTACGATCAAAGCTAACATTGTCATCTATTTGTTCTTTGACAGAATAATATCTAATTTTGTTTCTGAATTAAACAGAATATTCATAAATGAAACAGTCAGATGGTTATTGTACGTAAGTAACCGTTATCTGTTCTTGGGCACCATCCAGTAGATGATCCAAGAAGATCTTGCGGCAGTATTTAAAGCTAGTTGTCTTCAGCCATTACCACCTAAATAGATTGCTTGTTTATTCATTTCAGAACTGTCCTTGAGATACTGACAACTTCTGTAGAGGCATAAAACATAGAAATATACAAGTGTTTACATGCCATTTAGCTCATTGTGACCATGCCAGTTGAAAAAGAGTTCCCTGGCCCAGTAATAATGGGAACTGCAGATGCTGGAGAATCCAAGATAATAAAACGTGAGGCTGGATGAACACAGCAGGCCAAGCAGCATCTCAGGAGCACAAAAGCTGATGTTTCGGGCCTAGACCCTTCATCAGAGAGGCCCAGAGAGGCCAGAGACCCTGGCCCAGTACTCACTTGCGACTCCTGATCCTTAGACCCGTAACTTAGTCACCTCAAGTGCATTTATATTCTCTTTTAATACACTGAATATTTGCTTCCCTTACCAGATATCAAATAATAAGTTATTACCTTCTAGATGAAAAACATTTTCCTCAATTTGTTTCTAATCCTTATACCAATTACTTTAAAGCTATGCCCTTTTTTTGCCTGTTCTATTGTCAGAAATGACCCCTTCTTAGGTCTGTCTAGGTCCTTCGATTTTGTACACCTCAGTTTGCATTCAATCTCTTTTGTTCCAAAAAAAACCACGAAAACTATCTAATTATTTCTTACAACTAAAACGCTAGCAACATTCTAGCAAATCTTCCCTCTATCCTTTTTGGTGCGATCGCATCCTTTTTGGAATCTAATGACCAGAAATGCACGCAGTATGGTAACTATGTTTCCTAACTAGTAAGCTACATAAATCCAGCATAAACACCCAGCTTTTATAATCTATACTTGGCCAATAATGGAAAGCATTCCCTAGGCATTACCACCAATAATCGAACTTTATGAGATGGAAGGTGAATTCATCCCAAACCCCAAAGTACCCAACTATTGGGGTGTCCAATCAGAGAAAAGAAACCCCTATAGAGCTGTCAGAGCCTCTGAGGAGTCATCTCTTTTAATCACAGACTTGTTCTCTCTCACATTTACTATTGATGAACTCACTATGACTCTATCGGGAGCAAATGTGGGAATGCATTATCCTGTAAGTGAAGTAACAACGAGAAGGCTCTTATTTATTATTCATTACTGGGGTGAGAATGTCGCTGGCTAGGCAGCATTTATGATGGGTTTTTCTGACAATTGGCAATGGATTCATGGTCATCATTAGATTCTTAATTCCAGATACCTCATTCAATTCAAATTCCACCATCTGCCATGGTGGCATTCGAACCCAGAATGTTAGCCAGGTCTTTGGATTAACAGTCCAGCAATTAATACCATTAGGTCATTGCCTTCCCATCTGAGCAACAACTGCCAGCTCCTGAAGTGTGTAGGTGGAGGGGAACACCGGCGCAAAGTTGGTGAATTCGGAGCAAGGCTACTGGGTCAGAGGAGTGCATTCAGAAGCTGTGGAGGAGTAGGAAGGACAGAAGCCAAAGCTAGCAAAACCAGGGCCTGGGGAATGAGGCTGAGGCTCTGAGCAGAATGTTGGAGATACTGGTGGGAGTTTGATGAGGGGAGATATTGAAGCTGCGAGGTGAGGAAGGAAACTCTGCAACAGGGTTTGTAAAGGGAAAGTCAGCTTGCAGAATAAGCAATTTTAAATCTGTCATCAAAGGAATACTCAGCTAGCTCAGAACCAGCAACATGAAGGTAATATATTCCTTCAAGTGAATGTGGAATCTTCTACTTAATTGAACCTGGGTCCCTAGTGCTGTGAGGCAGCAGTGCTAACCACTGAGCCACCGTGCCATCCCAATGTTTGATTAGTGTTTAGTTTGAAAACTACTGCCATGTGAGACCTTAACAGGATTATATAGGAGAAATTGTTGTAGATGGCATTTTAAAGAACACTGTATAAATGGATAATTTAGTATTGAATAGTTTTATTTCATAAAGATATGCATTTTTATGTTATCACATCTCAATGGGTTTGACACAGTGAACTACTTGAGATATGGTAACTGTGTTAGAGGCAGAAATTTACTGAAATGGCTTTTTGCATGTAGAAATGTGTGTCACATTTGTTATTAGCTTACATCTGTTGCCTTGTGCAATTTTAAGAACTTAATGTGGCTTTAAATGTATTGGAGAAATTATGATTATTGATGATACTCATGAACTCTCCTAATAATGTTCCTGTATGATTCCAAATTTTCTATATCAACACAAATACAAAAGGAATTTCAGCTAATTGACTGAATCGCCTAGTGGAGAAGTTAGTGAGAATGAAAGAAGAAGCTCCCTGAAGCCCAATATTAGCTCATGAAAATTAAACATAGCCCTTAAGAAAATGATGAGAAAGTCTGCAAGTAATACAAGGGCCCTTGTTTTTCACCCATTTTTGAAACTGTTGTGCTACCCTCAGATAACAAGGCGTGGAGCTGGATGAATACAGCAGGCCACGCAGCATCTTAGGAGCACAAAAGCTGACGTTTCGGGCCTAGATACTTAGCTGGCAGGGGAGATGCCATGATCAACAAGGTGATTCTCCCAGGATGAGGCTATCCCATTGCACTTTGGGTGTGCTGATGCCTGCGATGTCCCCAAATGCGGGATACTCGACTGCAAAATTTGTGGTAGTGGGGGACTGTGTTCGCAGGAAGGGTCTAGGCCTGAAACGTCAGCTTTTGTGCTCCTAAGATGCTGCTTGGCCTGCTGTGTTCATCCAGCTCCACACTTTGTTATCTTGGACTCTCCAGCATCTGCAGTTCCCATTATCTCTGTTACCCTCAGAATCTGTTTATACGCACTTAATGATGTCTCTGTTCCTCTACACTTCTCAGCATCCTACAGTTTTTTTTATGTAAAGGATTGTTTAAGTATCGTCCCTAAATGTGTGACCTCACAGCTCCCTGGATTGTGCAACGTTTCTGGCCACCTGATCAGTTTATTGGTATCTTCCTTCCGTTTGCAATGTTCCTCCTTTACCATCAACCACATGTCAATGTCTGTACCAGCAAAGTTTTAGTCAATTCATGGGCAAATTCATACTCCCCACCTCCACTACACTTTGTGTCTAAATTATTGATATTTACTGTGAACTGCAAAGGATCCACAGAATTTCACTATAAACAGCCTTCCATTCAGAAAAAAAATCAATTGGCTGTAATGATTTATTTCCCAACACTGAGCTAATTTTGGATCCATCTTGCCACTTTAACTTAGATTTAGAAGACATAGAATCCCTACAGTGGGCAAACAGGCCCTTCAGCCCAACAAACACACACTGGCTCTTGGATCATTCCACCCAGACCCATCCCTTTATAACCAACCTAACTTACACATCCCTGAGGACTATCGGCAATTTAGCACGGCCAATCCACCTAACCTGTCCATCTTTGGGCTGAGGGAGGAAACCAGAGTACCCGGTAGAAGCTCACACAGACACAGGGAGGATGTGCAAACTCCACGCAGACAGTCACCTGAGGGTGTAATATGAACCTGGGTCCCTGGTGCTGTGAGGCAGCAGTGCTAACCACTGAGCTATCGTACCATCCCAGTGTTTGATTAGTATTTAGTTTCAAAACTACTGCCATATCAGACCTTTGCAAAATCTTTGCAACAATTCACATAGACTGCAGTCAACTTTCATCCTCATTGACCCTTCTCATTAACTTGATTAAATTTTTGAATAAGTAGTCACTTGTCAAAGCATTGCTTCCTGGCCTTGATAGAGCTGTCCTTGGTAGGTCTGTCCTTTCAAATGAGTATTGATATCAATTCCCAGAAATGTTGCAACAATTCTCCCAACAACAAGGGTAAGCTGACAGCTCTATAATTACTTAAGTGATCACTTCATCCCTGTTTCAACAATGGTAAAATGTTAGTGGTTGTCCTGTCTTCTTATACCTCATCTGTAGCCAGATAGGATTGCAAAATGATGACCACATTCTCCACCATGTCTTCCTTTACTTTGTTTATTGGCTCAGAATACATTTCATTTAGGCCTGGTGATTTATTCACTTTAAACACTTCGATATTTCTTCCCTTATGGTGCATATCCCAACCAATGTATGCACTTCCTTGTTAACTGCTTCAAATTCCTTTCTCTTGCAAAAGCAAACATTGAAAACATTGCCCACTTCATGAATGTCCATACACAAGTTCCCTTATTGGTGTCAGATCAGTACTACTCTTTCCTTGGTCATCCTGTTGAGGTTTCTGAATTTGCAAGACCTTAAATTTACTTATCAATGTTTTAAATGCTCTCTCTATGCTCTCCAAATGCCCTTTCTTTAATTCCACAATTCATATTCTTGTAGCATTTTTACTGTAAGCAACTGAACCAAATACTTCTGTTATGACCAGACAATGAGTGAGGTTCACCAGTTCATTACTGTTTCAGATAGGATGCCTGAAACTATTAAACTCTTGTGTGAGATGAACGAATGTCTTCATTCAGTTACCTCAGTGAGGTTGATTTAAATGGGGCCCCTTACCTCTTGGATACCTCTCTCCCATGAACTGATAAACTTATGTTTTAAAAGGGGCCAATTTACTCATAGTAAAACCAGCATTGGTCTCACCTTATTTTTACCTAAGTGCTACTCTTTCTGTCCTGAGAAGGGTTCCAGCCTTTCCCTGACTCCAATACATGCTCAGTTTATCACCATTCTCTCAAACTCTTCTTTCCAGTTTGTTGGCAATAAGTAAGAAAGATTTTCTCCCAGAGGAGACATTTATGGACCAGCTCATGATCATCAACCACTATGGTTACCTGTTTGAACAGGTCACTCTCTGTTCCTCAAAGTGCATTCTCCTTTTGAGTGTTCATCTCATAGGATAATGATAAAACAATGTGTGGCAGTGAGCAACAGGGATATTAAGACAATGACTAACAGCTTGGTCATAGAGGTAGTTTTTCAAGAGTTTTAAAGTAACAAAGTTAGTTAAAGAAGTGAACAGGTTTAAGGAGGGAATTTCAGAGATTCAAGCCAAGTAGCTGAAGGGACAACCTCCAATGATATAGCAACTAAAAGTTGGGATGCACTTGGAGTGCAGATAACTCAAAGGGTTATAGGGACAGATTAGTTTTCAGAGCTGGAGAGGGTAAATGCCACAGAGTGATTTGAAAAACAATAGAATTTTGGAATTGAGTTGTTGATAACCAATGTAGATGAGTGAGCACAGAGACTGTGGCTGAATGAATGCCATTTGAACAGGGTTCAGGGATTTGGATGATTTTTTGTTTGAGATAGTTGGAATATGGGATGCCAGCTTGGAGTACATTGCAAAAGCCAAGTATCAAAGTAACAATTGTACTATTTGAGACGCAGATGAGCTGATTCAGGTGGAGATTTGTCGCAAAGGTGGCAGCTTACGGTCTCAGTGATGACATGAATATAAAGTTGGAAGCTCATTTTGGTATCAAATATGACCAGTCAGTTCAAGTTCAGATGGTTGTCAATGAGAGGGATGATGTTCATGCCAAGGGACAAGGAGCTGTGGTGGGGACCATAACATTGGATCCAATCTTCTGAGTATTTAATTACAAAAAATTTCTACTCATCTAATATTGCACATGGGATAAGCAGGTGTGTTGGTGAGATAAAGCTGGAAAGACCAGAATACCCATGGAAACTGAAATGTCCATAGATGATGTTGATGAGAGCTGGCAAGTAGGTGAGGGAGAGAGGGGACCAACACATAGATCCTTTGCGGATAACAGAGATAATTGTATATGTAATCATTGTAACGAGGTCTGCCAGGTATATATCATACAATGAGTTCCCTGATTGAAGCTGTTAATCTGGTCCAACAGGGAGCCCTGGCTGACAGAAATAAACAGGAGTGTCAGAGATCCTGTTCACTCTAAGAGCTGGCTATGAGGGAGCTGGATGAGTGTCAAGGGCTTGTCATGTGTAAATGAAGGGTGATTTGGTGATGGGTTACCAGCCTCTGTGGAGTTATTTCAGTAGCGACAACAGAAAGCGTGCTCCTGAAGAAATTTGCTTGCAATATGCATCTTTGAGTCGGGGTAAGCATTTCTGGCATCATGCTGTTATTTAGAAGCTTGACTTATTTAATAACTGGGCCTAATATATAGAAAGAAAGTGTTACTTTTTTCCAGGCCAATGACATTGGAGCAGGTGAAAAGCAATGAATAATTCTCCTAACAGCTTGTGGACCCACAGCTTTTTCAGTTATTAGGAGCTTTGTTTTCCCTGAAGCACCAGATACTAAATCCTTTCAAGGGTTGACAGATTTTGTTAAGGAATATTGTGACTCCAAGCCTCCTCTAACAGTGAGATGCTATCAGTTTTACTCAAAAATTTAAGAACCAGGGAACTCATATCAGGATTTGTAACTAAGTTAATATGACTGGCAGAGACATGCGACTTTGGTTTAACCCTCAATGAGATGCTGAAAGACCATTTGTTTGGTGTGTGAGATTTATGATGTAACCTACTAGCTGAAGCCCAATTGTGCTTCAAATTGACACAACAATTGACCTTCAAATTGGAAAATGTGACAAGTGGAACAAATGAGTTGCAGGGTATTCCGATCAAAGTGGACACCCTCAACAATCCGACTGAGCTTCAGAACACCACTTGAGTGAAAGTAATTTCATTGCTTCACTCAGGACATATCCTGAACAGGGGGACTCTAGGTCAGTCCACAGCAAAACCCCAAAACAAAGCCAAGCCTTAACTAAATGGTTAAAATTTTCATCAGGATCCGGGCTGGGAAGTCATTGTAGTTGCTGCCTGTATGCAAACCCAAGACAGCAAAAACATGCTGTTAGATCTAAATTGAATAAGGGAACACATAGGCCGGTATCCAAGGGACTACATACACTGAAAAGTCCACCTACATCTGGTTTGGAACAGTTAAGCTGTTTAGCAACATCCACATCAGAGCCAGTCAAAATAAACATCTGTTTAAATAGTCTCCCAGTTCTAATGAAGGTAGAAGCTAGACTGAGAACCTACACTATGGAACATTTATAGATGAAGATTACAGCTTCAACTTCAGTCTCTAATGACAAGCAGCTGGTACAGTTACTACTGGTTGTTGTAAAAGGTTTGGGGCCAAGAAATTGAGAAAATTTCATCCAGGTTGGCTCAACATTTTTCATTAGTAAACGGCTGTCTGAGTGAAATCCCAATTAAATACCCAAAAGTTGTTCAGGAAGTTAAGGAGCCAAGGTCATCTTACATGTTGACCAAGAAGCAATTCCACGATTCTGCAGGGCCCACCCAGTTCCGTTTGCTTTACGTGCAAGAGTAAAGGCAGAAATCAAAAGGCTGGAAAGTAATGGAATCATCAAATCAGTTCAATTTGTAGAATAGGCAGCATCAGTCATACAGATTGTGAAACCCATTCGTCAGTTCACCTTTGATGGGAATTTAAACAAATGGTAAACTGCTTTTCACAGCTGGACAAATACCCAGTCCCTCATAGGGAGGACTTGTACACAAAGCTGGCGGAGTGGTGTCCTTCATGAGTCAATCGTACTTGCAATTGCAGGTAGATGAGGACTCCCAGAAGTATGCTACAATTAATACCCACAAAGGTTAGTGCCAATATATGAGATTACCATTTGGGGTATTGTCAGCCTGTGCTATCTTTCAGCAGACAATGGAAAATATTTTACAAGGTCTACCCCCGGTCATTATTTACCTAGATGACATACTAATAACAGGGAAGTCCAATAAGGAGCACTTGGAGAATTTGGACATCATCCTTAGACATTTCTCGCATATGGGAGTACGCCAAAGAAGGAAAAAACGTGTTACAGACACCACAAGTGATCTAGTTGGGCTGCAGAGTCACTAATACCACATAACAACCTTGGAAGATAGTGAGGGTATTCAAAGGTTCTCTGCTCCCACGTCTGAACCAGAGCTTAGGTCTTTCTTGGGCTGGTGAATTATAATGGAAAGTTCATTCATAGGCTAGCCTCCATCCTCGCACCGTTGCAGCAATTCTTAAAACAAAGGGTCTGCCTTGGAACTGGACATGTAGCAAAGCCATATCTTTCAGGAAAGTGAAGAAACAGCTATCACCCTATAAGGCGGTGGCAAACTATGATCCCAAGTGAGATCTGGTATCGCCATATGATGTCTCCCCGCACAACACCAGGGAAGTTTTAGCTCATAGGTGGCCCAATGGAGAGGAATTCCCAATAGTGTATGCATCCATGACTTTGGCTAATGCTGAGCGTGAACTCACCCAGATACAGAAGAAAGGTTTAGCGGTCATATTTGAGGTCCGGAAATTTCACCAATGTTTTGACGGATGTAAATTTGTAATAATAACAGACCACAAACCCCTGCTAGGCTTTCTTAAAGAGGATAATGCAGCGTCTTGCGTAGCTTCAGGCTGAATTCAGCAGTGGGCTGTAATACTAAGTGCACATAAATTACAAATTAGAACACTGTCTGGGAGGCCAATTAATGAATGCGGATGCATTGAACAAACTCCCCCTGGCAGAAACACCACCAGTGGTACTTCCACTGGAAGAGTCCATATTGGTTTTAAATTTTCTGGACACTTCCTGTCACAACTGACAACATTACACTTTTGATGCAGAAAGATAGATTCTCAGCAAGACTGAAACAGCTGGAGGTGATAGTGGGAAAGCAAGGATCGTCACAACCAGAACTGAAACCTTTTTGGACCCATAAGTACCAGGTCACAGCAGAGGATGGCATATTATTATGGGGAGCAAGAGTGATTGCCCTGAGCAAAGGTCACCTACAGATACTGACTAAACTCCACCAGGATCACCCAGGGGTTTCCAAAATGAAGATGTTGGTGAGAAGCTACGTCTGGTGATTAGGATTGGATGCCAACATAGCTGCATTGGTGGATCAGAGTGCCAACAAGGTCAAAGCTGCTGCCCCATATTCATGATAATGGCCAGGTAAACCCTGGACTCACTTACACATTGGTTATGCAAGTCCTTTCATGGGCTCAGCGATCTTAATCATTGTGCATGCCCACTTAAAGTGACTGGACATGCATTGAGTTCATTTATCGAACGCAGGGACGACAATAGAAAAACCGCATGCAGCTTTTGTAATGCACGGACTCCCGGAAGTGTTTTGCCACAGATAACCGCCATCATTTACCAGCAGGGAATTTGAGTATTTTCTAAAGTCAAACGGTATTTGACATATAAAGACAGTTCCATACCATTGATCGTCCATTGTTCTAGCACAAAGAGCATTCCCCACTTTGAAGGCAGTCTTAAAGAAACATCACTAGATACTAAACTGTCCTAATTACTATTTAGTTATAGGACGACTTCTCACACAACTGTAGGGACAGCTCCAGCAGAGTTGCTAATGGGGAGATGACTCCGCACCAGGTTAAACCTGATCTTCCCAGACTTGAGCGGGCAGGGAGAGGGAAACTGTATCAGGAGCCAAGTACAAGACTCCATGAAGCGAGATAGACAATTTACTTCAGGGGACCAAGTTTGCCATAGGAACCGTGGGAATGGCCCTGCATGAGTAAGAGGCATGGTTGATGTGAAGTCAGGTCCAGTGACAAAGAAAGTTTGTGTAGGTGCAATGGTTCTGAACAAGTACATGGACCATATGAAAGCTGCAAACTTGCAAACGGTGTGGGAGAAGAACATGCGCAGCTCCTCAACAGCCTTTTCAGCTGTTGCAGAACCCATGGGCTCTCCCTGCCAGGCGCAGAAGGTACCCTGGAGTCTGAGATGGACAAGCCAATCTTGTTGCCTTTGCCACCTGAAGGAGAGATAAATTTCTTCCTAGATACTGTCGGTACAAGAGGCGAGCTACTGTGCCTTGCATGCTACCCAGAGTAGATGAAGCATTGGAGGATCCTGGCCTGGTGCTAAAATGCCCAGGTGGAGCGACAAAAAAATAAACTGGCCTTTGTTCTCTGGCTCAGCGGGGAAAGGATGTGGTGAATAAAACAAGGTCAGGCAGGCAGACCTCAGAGAGTATGAGTGCCCTGATAGGTACTGTTCATTTGGTTCAATTAAGGAACCCTGGCTGACAGACGTAAACAAGAGTCTCAGACATCCTGTTTACTCTGAGGGCTGCCTCTGAGGGAGGTGGATCAGTGTCAAGGAATCTCCATGCATAAATAAAGGGTGATTTGGTGACAGGATACCAGACTCTCTGGAGTTATTTCAGTGCGGAAGCTAGAAGAGAAACACTGGTTATAATTAGATTAATATAAATCGAACTAGGTAAATGGCGTACCAGCCAGCTGTAAATAGTCGAAATGTGTTGAAGGTAAATAGTGTGATCAAATGATTCAGAGGTAATGGGAACTGCAGATGCTGGAGGATCCGAGATAACAAAGTGTGGAGCTGGGCCATCCCCCTTTTCTAATGAAGGGTCCAGGCCCGAAACGTCAGCTTTTGTGCTCCTAAGATGCTGCTTGTGTTCATCCAGCTCCACACTTTGTTATCTCTGATCAAATGATGCAGACATGTTGAGAAGAAAGACAAGGTGCATTTACATTAATAATAATCATTTTGGTACTTAAACAGGACAGAAAACTCATTGGCAAGATTTCAACATTGGTTTCTAAGAAGGATTGGCAAGAATTTCAAAGGTGGCAATTTGGTTAAGGAATTAGAGTCATATTGTTATCCAACACAGAAACAGACACTTTAGTCCAAATCGTCCATGCTGACCAAGTTTCCCAAACTAAACTGGTTCTATTTGCCTGTGTTTCACCTTTCAGCCTTCTATACCTTTCTTGTTCATGTACCTGTCCAAATGTCTTTTAAATATTGTAACTGCCTCGGATCTACCACTTCCTCAGGAAGTTCATTCCACATATGAACCACAGTCTGTGTGCAAAAGTTGCCATTCAGATCCCTTTTCAATCTTTCTCCTCTCGTCATAAAATTATGCCCTGTATTTGAAACTGCTCTCTCCTAGAGAGAATATCTTTGCTTTTCACCCTATCTATGCCCCTCATGATTTTATCAACCTCTATAACGTCACTCCTCAACCTCCTACACTCCAGTGAAAAAAGTCCCAGCCTATCCAACTTCTCCTTATAACTCAAACCCTCCAATCCTGGTAACATTGTTGTAAATCTTTTCTGAACTTGTTCCAAATTAATAATATCCTTTCTATACCAGGCCAACCACAACTCTGTACAGAGTGTGGCATGTATGTGGAATGAACTACCTGAGGAATTGGTAGATGCAGGCATAGTTACAACATTTAAAAGACATTTAGAAGTCAACACTGACAATCCACAAGGATGTGTACACAGACCCCTTCCGTACTCCCTGTGCAGTCATGACTGCATGGCCAAGTTTTGTCTGAATGCCATCTCCAAGTCCGTTGATGATACCACTGTGGTAGGCCAGGCATCAAACAATGACAAGTCAGCCTACAAGAAGGAGATAAAATGCTTGGTGTTGTGGCGCAAAGATAACAATCCCTCCCTCAATGTCAGCAAAACTAAAGAACTGATCATTGACTTCAGGAAGAAAGGAGGAGGACATACCCCTATCCATACCAATGGAGCTGAGGGGGAGATGGTCAAAAGCATCAAGTTCCTAGGAATGACATTAACCAATAATCTGTCCCGGTCCTCTGACACAGACGAGACAGTCAAGAAGGCACAACAACGCCTCTTCTTCCTCAGAAGGCTTAGAAAATTCAGCATATCCATAAAGACCCCCACCAACTTTTATAAATGCACCATAGAAAGCATTCTATCTGGGTGCATCGTGGCTTGGTATGGCAACTGCTCTGCCCAGGACTGTAAGAAACTACAGAAAGCTGTGAATACAACCCAGACCAACATGCAAGCCAACCTCCCATCCACAGACTCCTTCTATGCTCATTGCCATGGAAAGGCAGTCAATGTCATCGAATACCCCCCCCCACCTTGGTAATGCTCTCTTCCAACCTCTTCCATCGGGCAGAAGATACAGAAGCTTAAACAAACGTACCAACATGTTCAAGAACAGTTTCTTTCCCTGTTATTAGACTGCTGAATGGACCTCTCAAATTTCAAATCTAATGTTGATCTTGATTTTGTCCACCTCCTATGCAGCTGTAACCTTGAATGCCTTGCTGTGTCTGAGCACAGTATGATCTGTATGTTCTTTTATGTTATAATTTGCCTGCACTACATGCAAAACAAAACCTTTTACTGTACTTAGATGCATATGACAATAATAAATCAAAACCAGTACTCCAAAAGTGGCCGCACCAACATCCTAAACAACCAAACGTGATGTCCCAACTCCTATATGTGGTCTGAGCAATGACAGCAAGCATGCTAAACATCTTCTTAAACATCCTGTCTACCTGTGATGCAGCCTTTAAAGAACTAAGTACCTGAACCCCTAAGTCTATCTGTTGAGCAACCTTACTCAGGGCCCTACCATTAATTGTGTAAGCCCTGCCCTTTTTTGCTTCACCAAAATGTAACACCTCACATGTGTCCAAATTAAACTCCATCTGCCACTCCTCAGGCAATTGACCTCAATTGATCAAGATCTCTTTGTAACCTTAGATAAACTTCTTCAATATCTGCTATACCACTATTGTTGGTGTCATTGCAAACTTACTAATCATGCTTGCTAAATTCTCATCCAACCTGTTGATATAAAGGACAAATAATAGTAGACCCAGCACTAATCCCTGTGGAAGACAGTTGGTCACAAGCCTCCAGTCCAAAAAGCAACCCTCCACCATCATGCTCTGTCTCCTAAAATCAAGCCAATTTTGTATTCGATTGGCAGGAGGTACAGGGTTGTTTCCAAGGATGGAGTAGCCAAAGGTTGTTTTTTGAGGAGAGACATGATGATGGCAGATCTAGAGGAGTTGGAGACATTGAACCTATCTATAAACTATAAACAGTATCAGCTAACACAACAGCCAGGAAGGTAAGTCAGGTGCCCAGTAATTTCATGGGTATAGGATTAAAGATTGTGTTTGTGTAAATGAGTCAATTAGGTGTTTTTTAATTAATGTTCAAATACAATTAGACTTATACAAAATACAGACTGGAATTTCGTAGAATTGGAGTACTTGTGCAAATAATTTACTTGGTATTTTTTGATTCTCATACAGAGAGGTGTACTTTCTAGAATGCAAATTATATTAATTATTCTCTAGCATCCTGTTATTTGTATTTACTTATGAATTAAGTGCAATAAATGCAGAAATGAAGCATTTAAATTCTTTCATGTAAGGTAATTACATGTAAGGTAATTTTAAGGTAATTATTACCATAATAATTTCATTCAGATGACCGTTTTTTCAGTTCTGTAATTAAGAGATCTTCAAGCATTTTAAAAACGAAAATGGAAACTAGAATGGAGTGATTTATAGGCTTAGATAACCCAACCAACATGATGCAACAATGCTTAAGCGACCTGATACAATATTTTTGTGATTCAAATAAATCCTGAAATAATAAATATCTAAAACATGTCAGGTAGTGGTGAGGCTGGTACAATAACAACACCTAAAAGTCATCTTACAGGTACTTGAATAGGAAGGGTTTAGAGGGATATGGGCCAAATGTTGGCAAATGAGACTAGATTAATTTAGGAAATCTGGTCACAAAGGACCAGTTGGACCAAAGGAATTGTTTCAGTGCTGTACAACAATTTTATCTGTAAAAAACAAGTTGAAGACTTCAAATGAATTTGTAATTCTTTTAAAATAAAGCTACTCGGCAAACCACCCTAGATGCGAGTTGAAACGGAACTGTTCGAGGTATATTGAAATCAAAAATGACAAAGTACAATAGTAAATGATCAATTGGTGGCCTACAAAAAGGAAATGATTCAAGGACAGAAATTAAAAAGAAGCACATCCAAAGCCACAGATATGCAAATTAAATTGAGTCAGAAGGCCAAGGCTTAAGACAACTGTAATGTTAATAGCACAGTAGAGAGCTAAGCTGACAACAGAGGATAGCACTGAGAAGATCTAAAATCGGAAATATGAGTGGCAAAGAGAGCATATAAATACAGATTAGCAACTAACAAACAAAAACGAAATTCCTTATAAACACACAAATAATAAAAAAGATAGTAAAAAAAAGAGTGAAAATGATAAGCCCAATACAAAAAGGTATGCTTGTTGAGTTATGAAATGAATATTTTATATCTGTCTTCAATGGAGTAGAGATGCAATCAATGTAGAGAAGGAAGCAGCTGCAATAGTAGTTATTTTAAAAGTAAATTAAGAAATTGTAACAATGGAAAAGTTGCCTGGTCTGGAGAATATGCATTGTAGTTTATTGAGGGAAAATATTGTGAATACTTTCGCCTCAATCTTCCCAGCCTCCACAATTATAGAGTGATGCCAAACTGGTGGATTCCATAAAAATTCAACAATATGGATGGTGTCACTTCCTGAGGCAATAATCTAGGGAAAAAATACTAATTGCCTTTTCGAAAATGAGAAAATGAAAATGAGCTCAACAATTAAGAAGACATTATCGGATTTCAGAAGGATGTCGACTCATAAAATGGGCAAACAAATGGTAAGTTAAATGAATGAAATGTTACAGCAGTCTGAGCAATGGAAGATAAGGTGAATTCTGTGGCAGAATTAAATGTCACGTCTGGTGAGTCCCATCTCAACGTCGGGTCATCTTGTTCTATCTCTTAAGTTTCTCACAAATGGTGAGCTGAGTTAATCACCAGGTAGCAGCTAGTTGCCAGTCAAGTGATGTTATTGTTTGTTAAATACCTCGTTAGTGGTCCAACTCGCTTCATTAGTACTCAGTTTCCTATCTTAACAACTGTACTAATCAAGCTAAATGGTGAAAAATCCCAACGTGGAAATTAGAGCTGGTAGTTGGAGAATTTAGCTTACTGCCTGCTCCATAGGACCTCCTCACGTGCTGATGGCTTGTGTTGTCCTCAACAGTCTTTGTTTGTAAATATCTAATTGCTGCATGGGTGATTTACTGGTGACAGTTAAAAGCAAAACCAAGAATTTTATGGTGATTTGGTGACCGAAAAAAGAAAGGTTTGATTGTGTGTGATACCACTTCAGAATATAAGACAAACAAAGAAGATCCAGTCCAACTCTATTCTGATTGAGCCCCTTCCCACTCTTCCAACCTGTCCCACACGCCTGATGGTTTGAATTGCTCTTAATGGGTTTTGCGTGTAAATATCCAATTAGCTACACAGGTAATTCACTGGTGGTGGTTAGTAGTTAAAAACACAAGAGATGTCATGGTGATCAGGTGATGGGAAAGAAAACGGTTGTGTGTGATGGAACTTCTGGATATATTTTTTAGAAACTAAAAAGTAAAAGAAAAAGAAATAAAGCGGACCCAGGTGCCCTTGTGGTAAAATGGTAGTGTCCCTACATCTGTGCCAGGAGGCCTGGGTTCAAAGACACACCTGCTCCAGTGACATGTAGCAACATCTCTGAATAGGTCAATTAGAAAAGATCCACAAAACAGACCCAGGGGAGGTCTGCCTGGCCTGAGATTAACCTTCATATGCCACAAGTAATGGCTCTATTTTGCAGTAAATTCACACATATAATCTAAGATCAAAGCTCCTAGTACCATGAAGTTCCTGGATCATAAATAGTTGTACACTGGAGATCAAAGCAGTCATACTAGCCAAAGAAGCTGATGTAAGTTGGTATAGTCTAGACGTAGTGAAGTGTGGTAGTGCTGAACTGGTCATATCTCATAACAAAAGGAAATGGTTCCTCATATCTTAAATTTTACTGTGTGCTGACAAGATTGGAAATATGGCTGTGATAGAAATTAAGTAATCTTGAGGTTAAAATTAACTGCAGTAGATATACGCAAGTAATAATTTGAATTATTATAGTCTATCTGCTTTATCTGTTTTTCCCTAGAATCTGAGACACCTCCTTAACAGCTGTAGTCTGTAGGGGATGGGTACTCTTGCAGTGCTACCTGGGAGTGAGTTCCAGGATTTTGGATGAACAATGATGAAGAAACAATGAATGCCAAGATATAGAGATGTCAGCAATGGAGAGGAACTTGCAGGTGGCACTGTTCCCTCGCATTTGCTGCCTTGATCTCCTCAATGGTAGATTCTTGGGTTTGGAATGGGCTATTAAAGGAGTATGCTGAGTTACACGGTGCACCTTACTGCTGCAATTGTGCTTCCGAATTGAGAGGAGTAAATGTTGTAGATGGTGAAGATACCAATCAAGTGGGCTGCTTTGTCTTAGATAATGTCAAGCTGCTTCAGTGTTGTTGGAGCTGCACCCATCCAGGTAACTGCAAAAGTATTTCATCAGACTCCTGCCTTGTGAATCTCGAGCTGAACAAGTAGATATATTATTGTATTCAACATGTTCCACAGCTGATGACATTATAAACTTCTAAAATATAAAATAAGGCACAGATACTTGTGACAAGCTCGAACAGGCTTTTGATAATTACTTCCATCTGAGAACAGATTTAACTATTAAAAGGGCAAAGTTAAACAGAAGCATTTGTTATGCATGAGAGTCTGTTGAACTAAGGATTTCAAATACTTCAACAAAAATCTGTCAGCAGATTGAGAAGAGGATTTGATGGAATAAAATGGAGATGAGCTACATGTAATTCCTTGAAAGCCAACCCAGCATCCACATACCTCGGACATTGCAAGAAGCAATTAAAAATACGCTGGATGCTGGAAGTCTGAAATTTAAAAATACTCAGAAAATTCTGGAAAAAAAGCAATCAGCAGGTGTTCCAGCATCTGCGGAGACAGGGAAGAATACTTTGTGTGTAGTATGATTCTTCTGCAGAACTGTAAAGTCAAAGTACATGGGGAGATAGGAGGAAGTGTTTGACATTTGGCATTCAATCTCTACAAGGCAGAGGCTGGCACAGCAGCCGACCACAGAACCTGTCAGCAGATTTGATAACAAAGTCAAGGTTAGACCTCACCATTAGAACAGAGTTCAGCAAGTTCAGAGGGAGACAGGTTCGAGTGGCTGAGGGGAGCAGAATATGTAAGGCAGCCAACATCGCGTTGGCAGTTCTCAGTGAAAAGGGCCACAAGGGGCAAGGGAAGGGACACAGGTGGAGGGGGCCTGTTGGATATGGGTGAAAAGGTGTGTCTGGCAGGAAGAGGACCTATTTCCAAAGTAATAGGTACACAAGCAGCAGAAGAAGAATTCAACTTCACATCACACCCAATGTTCATTGAGGTGGGGCTGTTAAGTGTTAAACTTAAGTCCATTGTCAAACACAGATCATACAGTATTGGGGTATATAATAGATACATGGCAAGAGGTGAGATTTGAAGAAACAATGGAGTCAGAGAAGGGAGGGGGGAAGAATCCGGGGGCTGTTGCTATCGAGAGTTTTCTGAATTGGGTCTTTAACATCTGAAAGGAAGAGAAAAAGTTTCTTGTGAAAGCATCGAATGAGACAAACAATGAAATGTAACTGGCGACCAGGACAACACTGAGTCAACGTGAGGCACTAGTGCAATCACAATCACCACAGAATTGCTCGGTGTGACTCCAAGCGGAAGTGCCAATTGATAAGATGGATGATGTTAAAAAAAAATCCAAAGATGCTACTTCATCCTATAAATTGTAAATAATCCATTCTTTTTCAGCAGCTTAATTATGGCCCAGTCATGCCTGGATGATTCACCATGTGTTAATCCTTTCTCCATATTCAAGGTACATGCAATGGTCACAGCTGAGTCAGGGGTGGCAGATACCAGATCACCTTTGGGACCTCTTCATGACTACTATGCTATTGTACTGTCTTTTCTTCCTACTCCTACTGTGGCTGGTCAGACAGTCCTTGGGTGTCTGAAAGCAACAAATCAGAAGGGAAAGGCCAATGTCAGCAAAGGGGTTGCAGTGGAGGAGAGCAGGTCCATCATACCAGATACAAGGATGAGGATGAACAGTGAGCTGTTATGCACAGCGTCATCCTGAACGTTTTTAGCAATGCTGATTGACAGCTATCACAGCCAAAGGTAACCCCACAACACTGAGAGCCATCATGAGACGCAGGAGTCCTTATCCCTGTCAGCTCCCTTCTACTGGGTGCTATTTTGTTGTGTCAATGACAAGACAACTGTCAGTAATTGTGTAACACCGTGGCTAGATGGTGATTCTGGCAAAGCTGAATACCTGGAAGTATGGGGAGGCAGTGAGAGCTGAACATGTGGTTAATAGCATTTGTGGAATATCCTGATATAATGCGTGAGGGCTTTCTGTGAGGGACTGGTGCTGGGTGAATGATGAGGGCATGCAAAGCATTGAACAGTGGAGGATCGGACATCAGGAGAAGATGCTTTCATTGAAGCTGAACACATTCACAAGGTCATTACACATATCATTGTACTGCTACCAAATCCTTGTGGCCAGACTCCAGATATTGAACTGCCAGACCACATGCTCCTGTTCCTTTCTTGAAGATCATGTGCCTCTCTGGAGGCCCATGGCATCTCCCCTCCTGTCCAACTCCACGCCAGCCATCCTGCAGCACATTGTTTGCCTGGTATTCTATGCTCAATGTTGTAAATTCCAGCAACATCACTCAGCACATTTATGTTTTAAGAAGAACAGACTGCCTTTAAAAAGGTCAGGCTAGTTCCACTGCATGCTACCAGCACAATACTCTTCATCGTCCAATTAAGCACCAAAATCACCTGGCAGTATGAAGAGGAAACGAGCTGAAGCTAGCGCACTCAGCCGTGAGGCAGGAACATGAAATTTGCCTCCTGCCCACCTCTGACGTAAATGTTACGATGGGTACCACTTGTGATTCCTGCGCCCAAAAGGATTGATCAGAGGAATTTATAGACTTTGAAAACTGCAACTTCCCGCTGCTGTTCATAACATTAATTAGCAGTAATTCTAAGTAATAATTTCAGCAACTCCTTTGGGTATCACAACAAATGTTAAAATCTATTAATCAGAAACAAGCACATTGACAATACAAAAGGTCAGGCTACCCATAAATAGTTCTAACATGGATCTTTACCTCACATAAGATCCTTATATGCAACAGGATTTGCATACACCAAAGTAACATTATTATGGTGAATTTATGTTATTTCTCTGACTTTCCTATTTACTGTGCTTGGGTTTGTCCATTAGAGGGCGTACAATGACAGTCTTTGATCATGGGACTAATCTCATTTAAATATTAATTTCAATCTTCATGACATTGACTTTATATGTGATACATGTCTATTTTAATATAAAGAATAATTCAACTGCATATATAACTTGTAATTGTATGAAGTCTGTGAAAAGGAAAACTGATTTTTTTTGTACCTAAACCCGACAATTCTTTATAAATATTATTTCTTGATTCCAAAATTGCCTATTCGTCTTATTGAAGTTCGGAATGATGAGAGCTAAGTGCAGCCCAATACAAGGAGAGAAAATGAGAATGCAGAAACCATGAGCTCTCACGTGTCTTTAGCAAATGGTAAAAAGATTGCAATAGTCCATAATGTATTTCATTAAGACAACAGAAAAAGCAGTCAATACAAAATGTTGAAAATGTAAACCAAAACTCTATCATTGCACTTTAGGGCTTTTGCATTAAGATGTAGACCACAATGATCATGTGAATATCCTCTTTGTAATTTGTGTTAAGAGTGCAATGAAAAATGAACCTGGGCAGGTTAAAAGTCATCTCTAAGGGTTCAGCAGATATGATTCTACAGCAAAAAATTCTTAGAATTGGTTCCTAACAATTATTTTATTAATCATATTCAGAAGTCATAATCAAGGCATTTATCAAGGAGAGGAAGTTTTAGAGCAATAGGAAGTGGGGTGGGTATTGGAGGGAGCTGTTTGAGCTTAGAGTTTAGATACATTGCTAACTTTGCTACAAGACCAGTTAATGTTCAAGTTGATCTTTGAATGCTGTTCTAAGTTAACAACTTCTTAGCATTGATCCTTACCTAATCCTACTTGAGGAGGTCTTGTGTCACAGTGGGTAGTGTCATTAACCCTGGGCCAGAAATTCTAGAGTTCAAAACTCACTTCAGGACTTGATAGATATGGATCGTGTGTCATAAAGCTAGTTGATTATCAAGCTGTAAATCGTTCTGATTTGCCTATGGCAGGCAGAGAGAGCTGGAGGATATGCTAGTCAGCCAGACTGTGAGACAGATGCTATGTCACAGTCTTCTCACATTGAAAGATTCCAATTGTAGGTTTTGCCATGATCATGTGTCCATGCATACTGAGGTTCGACCTGTCCCCATTGTTCAGAAGGATGGGACTGGCCTCGCTGCTGCAGAATCCTCCAAGTAGTTGGACTGTTCTGTACCACCTGTCCCTCGTGAAGAAATTTGGAAAGAAAAACACTTTTGACCACAAGTCCATCAGGAAGTGGTCAGCACATAGTGTCCCCAAGACCCAATGA
The DNA here is from genome assembly GCF_030684315.1 of Stegostoma tigrinum. Classification (NCBI taxonomy): domain Eukaryota; kingdom Metazoa; phylum Chordata; class Chondrichthyes; order Orectolobiformes; family Stegostomatidae; genus Stegostoma; species Stegostoma tigrinum. The sequence goes on from NC_081368.1 coordinate 64,554,825, forward strand.
GAAAAGTAGGGGGTGGATCTTGTTGCATGGTTCCCTGAGCAGATTGTCAAAGTCATTTGGCAGAAAGCCTCATCACCAGAACTTTCCAACAAGCACCAAGACTTTGTGTGGCTGGTGGGAGAACCTTCTTGTATGCCCAGACTCTCTGCATCACTGCCCTCAAAGCAGCTGCAGGATGGTAAGAGACTGTCAAACATCTCTTTGCAAAGGCAGTCTGAAGAAAGATGCAGCGTTATTTTCATCAAGGGTTGTCCTGAGCAGCTCCATGATGCAGACTCTGTGGTGTACAATCTGTTCCCCAAGGTGCACATCAAGTCAAACATTGACTGTGTCTGGAGAACCATCAACTATGTGAAAGATGCTCTTTGGTCTGGCTGAAACCTTTTGGTCTACCAGAGCAAGGAGTTGACCTTGACCAAGTGTTGCAAACTGGCACATTCAAAGGTCCAGGACTATGTGCTGAGAATCATACTAAAGTTTGGGGCAGCTGCCTGAGGTCTATCTGCCAAAGTTAAATTGGGGTCCGTTCAGTTATTGGACCCTCCCGATGCCTCAAATATATGCAAATATAGTCTTGTACAAGTAAGAAATGCTTCTGGGTTGTTTGCTGGATAGAGTTAAACTCCAATGTTTGTTTGGTTCTGTAAAGCGGCATATGAAGAAACAAACAGATTCAGTAATTATGTATGTATATAAAGATATTTTTATGATATTTTTATGATTTTTATGATCTGATTAGTCTGTGTTTAGGATTGTAACATTTTCAGGGCATTCAATAATATATTTCAGAAGATTCTCCTCTTTACTTTTGTCAACAACCAATGAAGTTTCATTTGCAAGTCTCTTGTCTCATGTCTTTTAGATGCTTCCTAAACTATATCACATACAATGAATGAACTAGTTGAAAGAACAGTCCATGTCAGTACAAAGGCAAATCCAGAAGAGATCTGATACTTTTACAAGGTCCCACTAGCAGAACTGAGTTGAATAACCACTTTAGTCTGGTTTTTATAGCCTTAGTGAGCAAAGAATGTGGGACAGACACTACAGAATTCTCTGATTTATTTCCATTGGATATTTAACATTGCTCTGAACCACTGCAGTATACAGGAATTTAAACAATAGCATGTCTTGTCATCTGGCATTCTTTCAAAATTGCACTGATGTGCCATGTATGAACATATACAAAGTCCTGGAAGAAATGAGAATGCATCCAACTAACCCAACTTCTACAAGTTTAGATGCTTGCCTGAGACAGTCTCTAAAATACAGTGTAATCATTCCTACAAGTGGCCTGAGCATTACGAGACTGCTCATCCAGTTCACTCTCCAGTCAGTTCTGGTATAAACACATGTTCCAGTGACACAAATTCACAATAATGCGACTGATGAATAAAGGGACCTTATTTCTAAAACACGAAGTTGTATCGGCTAAAGCATGATTCCATCAGTGTGCGGAGGAGTACACGTCGACATCAGATGATCGTTTCACAGGGAGGATGTTGAAGACCTGCTTGAGTCCCACTGTGAAGACCTCTCTGCAGCTGATCTACATCAACTTGTTGCTGAGGAAGAAGAGGAAGCTGGAGATGAAGAAGCTGAAATCCAGGATGCAGCACCATGAGACGCTTCCACTTCTGCTTTGCCTTCTATCCTGATAGAAATTGAGAAGCAGTTGCAGCTTTTATAGACAATTATTACAACGCAGAACGCAGCAGGGTAGCAATTCGAGGAGTAAAATCTTATTTGGCACCCTATGAACAGCTTTTCATGAAAGAAGATAAAAGGCAAAGCTGCAAAAGCAGGATACCTTTTTCAAGCCGGCCACCAAAAACAGTCAGAAGGCAATGAACTATAGCCATCCAGTTCTGGATTAATTATGTTTCGCTCTATCCCTGCAACCACAACTGTACCTGAAGGTGATGATGATGATGATGATGATGACCCTCTGCCCCTGCATTAACAAAAGACCAACCTCACAACCTCCTCTCCCTTCAAGTCACTGACATTTTTTTCAAGGTAAGGTGTTAAATTACCTTTCATTTCATTGTTAGATATGAATTAAGCATTTATTCAAACAGTACTATTCTTTCTGTTAGGCTTTTGAGTGATTTTTGAGTGAATTTCAGTGAAATTGTTTGGTTGTCTGCCCCATTACTTCTACAGTGCAATTTTCTATAAAGCGATGCTGTGCAGGTATGGACCTATTGCATTATAGCAGAACCAAGTGTATTTACCAAAGGGGATTCTCAAATATCTTCTTTGTGATCTTGATTGGACAGAGATACCATGAATATCCAAGTAGGCATAATGTGGGGGGTGAGTGTTAAGACAGCAAACAGGAACCCTGGTCAAATCAAAGGGATGGCACAGTGGTTGGCACTGCTGTCTCACAGTACCAGAGACCCAGATTTGATTCCAGCCTTGGGCAACTGTCTGTGGCAGTTTGCACATTCTACCCATTCTGTATAGGTTTCCTCCAGCTGCTCCAGTTTCCTCCCACAGTCCAAAGATGCACAGGCTTGGTGGATCGGACATGCTAAATTGCCCATAGTGTCAAGGATCTGCAGGCTAGGGGGATTAGCCAGGGGAAATGCAGAGTTACAGGGAGAGTTTTGGGTTGTGGGTCTGGGTGAGATGCTCTTTGGGGATTTAGTGTGGACTTGAAGAGGCCAAACAGCTTGCTTCCACACTGTAAGAGAGGGGTTCATGTCATGACATACAAAGTGTTCTGGTGACGGAGGTAAGGAACCAGTGCACTCCGAATTGCAGCATTGACATGGAGAAATGTATTGTGAGTTGCAGATGTGCCACGGTAGTGCTGAGAGGCTAGTACAAGTCTGGTTCCAACAGTGATGGATAGGGGTGCAGAAGACAGACACTGCCTATGGAGCATGCCCTCAGTTGTTGGGATCTGCCATCAAGATGGATGCCTGGCAAGCTGAAGCTGCTAGGTATCTGTTTGACCACTGTCACCATCTATTCTCTATCTTTTTTTGGGATTATAGGGAACTGCATTTCAATGAGGTAAAGTTAGATATTGATGAAATTCAAATGCATGAAAATCAACCTGTCACTAATCACTAGTGGAATAATAGACAGTCTCACCATTCAAAATGCAGTTGCTGAATTGAGTGCTGAACATATCATTTTTCTGATCTCACCACATTTTCAAGGTTAGCATTATCCATGCCATTCTGGGGCTGGGAAAATTCAGTCTTGCACCGTCTTAGTTTACATTTGCAAAATATTTTGAACAATAACAAATACATAGTGCAGAAATCATGTTCTCCTGCAGGGGGTAATATAAACACTAGAAAGACACTTCTAATCTCATTGCTGTAACCAAGAAATGCTCAAAATCAGGACATAGCGCTGCAAGGTAAATATGAATGGCAGGGTTAACACTTTATAAAATTTACCAAACAGGATGAAAGGATGTTTTTACCGAGAATCCCAAGAAAATTAGCACTCAAAACACCATCTGTCTTGAAAGATCATAATGCCATCTGCCGGATTCAGTCACTGCTTTATGTATGGCAACTAATAACTGTAGTTAAGGCGTGGCTTGCATTTTTAATTTGACAAAAACAGAATTAGATATTTAGCTTTAAAAAACTTATGTTCGTTACAATCTATTGTTGCAGTAACAGAAATTACATTGCAGTCAAGTTAAGGGGTCAGTGTTAACTCATCCTGTGATTTGACATACCTTATGAGCAAATAATGACGTTTCTCAACAAAGGAGTCACTTGCCTAATCAAAAGAAGTCCACTTCATGCCTAAAAAGTCATCTGGTCATTTGGCCCGAAGTGATAGCGAGTCAACAACTCATTTTACATTCCTTCCAATGTTGAATTCAATTAAGTGTAAGTCCAGAAAAATATACAATATGATGCTGACTTGGCAACCATTTTATATTATTGTACAAAGTCAGAATGGTTCCCCTTGTAGATAACTCTGCATTAGATTTGCATTTAGTTGAGAATATACGACAATTTGCATTGTTCTTTTAAAACAGGTCATTTAACTTAGGGCCTATTTAATCAGCTGTAATACAGGCACAGAAGCAGATGCAGCTTAATGTAGTGAAGATTAATATGAAATGATATGCACTATGTTATCAAGATCCAGCTAGCTTTTGTGAGATGCTTTGTGATCTTGTATTCCACAAACACCTTCCTCACGCTGTGCAGAATTAAACTGCAAAAGGACAACATTATCGATGTTGGTTAGAATTATAAATGACAATGAAATTTTTCAGGGGGAAATCTAGCATTGTTGAATTTAATTATTTTTAAAAACAGAATAATTCAACAGTCTATTCTTTATTATCAAGATTACAATTATTCTATAGACAGTGGAATTTTTATCAGCCTTCGTCATGGGAAGGGCCAGTTGGTGCATTATAGATGTGGAGTGGCAAATAAAAGATCCACATTTGTGCTTACCCATTTGACACTGTAACATGCTTGGAATAGGAATGAAGATAAATGTAAGGTTACGTTAGAAACAGGAGACGGTGCACTGAAGCAACAGCTCACACAAAGCTTTATGCCACAAACATACATTTGAGCCAGGTTAATGCAGGTCCTGTGGCCGAATAATGAAATAAACAAACAAAGAGAATATTAATACTGCCACACCTGGCATCAGAGACTTTATGTTTTCAGATTTAATCTTCCTCATATTCTGATCAGTATGCATGATTTTTCAACCAAACGTATTTTTCACTACAACGTGACCAAGGTTTCAAATTAATATTCAGATCACATTCTGTGGGTCAGGCTTCTGAATATCTCAAAGCTGTGTCTATATATGCCTTAAAGCATTGTGCAATCTATGAACATGAAGCAAAGTTACTGCTTTTTAAAGACATTATATATCTACTTAGATAGGTTAAATAACTAGAATGTTTCTACTAAAACATAAAAAGTGAAAACTGATGTTGATGAGAATCTAAATAGTTTCAGCACAGTCATCAAATTTAATTATTATGCAATAGATCAGTGAATACGTGCAAATAATCCTTAAATTAACCACCCAGTGTAATTGTGAGGAAATCCAACAGTAAATTATAATTCAAAATCACCTCTACCTGTTAAATCAAGCTTAATTTAATACAAAGTAGTTATTTTTTGTATTTCATTAAACCTAAAGTTTATCTTTAACCTGCTGCTGACATCGTAACCAGAGAGGCTAAGTTTAGTGAGATAACAAGGTGTAGAGCTGGGTGAATACAACAGGCCAGGCAGCATCAGAGGAGCAGGAAGGCTGATGTTTCGGGCCTACACCCTTCTTTTTTTCCTGAAAGCTGACATCTCAAAACCAGCCCAGCTTGTCCCTACCTCCTTGACCTGTCTGTTTTTTCTACCTACTTTCTATAAATATGATCACAGTCCCCATTTCAAATAGAAAACCATACACCTGATATGGCAAACCATATGTATGCACTCACTCCGCATTGGAAGCACTGAGTCCTCCATATTGTGTCCAGCTTCTCTTTTGATGTTCAGGGCTCATGCCAATAGCTTGTAAAAAGCCATCATAATATTTTAAAAAGGAAGTTTTTTTTAGATATTACGATCTTTTTGTGAAATTAAGCAGCCCCAGTGGCTTGACTTGTCACATGATAGATATGCTTAACAAATCATAACCCTGAAAAAAATTACAGTAATGCTGTTTAACTCATCTTATCTCAGCTAATTTCAAAAGTATGGACAATGTCAATATCTGAGTGGTGCTTACAATGCTTAATTGTTATCTGTTTGATTATGGTACTCTGCATTGTGCTTGAACGGTTAAGCCTGGGTGTGGGCTCATAGGAAAATAAACAAAGCTGCAGAAAGAGTCTATGCCTGAAATTTCAGCTTTTGTGCTCCTAAGATGCTGCTTGGGCTGCTGTGTTCATCCAGCTCCACACTTTGTTATCTAAGCTGTAGAAAGAATTGGAAGCTAGAGCTGTAAGCAGGTATGGAGGAGACATGAGATGTGAATATTGAATATTGTAATACTGCTGAGTGAATGCATGCAAGAAGCAGATGCCGTGAATGTGCAGGTCGGAAATGGGGCTGGGAAATTACATAAGTAATATGAGTTGGTGTAGGAGGAGTGAGCAGAATGTAACCGTCAAGCAAACAGTGAACTTACATTAATGTCCAAATGAGATCACTGAACTTCATTCTATTATGCAAATATCTTGGATGCTTGGATGCTGACATTAATGACTTTATACCTTTCCCTGCCACTTTCCTAATATAGCTGCTGTTTGGAGGACTCCTGGCCTCTTGCGGATGCAGCATGTCGTTTTTCTTGTCCATTGCCTGCACCAAGGCTGCAGAAACAATGTCCAAGAACTTTGGTGAGTGTTTCACAATTATTTCTATCAACAGAAATCTATTCTGGTGTCTGCGGTAACAGATACCCCCACACATCTCTATTAGGGAAGCAGCCAATGAATAGCACTGACAACATAGCTGCATGGTTAAAATGACCTGGTTAAAATGACCTAGGTAAAATGATCAGCCACCACCTGAGTCAATAGCAACAGGCTTCGGCACATCTTCAAGTATGACTTGATTAATGAACGTATTTCTGGTATATACTATGCAAAGCAACAGATTTGCAATGCAGATATGATGCCATTGTGCACCTTCATTCTCCAAATTCTCCTAACTTCTGATAGCTGACCATGATGTAAAGGCTCACAAAAGACTCCCCACCATTCCTCCCACCCTGTAAAAGGATCATCAAGGTATTATAAGTAGGTTGCTGTACTATTGTTTCAGGCAGTTGCTTCAATTCTATATGCTTAGGTGCTTTCTTATTTGTTCCAAAGTTGCAATAGTCCCAGTGATTGGTATGGTAGGTGCTGAAGTACTTTGTTGCTGACTTCAAGATTGTTGTAAAACATAGTTTCTTCCAGACATGTTTGGACCAACTTGCCTTCTTCTGGCAATGAGTACGAGTGGTGGACTGTGTAGAGGTCCTGGAGAGCAGAACGAGTTTCTGAAATAGGGAGGAGAAGAGTCTGCAAGCATTTTCTGCCTAGGATCCAAAGAAGAAATAATATTTGTGGTCTCAACCCCAACTTTTAATTCACCAATAGTCCCACAATCCTTAACTTCTTTCTATCTCTCACTGGCCACCAAATTGTCCTCCTGCCTACAATGTAGGTGGGGTAGTGGCACTAGGTGAATTGTTCATTCAGTAAACTGGTGCAGCCACAATGGGCTGAATGACTTCCTAATATGTTGTAAGCATTCTGTTTCGGTGCTCAAAACCTCAAGAAATAGCTGCAAGGTTTCCTCAGGACAGTATCCTGGCACAACCGTCAATAACCTATCTATCTATCATAAAGTCGGAAGTGGGGTTATTGAATAATGGTTGAAGAATGTGCAATTCCATATGCAGCTCTGATAGAAGCAGTCATGCTTGTCTCATTTTTACAGGCCGAGGTCCAAGCTCCACACAAAGCCCAACATAAAACAGACGTGCTGAACATCTCCACATGATGTGAAAGCAGTCTTTCCATTGCTTCAAGAATTTACTTGGCTAAATCCTTCAGCCATCTATTTTATCCAAGACTATCAAAGTCCTCAACTGAAGCCTTTGCAGATAAGCTAGTACATGACATCGTCTTCTGATGAGCTCACATTTGCTCCATAATTTTCCTTGATCCATGTCTTACTGATTGCTGATTCTGTCTTTATATTCCTAACTAAATAAGGTTCACTCTCTAACTGGCTGCAACTGTGAAATTTTGAGAGGACTCAGGAGAGATTTACCAGGATGTTGCTGGGAATGGACGGTTTGAGTTACAAGGAGAGGCTGTATGAGCTGGGACCTTTTTTCACTGGAGTGTAGGAGGTTGAGTGGTGATCTTATAGGGCTTTATGAAATCATGAGGGGTGTCGATAAGATGGATGGCAGGTCTTTTCTCTAGGGTGGGTATTTCAAGACTGGGGACATATTTTCAAGATGAGAGGAGAAAGGTTTAAAAAAAAATGACAGGCAATTTTTTTTACACAGAGAGGAGGGTGTGTACATGGAATGAACTTCTGGAGGAAGCGATAGATGTAGATACAGTTACAACACTTAAAAGACATTTAGGTAAGTACATTAATAAGAAATGCTTGAAGGGAAATGGGCCAAGCTCAGGCAGTGGGACTGGTTTAGTTTAGGATTATAGTCAGCAAAGATTGGTTGGACTGAAGGGTCTGTTTCTGTGCTGTATGACTATGACTCTAAGTGACAGTGTGTCTCCATCTTCTGTGGTTTCATCCTCTTACTCCACTGTTTGAAAAATTCCAGTTCTTGAGTATCTAAAATGAAAAAAAGGGCAAGGTTTAGATTTTGATGAAAGGAATAGAGTAAACAGGAGGTACATGCTTACACTGCAGCTGCTACTCAGTAAGAGGAGTTTGAGGAACAAGGGAGACATAGGATGAGAGAAGAAGGAGTAACTTTAAGGATACCATCATCTCCTATTACTTCAATCCTGCCAGTGATGCCTCTCAAAACAATGGCCAGCAGCGTCACTTTCATGGGGTTTAGAGCATGTAGGTTCCTGATGCCTCTGGTCATGCAACAAAGATGGACATGTGACGATAATTGTCATGCCATCTGTTTGTGTGATTTATTTGCCATTGTTGAATAGCTGAAAGTGTGTGCAAGCTTTGAAATGTTTGGATGCGAGACTTATAGAAGTGCTAAGTGTGGAGGTGAGGTAAATGGAAGGTTTAGGCCCAGATTGATAAAGGCTGTTGGCTTTTGGGGATGAGATGAATTAAGCAGTGGCTTAGCCTTGGTGTAGTTGATGGGATGTACAATTTGAAGATACATTCAGTGACCTTGGCTATTTGTGTGAAATCCTTAAACATCTTCCTGGGTGACATCCAGGACCTCAGGCACTATGTCACTTGCATGATCGGTTCCCACTACTTTCTACTCCCTGGCCCCTGCAGGGCCTCCTGCCCATTTGAAATCCCTTCATTCCTTTCACCGACTCCAAATGGTGTCAGTTGGAAGCCCACATGTCCACTTTCTGCACATGTAGACATTGTTGCCTGTTGCACAGTGCAGTATTCACATTTCGGTACCTTTTCCAGCTACATGGAACTTCCATTTTAACAAGTGCAGGTTAGATTTGAACAGTATTCAATGCTCACTATATTAGGCAGCCTGCTGATGTTTGCAGTCAATGAACAGCTGGAGAATGCCAAAGGCATGTACAAACCATCATTGTTTGAGCAGGCAACACAAAGTTGGCATGCTGCCTACATTGTGCTAAGTGGGCACAGTTTAACATCATGCCGTTGTTGACATATTAACTTTTGGGGCTAGCTCCCATAATCTTCTAAACTTTTATCTTGAGTTTTAAAAATCTCAGCTGCTGAGGGGGCAAAAAACAGCAACTTGAAGTTTCATTTAAAGTGTGAGTCACAGTCTATGGAAGAAACGTGGTGTATGTGTAAAACTGCAGCAACATATGATTATAAGTTGTAACAACAATAAACATGAAAATGCACATATACATGACATTTTTAATATGATTTAGATATTTTAAAAAGCCCAAAATTTAAATATGACTCATTTTCTTTTAAGGAGATTCAAATGAGGAATTATAATTTATATTTATGCATTTATTCTCTATTTACCAAAAATAAATGCATCATAAATCAAACTTAAAACCCAACATGTTTTTGTGAGGTTCTACTGCTTAACAAAGTTGGGAAAGAGATTGAATAATGGAAGAGAATGATTCCAGAATTAAAATATTTAACAGAGAGCTTGTTCCCTGGGCATCTTACAAGTACAAGCTTATTTAGATATCAAGATAGTGAAGGTATTGTCAAAAGTAGTCAAGAGGAGTCTAAATAAAAGTATAACAAATATGTGAATGAAAACAGGAAATCTGAAATATAAACAAATACAGGACCTCATGTGTAGATTGGCATCCATGGGAAGAACAGATAGGTCAAGTCCTGAGATAACAAAATGTAGAGCTGGATGAACACCAAGCAGCATCTTAGGAGCAGAAAAGCTGATGTTTCGGGCCTAGACCCTTTTTAACAGAACTGAGAAACCTTAGATAGATGTTAATAGCAACAGAAGAAAACAATAATCAAGGAGAAAGATGAAAAGAAGAACAAATGTGTACCAGTATTCACAGAGTGAGTCCATGATAATTGGACAATACAGAAGATTATCTCAGTCAGACAACAGAAATAGACTGTCAAGGTACAAGTGAAATGTGTGATTAGCTAAGGCAGTAAGAGACACACAAAAGGCAAAAAAAAAGAGAAAATAGGACTAAGTAGAAAGGCAGAAAGCCTGACAATCAACTGAATTAAAACAAAAACTGCTGGCAAACATGATTGATTCTACCAGTTCACCACCAGTTAATAAAAGAGGTCAATGTCAAGGACACACATGGACCCCTCTCAGGACTATGTTCTAATGAAGGGCTTCCACCTCAAATGTTAACCTGTCTCACCTTCCTTTTAGAACAAAATAAATCATACAATTAAACTAAATAATCTGGGGAAATAAATGTGGAAAAGACCCTAAAACATAACTGATGAATCCTAAGTAAGCACAGAAGATGGCAATATATTTGCCAGTTATGTCTCCAATTACACTGTTCCTCCTCAAGCTAAAGAACTTGAGCACTGTCCAGCTGCATATCCATATGTACAGTATGCTGCTGGCCCAGAGCCTGAGGTAACAGATGGGATCCAGCTTTAAGAGATTGAGTGTTCCATTAAAGTTCCTGTATTCCTAAGCAGCAAGACTGAAGAGCTGGCAAACAACTGTCCAGCTCTGTTGGAAAGCACCAAGATTTAATAAAAGTGACCAGCAGAGGGACCTGGCTGTGTATGTGCAGAAATTGTTGCATATGGCAGGACAGGTTGAAAGGGCAGTTAAAAAAGCCTGTGTCCTACTTTTTATTCATAGGGGTATAGAGTATAGAAGCAAGTCATAATAAAATAGTACAGAATACTGGCTTAACCTCAGCTGCTGGAGCACTATGTGCATGCACTTTATGAAAGAAGCATTATAGAAGAGCAGAAAAGATCCCCAAAAATGCTCTGAGGTGATGAACTTCAGTTGCATAGATAGATTGGAGGAAAGAAGGTTTCCACATTGTGTATAGTTAGAATCTAGAATACACTGACAGCATGTGTAGGGGACAGGTTCAATTTCACAAAGCCCAGCATCAGCCATACCACCTGGAACAATTTGGACTTAGCACATCCCTTGGTTTATATGACTGCTTTTCTCATCAACTTGCCACTTAATTTCCTTAATTTGGAGAGTTATCATTTTGCAGCTATTTCACCAGTCTTGTTACATTTTTTTTTCCAAGATTATTGCATGCTTCTGTTTTGTTTTGCACGTGGAATTGCCAACCTTCCAGGGAATAGCCAGGATCAAGTGGAGTCACCATAAATGTTCCCACAGCTCTTAAAAGCAATCTAGGAGATTTAAAGGCAAAGGGTGCTTTTCAGTGCTTAGAAAATCTCAGATCTGTAAATATGGCAATGTTTGAGGTAGATCTGTAAATATGGCAATGTTTGAGGTTGCACAGTGGCAGTGAGCCAGTTCGTCAACAGGCACAGACCCTCCATGCTGATGAACAGGGCAGACACACATATCGGAGCTGTTGTAACACAATGGATTTGGTTGAGGCTTTGAACATTCCTAAGTTGTGGAAATGATGTTATGCTGGAACTCGTGGCTGTGGCATGTTTTTTCTGTAAATGTAGATGCAAGCGCAGAACATTTCAAACTCTTGTCTGTTTGAAGAGATCTATTGGAGATAAGACATGTAGGCAAAGCTTTCTGTATTTATGTTGTGATCTGTCTGCTTGTTAAAGGTGCTGGTTAAAATATTCATATTGTTGGATTAGTAGGGCTTGCATAAGGACTTTATAACATT